>NC_133974.1:51922078-52223641 GCF_047716275.1 Strix uralensis | reverse complement strand
TTTGAAGGCACATCTTTCACATGCAGCACGGTGCTACCACTTTTGAACTTTATTTTTGTTCTGCCTGAATAGCATATACCCTTCAAAACTTGTGGTGTTCTCACCACTGCTATTCCAGCAAATATCTGCCATACTCATAAATGGTCCCACATACACCAGTTGATCAGTTTCTCTATTTTATTGCCCATATATCTGGCAGTATATCAAGACATTTAAGACAAAAACTGTGCTTTCCTGAGTTTCACTAAACTCCTTCTCTTGTCCCAACTCCATCCTCTGCTCCATTACATCATTGCCATTCCTGGAATGCCATTACAGAGGAAATAGGATGGTCAGCCGAGAGGGGCTGTCTTCTGCTAATGAAACCATTTCAGAGAGACCAAATTTCACAGCCACTTCTAGCTAGAAAATTATGATAGCTAATGGTTGCCCAGTAGGCTGATCACTACTTTCAACATTTTTAAATGCATCCGATAACCATCTGTATAAATCAGTGCACTTCATACTTCACTAAGTATTCTGTAGCTTTTTCTGTGAAATCATCTTCTACATTAAAGTTCCTCCAATTTGACCACAAACTACCTTTAGCATTAAATAAGCAAACCTTGTTTTTGTTAATATAAAAACGTTCAAATTATTTTTTGAAGAAATTAAATTAAAAAAAACCCAACAAACCAAACCACATAGTTTTCCTTGGGGAAAAGGACAGAAAAATCTACAGGTAATTATGCTAGTCACATTGCTTAATAACCTTGTGCAAGTCATTTGGATACTGTGGAGATGGAGACTGTAGAAGAACCTGATTAGAATAAAATAATAGTAATTAAGCCTTGTAATATCCTGAAAGATAGGCAAGTGATATGCCTTTGTAGAGATGGCACAAATTGACTTGTTCAATGTCACACCGCCTCTGGGGAATGATAATTTCCCATGAACTAACCTACAGCTTTCAGGTGGGCTTCATTTGGGGGATACACAAAAGTTCTATCTTCTCCTGAAGAAGAGAGGAAAATATCTTTTGTTTCTTATTAGTCATATTGCTGAAATATCTTTACTGCCCTCTGGCGTGCATTTCAGCAGTAAATATACGCATAAAATGAAAGATAATTGGCATTGATCTGAATATGACTGTCTCAGTTCATTTTTCTGACTACTTCTAAACAAGCCTTCACCTTCCCAGGACAAACAGGAGATACAATTCACATCTCCGTGGTATTTATTGACCCAAAGCATCAGTTTAAAAGGTAGGTCTCAGCAACTAAATATAAATGTTAATAGAAATATAGAATTTTGCTCTGTTGCTTCAACTGACACTGTGAATTCAGTTCTCCTCACCTCTAGGAGTCTTTCTTATTTGACTCCAGTAACAGTAGCAGAGCCTTTCCTGTTTGACTTACATAATGCTACTGTATTCCTAAAAAAACCCCAAACAAATCCAACAACCAAAAAAACCCTCTCTAAACCATTTCCACTTTCTCATCCACATCATCTCTTTCTGCTTTAATACAGAGGGGTTTTACAGGAATAACCAGTATCATCAGTGGAAACTCCACTGTTTCTCCCACTGCTGACAACTTAAGTCATCCCTTCCTTGCTCACTCAAGGTCTCCACAAGGAATCTTAGGATACAGTTTCATGTTACCCTATACTTGATATAACTCCAGATCCCACGTGCTTACATTGTATCTAGCAAGCGTATGGCCTTAGGGAAATCAGAAGATTAACCTGAACCAGGAGAAAGTTATTCAGCTTTATGTTTGGGTGATGCTTCCATCATATCAGTGACTAACTGTCACAACTGGTGGCTGCATGATTGTGAGATTTTATGCAAAGGAGGCTGCATGAGGGGTACCTCGGGGAGAGGAAGTGGGAACTTTTGTCAGCAGCCCAACGTGACACTGAATCAGCAAATTTCCCTCTCAAATTCTCTGTGACTTGATCAAGTCTGAAGTCCAGTTTTGGGCTCCCCAGTGCAAGATAGACATTGACATACACGAGTGAGTCCAGCACAGAGCTGCCAAGATGATCAGGAGGACAGAGCACATGATACATTGGGAGAGACAGAGAACTGGGTTTGTTCAGCCTTCAGAAAGCTCTGGCAGAACCTTACTGCTGTCTGAAACTATCTAATGAGAAGCTGTAGATAAGACAGAGCCAAATTCTTCTGAGGGTTGAACAGTGCATGGACAAAATGCAACAAATGGAATTTTGCATGTTTCAACTTCTAACTAAATATGAGGAATTTCTTCCCTCCCCCCCCCCCCCCCCCCCCCCTTTTTTTTTAAACCATGAGGGTAGTCAAGCACTAGAACATGTTGTCTGCAGAGGCTGTAAAATCTGCCTATTTGGAGGTATTCAAAACTCAGCTGTACACAGCCCTGAGCATCACGCTCTTGTTGAAGCTGCTTTGAGTAGGGGGCTGGACTTAGATATCTCCAGAAGTACCTTCCAACCTACAGGAATCTGTGACTTTTTTAAGTGCACCAACCCTTTTCAAATAATTACTCCAAAATCATTCCTATAGCATTCTTCCTTTGGAAAAAAAAAGGCTAGAATTTGCATTTTGAAACTCAAAGGACTGCAATTCATGGTAGTATAGCATACTTTTTATTTTTTGGTAAGAACATATAACCATACTCAGGGAAAATATTCCATTTACATCCCCCACAAGAAGTGACTGAAGAAACAGCTTTGAGACACCATTACTCAGCTGAGATATTTCAAATGGCACATGCTGATCCACAAACCGCTACCTTTCATAGCTGATCAAAACCATCTTGCATCCTGGAGTGATCAAGACTGCTGTATCTGCCCCTTACTGAATCCTAAGCACAGCAAAGCACAGGCAAACCCACCCATTCGGCCAAATACTCCCACCAGCCAGATGTGACTGTGGTTCCTGAACTAACAGGATCAGCTTCAGAGACTTAGAGAATTGTAGCTAGCTGACAGAACCCTAAAGCGTAATATTGTCCCTGTGCACAGCATGTTGCCTCTCAGCAACTGAGCCTTAGAGCTCAGAGAGAAATAAGCCAGATATCATGCATGCCAGTCACAAAAAGCCAAATCTCAGCTATCTGAAAAGTAGCATGAGTTGTGAGTCAAGAACAACTAAATTCAGTAATTCAGGACCTGATTCAGGAATCATACTTCCCCCTTGCCCTCCTCCCATACAGCAATAATTTAGCTGAAAATAAAATAACAATGTTTTCCAGCAATGCTGAGAAAGATGCATTAAGGCAGCCATCAAAATTCCTTTAGGCATAGGTGAAAACAAGTAACATTCTGGAAAGCAAGAGTAATCTCAATTTTTTTAGTTACTGGTTCCAATAATTCTGCATGCTTTAATCTGCCATTTTGGTTCATTTTCAAGAGGCTGCACTGACTTCAGTGTATAAGCTATCTTTCTATTATCACTAGAGGTAACACCTGAACTTAGAACTAGAGCAAAGTGTTGCATTTAAAGCCATGGTACCTAACTCTACCCAAAACTCCCTCAAGTGAAAAAAACAAATATTTTGTGAACAAAAATATTTGTACTGTGAAACTGTGAAACAAGAGAAACTACACAAAGACATCTGATTGGGAGCTAAAAGATGATAAACACAGCGGTATTATCTCAAGTTATTTACATCAAGAATCGGATTCTGACTCAACCGGTAGTACGCTCACCACGTGGCTAAAGAAGCAATTACCACTCAAACCTCCAACCCACTTTGCCCATGGCAAAAAGTACTCCGAGTAGCACACCCCTACGTTTTTTGCAACAGAATATTAAAGAATGCTAAGATTCTTCAACAGCTGACTTCCAGAGGTCAGACAGAAAACTCTGGAAGTTGCTCCACAAGCCATTCAGCCCGTGAGTACTGAAATCTCTGAGAAGTAGCAAGGCAGGGGTGGTAACCACTTCAGCCATCCTGTTTAGATCCTTAATTCAAATCTTAATTCTGGACAACTCCAGCTGTCCAGTTTGAATCCACCACAGCACGAGCCAGCACTGTTAGCCGGGCCGAGCGACAACAGCCGCACAACCAGACAAGCCGGCGGCTGCGCAAACACCGGCAGCGGCAGCAACGTGGGGCTGAAACTCTCACCCTGAGAGCCGGCATCACCCACGCTGCCCCGGCTGCCACCCCTGGGCTCGCAGCGCAGGTCCCAGCCTTGTGTACACCCACAGCACCTCGGTCACAAACCAGCTCGTCGTTTCTGTCACAAGGCCCAGACACGGTGAAAACAAGAATTCTAAAAAACTTTCTTTTTAGTTATATGTTTTGGATGTTTAACCAAAAGAAAAAAAAAAAAAGAGAGAGGGGTAAGGAACGGTTTTTTGACAAGCTGCAGGCAGCCAAGCCAGCACGACAGGGGAGCAGGGACATCCTCCCGCTCTGCCCCACGCGCGGCGCGGCAGCCCCCAGCCCATGGGCCATCAGGCGGGCTCCTCCCCGCCCCCCGGCAGCGGCGGCAGCGGCGGCGGCGGCGGGGCAGGCGCTACTTACAGCCCTGGTCTCGTACAGCACCAGCTTCTGCACTGAGCTGATCATGGGGGCGGCGGCGGCTGCCGTCGGCATGGCGGCCGCGCAGGGCCCGGGCCTTGCTCCGGCCCCGAGGCGCGGCGGGGGCGGGAGGGGCAGGGGGGCTGCCTACCAGCCGCCCAGGGAAAGGCCGAACTCCTGCCGGAGGGGTGGGGACACACGCCGGGGCTGGGGACCGGAGACCAGCCCCCACAGCCGGGACGGGTGAAGGCCGGAAGTGCCGCCGCGCCACCGCGCAGGCGCGCCCACGGGCGGGGGAGAGACGGCGCCTGCGCCGCCGCCTGAGGGGGCGGCGGGGCCGCGTCACGCGTGGCCGCTCGGTGACGCGGCTCCCGGCGCGGCGGGGTAGGGTCCCCTGGACAGGCGGGGCGGCGGCGCCGTCAGCCGCTGCTCCCGCCGGGCCGCGCTCGGTGCGGGGTGCGGCGGACGGGTCCGCCCGCAGGGTCAGCACCAGGAACAGCTCCCAAGTCCCGCCGCGCCTCCCTGCGCGGGGCGGGGGTCGCCGCCTTCATCCTCCGCCCCAGGGGGCGGGGCGAAGGGGAGGGGGCGGTGCCCTCCCGTTGCCCGGGTTACGGCGGTACACAAGGCGGTGGCGGCGGGGCGCGCGCAGTGGCTCTTGCGCCCTCACTCTGTCCCCTCCCCCCCCACTTCGCTCAACGTAAGTGACCCCCATTTTCCCCTCCCCTCCCCTCGTCCCGTCCCGTCCCTGAGGGAGCCCGTCTCTGCGCCGCCGGGCGGGGCCGTGCTGGCGGGCCGGAGGGGAGGGTGTCTGGTTCATTTCTTTGATTTGGTGGGAGTGGTTTTGCAATTAGGAAATTGTCGCTCAACTGTAAAGGTTTGAGAAAGAGTGAAGCCACTGAAAACGGCAGGTAAAGTTCCCCCAGTGAGTTTCCATGAGAGAAATGGAGGGTTGGTTTGTGTGTGTGGTGGTTGTTTTTAATATTAAAATACTGTCCCTATCGTTCAGTAGGTCTTATTCTGAAAGTATTAGAGTGTTTCAGTTTGATGTTTCAAAAGAAACTTTTTCAGATTTTCATCCTGAAGTAGAATTTTTAAATTAAAAAATGACTGGGGTGGGTGAGGGGTTGAGACTTAAGTGGCCCTCTAAAGAAAGCGAGGTTTTGTTTTGCCTTCTTCAAACATGCTTCATCAAGCTCCTCATGTTTTTGGACTCCATTTGTTTGAAAGGCCCACACATATTTTGCTCCAGTTTACCTTAATTAGAAACTTGTTTCTGTCTTACTTTGTTGCATAGTGCTGGACGTGCCATCTCTTGTAGTCCTGGAAGAGCTGGGATTTATGTGAGGATTACAGAACAGATCATGAACCATAATTTAATTCTTCAAAGCCTTATTCGTGTACCTAGCTGCGGACACAGCGAGTAGTTCCACTGACTGTGATGGGGCTCTTCTGTGCCTGAAGCTCACAAGTGAAGGTCTTAGTAGGGCCATGGTCTGTTTCAGGGACAGAGAGAAGTTACAGCTGTGTGGTAACTGGAACAGGAAGGAAAAGGCTATGAAATAACTACATGCTGTTTAAAAAAGAGCAACAGGCAGTTTGGGAGTCAGAAGTCATTATGAACAACCATACAGTTGATAACCACACAGCTGGGGATTGGGGGTGGTTCCGACAATCCCTTATTTTTCAGAAGCAGCTCTTCTCTTAGTAATGGGTGCATTGTGTCTGTTCTCTAAATTCTGCTTCTTCTTTTACAAAGCAGTTTGCCTTGTATCACATTATTATTCAGTTCCATTTTTAAGTATGTGTCATTTTACACATATGTAAGCTACTGTGTTTTATAACAAGCTTTTTTTTTCTCCCAGTCTTAAGATAATATATGGCTTCACAAAAGGAAAAACAAGCTCAGCCCTTTGCAGACATCTTCGATGAAGATGAAGCTGAAAAATCCTTTCTGTTGTCCAAGCCCACTTGCTTAATTATCCTTGGAAAGCCAGTAAGATGTCTGATAGAAGTTCTTTTTTCGGATATTCTGCTAACAATTTTACTTTTCCTGAGCATAAAATACTCATTGAAAGACAATGCAAAAAACATATATATATATTTTCATCTGAAATCATTACCTTCAATAGATGCTTCAAATTAATACAAATTTTAACAAAGGGTTGAAATTACACAGGCCTGGTCAGGAGGGCAGGGAATTAAATATTCTATTTTTATGATCATATCTTTTATTTATATGACTGATGTGTAGAGCATCTGTCTTAGTTAAGATATATCTGTTAAGTTAAAAATATAGTGCTGTTAAAGCAAAATCAAATACTTATATTCTCATCACACCTGTAACATGTAAGGTATGAGCAGACTGGAGTCTTTGCTGTTAACTGGCAATGTGATTTATTTGTGGTTTTTTACTATTTTTTAATCACAAAATTTATCAAGGGCAAACAGACTGTCAGAAAAGGTCTTCTTGTATGTCCTTGAAAAAGGGGCATAATCCTAAGGGTAGAAGATGGTGAGTTTTGCAAAGTACCATTCAGGTAGCTTAACTCTTAGAGGCCTCATTACTCTTGGATATGTTGGTTCCTCATGATTCATGTAAGTCATAAAAAACATTTTGTCAGTATCTAAACCAGATTTGTGGACTAACAAGGGCAATTTTTACATATTCATTGTTTTAGTCAAAGAATACTATCCCTGTGTATCTTACTCAGAAACAGCTGAACAGCTTTGCGTCATAATTTGCTTTGAGACTGAAGATAATAAATTTCAGTCCTACAGAGTTTCTCATAGGAATTTATGGGCAAATCATAGATGAGTTTTAGATAGAGTTACTCAGAAACAAAATCAGTATAATTACTTTGGAGATCATTAACTGCAAAGGGCAGTAACAGTGTATTAGCAATGCTAGGCAGCTTAAAATAAAGGATGGTATTAAAAAGAGTGTTCGTGTTTGCCCAGTGCATAACTCAGAGGCCCTAATCCTGATGGTAGCTTTTAATTGCTTTTAAAATATGAAAATATATTCTTTATTGTGTAATATGTTTGGGGTTTTTTTCCCTTCTGCCTGTTTTTCTTTTAAATGTGTATTTTTCATTTTAAGGGTTCTGGAAAGAAAACATTAGCTAGAAAACTAGCACAGATATGGAAATGCATTTTCATAGAAGGTAAACATACACTATATGCATTGGCTTCATAATATCTTTTGGTTTAGAATATCCTTGTTGTTCCCAGTAATTCAAAATGTGCTGGTTTTGATTGCAGTAAAGACTACTGATAAAGACCAAGCAACCATTTTGCCAGAAATGCAATTGCTGAAAAATGGCCTTTTAGTTATAGAGAGGCTTAGAAAATAACTTTTTTTTTTGAAGGGGATATACATGAGACATAATAATCAAATCTATTCCAAATCCTGTAAGGTGATTCATGTGACCCTTCTGGTTCACATGGAGGCAACTCATTCAACTCCAGATTGCACAGAGATTTTCCAGTACAGACCATGAAAAAAACAGGAGGATCTTTCCTTTCTGTTTGTACAGTGCGTAATACAAGGGGGGGGATGTATTCCAGGAAAGAGAAGTGTAGCTTTTGTATCAGTATAATAATGGAAGGAATTGGAGCTGGCTCTTTGAGATTTCTAAAACAAAAATATCCAATGGCTTATTTCAAAAGGTGTAATTAATTTCTCCCACCATGCATTTACCAAAATACAAGATACCATTTCATTTTCTAAGCTATTCAGTTCGATTTCTGACAGTCCCTCTCATCAAAGATTTTTGAAGATCTGTAGAGTAAACCCTGTTATAATAACATTATCTTATTCCTTATCAACACATTGCTAGAGATTTTTTTTTTCATTTCGAGGCATCTCAGTAAGAAAGTAGGTTCCTACAAAAAACAATTAAGTCCCTTTTTTAATTTGTCTTAATTTAAATCCTTTTAAATTTAAATATTTTGTCAGCAGTAACTATATTTTTTTATCTATATTTTATTTTAACTATATTTTTTAATCTATAATTATTTTAAAGGCCTGGTAATATTTTTATATCTGTGCTATTGTAACTCACAGATCTTTATTCATTCACTTAAGTTTTATGAAAAAATAAGACTTTTCCACCAGATTTGTCCTACCAGTTTGAAGGCTAACACAATCTTTTTAAATAGAAGAAAAGAAAGCACATAATAACCTTAACTATGAAGCTATTCTTGAGTCCTTCTTTGGAGACACTGAATTATAAATCTGATTTTATGATATATATGTGTACAGTTGTTCTGATTATGAACTAACTCTTTATATATCGATTTTCATTACATTTTTTCTTTCAAATGTGCCCCTGGTATTTTTCATTGTTCTAATAAAAGCTCTCTAGTGGACAGCATAACACTTCATATTCCTGTGAATATTTAGGGTTATTTATCAAATGAAGTATCTTTATCTTATTTTGAAGATCTGGAAGTATAATATAGTAAAATTCAGTTTTAATAAAGTGCTTTTTTGACTTATGTAAATATAGAATTTTTAATTCATAGGATTGTCTAATAAATAATTAATACCTGGTCCAAACCATAGGTCAGACCAAACACAAGGGACCTTAGGAATGTACTTAAGCCAATCCACACTGTTTGATTGTATTTAAACCATTATTGACAAATGTCTATCAAATTTCTTTTTAAAAATCTCTAGGCAGTCTATCTCTGTAACACAGTCTTTGCCATTAGAAAGTTTTTCTTAATGACTGATGTAAATCTCACTTACTGAATTTTTATGCCCTATTTCTAGAGGATTCAGAGAATTATTATTTTCTTCTTTTGCTCATGATATTTCTTTTCATGATATCTTCTTTTGTGTAGTGTACCCACACATGGGTACACATACACATTCCTTGAACTTTTGCTAATAGGCTTTTTTCATTTTCCACATAAAAAAAGAAACAAAGAAATTCAACATAATTCAATAGTCATAAACATAATCAATTTAAGTTTAGTCTGGAGAAGAGGAGGCTGAGGGGAGACCTCATCGCCCTCTACAACTACCTGAAAGGAGGTTGCAGAGAGCTGGGGATGAGTCTCTTTAACCAAGTAACAAGCGATAGGACAAGAGGGAATGGCCTCAAGTTGCACCAGGGAAGGTTTAGACTGGATATTAGGAAGTATTTCTTTAGAGAACCAGTTGTTAGGCATTGGAATGGGCTGCCCAGGGCAGTGGTGGAGTCCCCATCCCTGGAGGTGTTTAAGAGTCGGGTTGACATAGCGCTTAGGGATATGGTGTAGTTGAGAACGGTCAGTGTTAGGTTTGGGCCAGGTGATCTTCAAGGTCTTTTCCAACCTAGATGATTCTGTGATAAATAAACATGAATAATATAGCTCAGAAAGGACCTCCGGTGGTCATTGAGCCCAACTTTCCCTTCAAAGCAGGGTCAACTAGAGAAGGTTGCTCAGAGCTGTCTCCAGCTGAGTCTGGAATATCTCCAAGAATGGAGACTCCACCACCTCTCTGGGCAACACTTTCCAAAGTTTGACCGTCTTCATGATGAAAAATTGCTTCCTAATTACCCCATTGGAATTTCTCATGTCTCTACTTGTGTCTGTTGCTTACTGTCCTGTCGGCACTTCTGTGAAGACAGTGGTTCTGTCTTTGTGCCTTCCCAGCAAGTAGTTTTAGACAGCTGTAAGAGCTGTCCTGCTTTCTCCAGGCTGAACAAGGCCAGTTCCTTTGGCCTCTCCTAGTACTTTCAACACTTCTAATCATCTTGGTGCCCTCCACTGGACTCGCTCCAGTGTATCAATATCTGTCCCTCTCTGCATTAATTTTTTTTAAATAATGCAAGATAGAGAATTTTTAAATAGGAAAGGTGTTCACAGTCTTTTTAATTTGACAAAATACTTTCTATCCATTTATCCAATGCATAGATCAATAATTATAAATAAAACAGGGCCACAGTACAATTATAGTGCTGGTTTTCAGTTGTCTGGATTGTTTGTTAGTACATTCCCTGTCTCAGTTTTGGCCCATGGCAAATACTGCTCTCCCAAAGACCCATTCGTAGTATGAGGGTTAGTATGCGCAACAATCGTCATTACTAGTAGGAACAGTTTGAAAACAGCCACTATGTTTTGGGAAGAAAGATTTTAGCTGTATAGGCATGAGCCACCTGGCTTCAGGACCTTTCCCTGGCCTGTTTTATTAGTAATATAGATGTAGCCTTAAGGGTCAGTCTTGAAAACTTTCATTAAGTGTCTGCTTATTTCAATGGTATAGAAGTGTGAAAGACTTTCAGGATCATTCTGCTATGATGCCACTGGCCACAGAGACAGAGGGCAGGCCTTTGAATTTGATGGGTGTCAAATTTAGTATTTATTTGATTTTAGATAATTAGACTATATAAGGAGTAGGTTTTTAAGAGCTTTTTAAAAGCAGATGGTTTTGTGTGTCTGAACAGTTCTTTTTCTAAAACTTGCTTTTAAAATTTGGGAAGTGTCTGAGCTCAAATACTCATCTCTGGATTACACAGCAGTAATGCTAATTTGGTATAAGTCAGTAGTTAAAATAATCCTGCAAGGCTGCTGTTGTGCATTTGTCTGTAGCATCTATAGGGTTAAATTGTAGGGAAGATCATCTGCCGAGACATTGCCAGAAGGCACCGAGTTCAGGATGAACAAAATATAATAATGGCCCTAAATATAATGTTTGTTCATTCAAAAATAGGCTGGTTGTTTGGAGCACACATACCTACTCATATGTGTGTGTGTGTGTGTATGTATGTATCTGCGTGTACATGTCTGTATATAAAATATTTTTTATTAATTATTTTAATTTTACTCTGTCTGATGTGCTTCCTCAGCTTTGGAAGTAATTCAAATGAATATTCGAGAAGAAACAGAATACGGGCTTAAGGTAAAGGTCTAATCTTCTAGCAAGTTTTGTCACATTCTTGACGAATACATATTCTATAAGACTACGTTTTGCATTTTACCTTAGTGTCAAGAATTGCTTTTTAAAGGTCAAAGTATTTCTGAAGAACTGGTTACAGAAATGATTCTGAAAAAGATTGAGTCACCAGAAGTTGCTCATTTTGGTAAGTATATTTCCAGTCTAAATTTAGAATGAGCTAGCTATAATTTTGACATGCTTTGCATCCATTACTGCTCAAATATGACTTATTTTGTACTAGATGCTACTGATTTTTCTTGTGCTCCTCAGGCTGTGGAATATCCATAAACTGAGAGTGTATATAGGGATCAGTTTACCCATATGGGATATCAGAAAGTGTCATACCAGTCCTATGTTGTGTTAATTTTGAGAAAATTAATTTTCCCCAAATTTTGAGTGTTGCTATGACTCTTATTTGACAATATTATCTGGTTAGAAAAGTTTTAGGATTTAAAATAGAGATTTTTTTTTTCCTTGAATACTTCTATAACAACAACAGCAAAAACCCATCAGCAAAAACATTTTAAACATTTAAAATAATGAAAAAGAAGGAAAACAGGTTATTGAAAATGCAAAGTATTATGGTCTTTTTTTTTTTCTCACAACGTTGCTTATTCCCCTTGCATTTTTTCACTGAAAGTTAGATGAGAACAGTGTTGGTAGTGGTAATAATTCTTCTTTTTGAGGAAAAATTTTTTTAATTGAGGCTGTTAAGACTAGTGCTGCAGATCTTGCTAGAGTCTGAACCTGCTTTCCTGAAGAGAAAAACAAATATATGGCTAAGTGGAAAGAAAGTAAAAGAAAATGTAGTTTCTTCTTCTGGTGCAGACTTTTAATTGAAATGTCCATTATAGGAGAGAGACAGGTATAATGACAAGAAAATGTGAATTTTCTACTGCTCTGAAAACTAACACGCTTCTATAAGGTTTCAGTTGCAATGGTTTTTGTTCCTTCTCTAGTCCAAGACACAACAGTTTTGCAAAAGATGCAACCTTACTTAGTGAAACCAGGCTTTTAAACCAGTGGACAAAAGATGGAGAAATAGGGAAGAGATAAAAAAGAGGAGATGATGAGGAAACAAAGATTTGAGGGAGGAAGTAGCAGCAGAAAGGCCAGTCTCTTAATCCATAGGTCAGGACTTTAAGAAAAGCCTGAAGAGACATCTGTGTTATCTGAGTTCCCCTCTTTGAGTCAGTCGGATGATGAAGGCCTAAGTTGTGTGTGTCACAGAGGACCACAGAGATCCTAGAGCCTGGAAACATGTCTATGAAGTTGATAAAAGCTTGGTTCTTGTAGCCACGCCATTTTCTGTATTACAGATGCCTCAAAGTAGCAAGGAATAGAATAACCTACAGCCTCTCTATTTTTCCAACCAACTAGAACTCATCTCCAAAACCAATTTTTCTTAAGTATTTTCTAGTTCTAATAACTTTTTGTTTAGCAATTATTATCTTAATATAATCCCTGAAAAGCTTAAGTAGGCTTTCAGCAGGAACTAATCAGTCAATTATTCATTAAAAATTTTAGAAACACTGCTGTATGAGAGGCTGAGTTTTTTACTTTTAACATTTGTTTTTAACAGTGTAAAATACAAGTTTCTAAACAGTACACACAGCAAGGAATTATTTCAATTATATTCTTCTGATTTTCATAAACACCTATTATGTTGGATACTGATGTGTCAGAGATTCAGAAGTGTTAAAGCAAATGATAGTATTTAAAAACTGTAAGTTACTAAAAACTTTTTTTGACTTCTGAAGGAGTTCAGATGTGAAGCTTCTAAGCTATTTCTTGAAATAAACAGTGTCTCTTTTTAAAATAACATAGGCACTGGAAAATAACAAGCATACTTGTATTTTAGAGTATTGTAGGTAAGAAAATACAGAATTATAACTGCTGTGTAGCTGATATGCTTGCTAATTGTGTTTTGTAAATAGAACAAGAAAACAACCAGAAGTTCATATCATGTTAACCTAAATATTTGCAAAGGAAAAATCTATGTCATTATCACAGGGGAAAACTGCTTCATTAGCATGAGCTAAATCAAATCAGGAACAAAATTGTTTATTGATTTATTAATGGCAAGTAATTAACTGACAGTCAGTGAACTGGTGATCAATGAAAAGGTTCAGTATCAGCCACACAGCAGACAAGCCACAGCAGTAAGCACTTGCCAAATATTAATCAACACCTGCAAATTTCTGAACACTCTCCTGAAACTAATTCCAGAGTATACTCAAACTTGCATGGTTATGCAATGCAAACCCTCTCTCAAAGATGGGTGGAAGTGACAAGCACACATTCCCTTTTCTGAGAATGCATGTTCACCTATTTAAGCACACTTTCCATTGGAAAAGTGGGTGCTCTAGCTTTGTGTGTGCCATTTCCTACAGTCTACTCTAATCCACCTGATGGTGAGAAAGCTCCCCATGAACTCACATACAAACACTCGAGGTGTAGGTCACTATGTGTTTAACCCTGTTCTGTCAGTCCAGTAGTTGAAATGTGGGTTACTCGCAGCATCCAACAGGGAGGCTGCTCTGTCATGCCTCGACAGAAGGCTGTAGCACTGGCATATCAAACCTGGTCAGGCTGCTGTTCTTTTACCTTGCTCTCACTCTAAGGTCTCTTTCCCCAGTCACAAATTTGAATGCTTCTTTTCAAGATGGCTCCTTCTTTCCTCAAGTTTCTTGGAAATCCCCTGGTTACTATTGGATCTGGTTGATGGTTGCCTTAGGCAAACTTATCATTGTTAGTCTCCCCACAACATTATCAGTTTGGGGGCAAACACCCTCTCAGAGAACACACAGTTTGGGATAGTCTTTTGCCGTGTTACGCTCCCATTCCTCTCACATCAGCTGTTGTTATCCAGGATGTGTTGATAAGCAGAGGCTGTGCAGACTGCCCACACCTTACTACCAGTTAGAATTCTTTGAAGGTATCAACAACTTAGAATCCAGGAATTTAATTTCCTAGAGGAATGACATTGTGCACTTCTCCTCTATAAATTCTCTATTTATTCTATATATTCCATATTATTCTATTATTCTATATATTTCTATTTCTGTTTTTCCTCTTCTATAAATTTTGCATCCATGGATAGTAGCTCCCCAAAGAAGGAGTCGTCTTCAGGCCTAATACCTCTTGCAAAGACTGCTGCTACATTTTTGTGCTGCATAGACTTGCATTTAAATGTTAACACATAAAATTCTAAGCATTTGGAGCATGTACCATTTCTCTAAGGGAATATTCTCATTAGGCTAAAAAAATCCACCTAATTCTTGTTTAGTGTCTCATTCTGGCCTCATGAATATTGAGTTCCTAGCTATATAATAGTTCTTACTGCACTGCACAGCCTTTAGTAGTTACAGTACTCTTCTAGGAACTTGAAGCCACAAGTTCATCTGTGGCACTGAGCACTCTAATACTAGGGAAAAGCTATTATTACCACAACGCTTGTCATATATAGTCGGTGTCTGTTTGCAAAGAGGACTCAGCATTGTGAATCCTAAGTGAATGGATGCTTCCCAGGATAGGTGCCTCAGTATACATAGCATATGCATTCTGCCTTCTATTGAGAGGATTTCACATCCAGGAGCACTAGGTATCCCAGAGAGTTGTTCAGGCTCCCTTTACTATCCACAGAAGCGAAGACCTTTAAAGATTGTATAAAAAGCCTAGGCTCCTCATTGAAATGCTTTGTATCATAGAGTGGCTGCTTTTTGCAATGCCTTTTCACAGAATCACAGAATCATCTAGGTTGGAAAGGACATTGAAAATCATCTAGTCCAACCATTAACCTAGCACTGACAGTTCCCAACTACACCATGTCCCTAAGCGCTATGTCAACCTGCCACTTGAACACCTCCAGGGATGGGGACTCCACCACTGCCCTGGGCAGCCCATTCCAACACCTAACTACCCATTCTGTGAAGAAATACTTCCTAATATCCAGTCCTAAACCTTCCCTGGTGCAACTTGAGGCCATTACGTCTTGTCCTATCGCTTGTTACTTGGTTGAAGAGACTCATCCCCAGCTCTCTGCAACCTCCTTTCAGGTAGCTGTAGGGGGCGATGAGGTCTCCCCTCAGCCTCCTCTTCTCCAGACTAAACAACCCCAGTTCCCTCAGCCGCTCCTCGTACGACCTGTGCTCCAGACCCTTCACCAGCTTCGTTGCCCTTCTCTGGACACGCTCAAGTAATTCAATGTCCTTTTTGTAGTGAGGGGCCCAAAACTGAACACAGTCATCGAGGTGCGGCCTCACCAGTGCCAAGTACAGGGGTAAGATCACTTCCCTGTCCCTGCTGGCCACGCTATTTCTGATACAAGCCAGGATACCATTGGCCTTCTTGGCCACCTGGGCACACTGCTGGCTCATGTTCAGCCGGCTGTCAGTCAACACCCCCAGGTTCCTCTCTGAGTGGCAGCTCTCCAGCCACTCCTCCCCAAGCCTGTAGTACTGCTGGGGGTTGTTGTGGCCCAGGTGCAGCACCCGGCATTTGGCCTTATTGAAGCTCATCCAGTTGGCCTTAGCCCATCGCTTCAGCCTGTCCAGATCTCTCTGCAGAGCCTCCCTACCCTCGAGCAGATCAACACTCCCACCCAACTTGGTGTCATCTGCAAACTTACTGAGGGTGCACTCGATCCCCTCATCTAGATCATCAATAAAGATGTTAAACAGGAGTGGCCCCAAAACCGAGCCCTGGGGGACATCACTCATGACCGGCTGCCAACTGGATTTGACTCCGTTCACCACAACTCTTTGGGCCCGGCCATCCAGCCAGTTTTTTACCCAGCAACGCATGTGCCCATCCAAGCCTCGAGCAGCCAGTTTTGCCAGGAGAATGCTGTGGGAAACGGTGTCAAAGGCCTTGCTAAAGTCAACGTAAACTACATCCACAGCCTTTCCCTCATCCAATAATCAGGTCTCCCTGTCGTAGAAAGAGATCAGGTCTGTCAGGCAGGACCTGCCTTTCATAAACCCATGCTGACTGGGCCTGATCATCTGGTTGTCCCGCAGGTGTTGTGTGATGGTACTCAGGATGAGCTGCTCCATCAGCTTCCCGGGCACTGAAGTCAAGCTGACAGGCCTGTAATTTCCCGGATCATCCTTCCGACCCTTCTTATAGATAGGCGTCACATTGGCCAGTTTCCAATCTGTCGGGACCTCCCCGGTCAGCCAGGACTGCTGGTAAATGATGGAAAGCGGCTTGGCAAGCACCCCAGCCAGCTCCTTCAGCACCCTCGGGTGTATCCCGTCTGGTCCCATAGACATGTGTATGTCTATGTGATGCAGCAGGTCACTGACTGTCTCCTCCTGGATTGTGTGGGGGTCATTCTCCCAGTCTCTGTCCTCTGGCTGAGGAGGCTGGATTCCCTCAATACAACTAGTCTTGTTATTAAAGACTGAGGCAAAGAAGGCATTAAGGACCTCAGCCTTCTCCTCATCACTAGTTACCATGTTTCCTCCTGCATCTAGCAGGGGATGGAGACTCTCCCTGGTCTTTCTTTTGCTACTGACATACTTATAGAAACATTTCTTGTTATCCTTGATTGCTGAAGCCAGGGTAAATTCCAGCTGGGCTTTAGACCTCCTGATTTCTGCCCTGCATAGCCTCACAGCATCTTTGTAATCACTGTGAGTGGCTAGCCCCTTCTTCCAAAGGCTGTAAACTTTCCTTTTCTCCCTGAGTTCCAGCCAAAGCTCCCTGTTCAGCCAGGGTGGTCTTCTCTGTCATCGGCTTCTCTTACAGCACCTGGGGACCGCCTGCTCCTGAGCCATTAACAGTTCCTTCTTAAAGAGTGCCCAGCCTTCCTGGACCCCTATACCCTTCAGGATCGTCTCCCAAGGGATCCTTTCAAGCAGGTGCCTAAACAAAACAAAGTCAGCCCTTCTGAAGTCCAGGATGTCAGTTCTGCTTAGTTCTCTCCTGGCCTCTTTAAGAATAGAGAACTCTATTATTTCATGATCACTGTGCCCTAGTCGTCCTCCGACCTCCACATCATCCACCAGTCCTTCTCTGTTCACAAAGAGGAGATCCAGCAGGGCACCTTCTCTGGTTGGTTCTCTCACCAGTTGCGTCAGGAAGTTGTCTCCCACACATTCCACACTTTTACTGGCAAAAATGGTCACTTGTTACTTTTTAGGCACTACAGTGTCTGAGGTAGACACATGAAGCAGGTGGAATAAGTATGATCTTTAATGTCTACAAATTTCTTCTATTAACTGAGTTAACAAACTTTGAGAATTCTATATCAAGTTGAAAACAACACACTTTTTTGTCTGTATTTCATCTGAAGTAGATGTGGGTGCACAATTTTTTAATGGTGTTATGTCATGTACATGGTTTAAAATTGTGCCACTGAATAGATGTATTGTTTAAAGGAGATGCATATAACTAGTCCTATATTTGACAAAACCTTCTAAAAGATGTATTTAATAAAATGTATTCGACAGGTTATGTTCTCAGTGGATTTCCTTCTCTGTCAGAGGAATACATGACTGTTTCACAGCAAATAGAGAAAATAAAGAATCTAAAATTAAAACCAGATTTCTTGATTAACATTAAGGTAATGTCATCTTCAGTAACTTGCTAGTAATTTTCCTAATTATTAGTAGACTCAAAAGATAATATTTTCTCCTGTGCATTTGTATATATGTTTATCAAGGAATAATAAATAGTTCTCTTTTATATTGAAATGGAATTACACTAGTTTGTTCCATTGTAAGCATTGCTCATGTAAAATAACGAACATTTCCTAAAACTTCAGTAGCAGTTACAGTCTTTGCACCTCTACCAATTAGGAAATACAGGTTTTCAAGAAAATAAGACTTTGAATAACATGATTATTATGGGATTTTGGATACATGTACATCTGCCATTCATGTATTTCAGGAAGAAACTTCACATATGGAAGTTAGAAAGCAAATTGGTTTATTTTTTACTCACTAATTGTGAAACTGCTTCTTAGTCATTATTAATTCATCTTGTTTACGAATCTCAATTTCTTCATAAGTAGTAAAGTGACATACCAGATACTTTAGAAAAGTACCTCTGATATAATCAGAGAAACTAAGTCGTTAGTGTAGGATTAAGAGGACTTTCTCAATGTAATTTAAAAGAATGAATTTGCTGGCTACATCCATATTAGTAAATAAAACAAGGCAAGAGCGACTCTTCAGGCATCAGGCCAGATGGTTTGGCAGAACACAGCTAAGCTGTCTTGTTAGTCAGAATGGGGTGGTCGTGTCCAAATGGCCCACTGGGAAAGGCCCTAGGCCTGTGCCATTCACCAGGGAGAATACTAGCTGGCCCATACTAAACTTTGCCAGACTCTATGCAGACAAATTAACATTATTTATAATCATGAACAAGGGTTCAGGCCCTTCCTCTTGCAATATTTTATTTATTATCAACTAGGTTATTTCCATCTTTTACTCTGAATGTGCAGAATGAGCTGCCAAGGCAATTCTGAATAATCAGCCTCCAGTGTTGTGCTCTATTCTCATTGGGATTCTGATTCTAGTTGTCATATCTGTGTGGTTTGTCAGATGCTATGCTTCAGTGCATGGACCTAGTCTATCACTTTGCCACATTTAAGTCCTTGTTTGTTTTAATTGCATACTTTTGAGACTTAATTTGTTTGACCATGTGTAGTGAATATTTGTGAATGCCTACTTCAAACCTTTTTTCTATGCTCACAGAAAGATCTTAAAACATCAGAGAAACATATTTTTGTGCTGCTTTCCAGGCAGTTTTGATTTTTTCAGCTACAGAAAGTCAATCTTTGTTTTAATACCAGATAGTGAGAAATCCCAGTTCTTGAGAACATATGTTGTATAGTTTCATGTGCAACAGTACAAATAGAAGGGTGATACTAACTACACTAGAAGGGAAACAGAATTCTTGACTTCGTGTAGTTATATCATCTTCTCCTCCAAGAAGAAGACTGAGACTGAATGATCATAAAAAATCCTTGCTCCAAAGTCAAATGAATAATTTTGCCTTTGATTCTATGTTTCAATAATTTGATTCTATGCCTTCAATTCCATGATTCTACAGTTACAGGGATATCTCAGGAAATGAGTGTAGTGTGCCTATTGCTAGCAATGGGACCTCACAATAAGTGGAGTGTGCCTGTTGCTAGCATGCGATCTCAAAAGCTCTGTATTTTCTGCAGACATCAATTCTCCATTTCTGTAACAATTTGACCTTCACAACTACAAGATTTTCTTATTATCTCAGGTTTTTCATATATGTTTGAAGGGTAGGTGTTAGTGATTCAGAAAAGAAGAAAGATTATTTATTTTTTGTTGTGCTCCACCCCCAATTCCATAGTAGAATTTTAAGATACTCATCTTAAGACCTGTTGGAGATCTGGGGACTCCAAGTGTGTATTCATGTAAGTACAATTTAGAACAGGTCAGATGATAGAAGCTTTATTAACTGTGGTCATAGTGAGCAAACATTCGGACAGCATCTCCCCCTCTGCTTCCCTATTCTCTGCTAATTCATTGCAGAAGCCCCAAGCAGCCTTTTTTTGTTTCAGAAAAAAACCAAAACAAACAAACAAAATAAGGTGAGGAAAAACAATCCTTTCAATGTTAACAAAGTCAGGTATCCATCTGTAGAATGGATGGACTCCTTAAGTAGTTTGCTACCAGCCACAATTCTAAGAAGGACTCGAAGGGTACATAATGTGACAATGTAGAAAGAAGGCTCTAGGTGGAGCCTATAGAGTGGCACACCCAGTATTATCTTAGCTCAGAAGTGGGGAGGTGGAAACAGTCACAGACTGTTAGCTTTTAGTTGAAAGGAATGTTTTAATTAGGGTAAATGTTTTTGTTAGGATAAACTTCTTAGGCAGACCTCTCAAATATTAACGGTTGGACTAGATGATCTTCAAGGTCCTTTCCAACCTAGATGATTCTGTGATTCTCTAATAATTTTACCGCCACAGACCACATCCAGATTTATCTGTGTTTAATGTTAAACTAAATTTGTGACTGCAGGGCTTTTTATGGAAAGACCATTGCTTACTCTTCCCAACTGCTGAACTCCTTTAGCCTCTGACACAATGGCAGTATGCTTTTGGGTAATAGTAGAGCTCTGAGAGGTCAGACACACCTAGTAAAATTGACTGAATCTTGCTCAAGTCCAAGCCACTTTGGCATCAATTGCGGGAGTGATCAGAAGCCTGTCTGCAAAATACTTTTACCCGTAAACTCCACCTACACTTGTTAAACTACAGGGTATAACTGGCATGGTAAAATGTGTTCAAGTAGTGTCTATACTCCTGATATGGAATGTAAAATACTGATTGGGGAAAACTATGTAAGTGTTTAAGCCTTACTTTAATATTTGCTGCTTTTGAAAATTTTGTGTTTACTCCGAATGTTATTGGAGAAGTTGTTTATGAATCTGAATATTTGCCAGACTCCTACCCGCCATTCTGCAGTTTCAGGAAAAATACTGTTATCATAGCAGTACAATAAACACATGATTTCCTTTTAATTATTCCTTCCTAGTGTTCAGATTATGACTTATGCCAAAGAATATCAGGACAAAGGCAACACCCTGATTCAGGGCAGATATATCAGAGGAACCAGTGGGATCCTAACATTATTGAAAAGCATAAGAAAGAGAAAGATCAACATGAAGAAGAGAATGAAGAAGATGAAGAGCAGGAAGAAGAAGAAGAAGAGGTAAATACTGCTAATTTCTAAACAGTGCCAAGTATTATAATGTACTCTAGACAAAGCAGAACAAATTCTGATATTCTAAAATATCACCATACTAGTTGCTGTTCTGCTTTGAAATGTGGGATAATATTTAAATGGTAGGTTTAAATGACAGCAAAAGTTGATTATTGTATAGCTTAATGTGGATTCAGTCTGTAACTCTGAAGTCACTGAACTGTTTCTTACCATAGGTTAAAAGGATGTATCACAAGAATGGTGACTCTATATTGTCTGTTTCTTGGTCTAAGCAAATAAAAAAGTTCTTAGTTTTTGTTTATTGTAATAAATTTTACTAGTACTAGTATTTGCAGGATATGAGCTTGTTTTCTGGTTCTGACTAGTACAAAGGGATTTTCTTTTTTTCTTTTTTTTTTTTTTTTTTTTTCCCCCCAAGATGTTCTGGTTTGTAATGCTGGCCAGAGACTTATCAATGGAGGTTCTTGGCACGTTCTTCTCAATTTGCAGAAACTACACTTCATCAGGATAGGATCACAGTCAGCAATCACTAGACTAATACCATTGCAATATTCTGCAAAGCTGTTTTATTTACCTTTGCGTAAAGACAAAAATTAGTTTAGTACATTATTTCTATATCTTGAAATATTTAACTTTTTGTTCTGCAGACTGCAGAAGACCCACTTATGACATCAGAATTTTTGCATCAATTAGTGCAGAGGCCTGAAGATATTCTTGAAAATGCAGAGGAAAGAGTTGGAACCTATAAGGATATAATGCTTCATCCTTTAGAAGTAAGAAAAAACAAAATAACATGATTATGCATAACAAAATCTTTTTAAAATATCTTATACTGTTTTCTTTTTTAAGTTTGAGATTTATTGTATGGAGGTGAGCACAAGGCATGGTACAACATATCCCCAAGTTCTGAAATTCATACTGAAATCAATGATAAAAAGTTGTCATCTGTAGCTCTTGTTTCTACTCTGGAGTCAAGATAAAGTAATCCACTTTGAGTTTTAAAAGTGAAACATACCTGCCACCACAGATGCTTCCTTATCTAATCACCATTAGCAAAGTCCATTCTAGGATGCAATCCCGTAAGAAATCTGCTCTTTGCAGCCATTGTCCTCCACTCCAATAGATTCCCTTCCTCACCTGCTTCATTGCCTGCAGATTTATATACACAATAATTAGCCCATCCGTTTGCTTTATCACCTATTTAATTTCTGCAGTTGTAACATTCTTTTTTTTCTTTCCTTGTTGTGTTCAGGAAAGTTGGATTTACTACGTATCATTTTTTTTTCCCCGAAAAAAACCAGAACAGGTCTAAAGAGATAATTAGTTCTTTTTTGTTTGTTTGTTTTTTATTTAATCTTCTGGTACAAGCAACTGCAAAAACCGCATGTTTGCTGCACACTTGACAATTACTCTTTATTTATGCCCTTCAATTTCCCTATGGATTAGATAAACCTATAGATAAAATTGTGTAAAACTGGCATAATGTTCTTTGCTAGAGTAACAAACTTGTTACTGCTGTGAAGGGGAAAGCAAAAAATATGGTATCTTTAATTATTATACAATCTCACATGGATTTCTCATAAGCAAACTAATGGAAAGTTGTTTAGATTAAATTACTTTATCATGTGCATCAATCTTCAACACTTCCAACACATTCCACTAGTTGGTAGGTCTTACTCAAGCTTCAAAAATGATCAGTGTATTAGTGAACATACTTAGTGGTCCACTAATACATTAAAAGAACATGGGGGTCTATCATTGGCCCAGGTAGAGGTTGAGATGATGAAACTGGAAAAAAAAAAGCTTATAAGATGTGCAGTTTGCACTGAACTGGGATAGGTAGAAAGAACTTTGGAGAACAGACTTTGATTTCCTGATAAATTGTTAGGATGAAATTGAATAGAAATAGGGGTGAAATACTACCGTTAGGGCGGAAACCTAATGAACAGCTACAACCTGTGAAATAATTGACTAGACCTCAGTACTGAAGACAATCTGCAATCTGTGGGGTTTTAGTTAGTCATCAACTGAGTCAATATATATGATGCTATTGTACAAAAGCAAATATCATGGATGTACTAGTAAAACCATTGTATATAAAAGAAACACAAACTATTATCTTCTCTGTTGAAGAGTATTAGAAAGAAGTAATTAGTTATTATCTATTTCCACCAAACATAGAATAAATAATTTAATTTATAGTATAGAAGACTTAGACTAGATGCAAGGAGATGAACTCTGACCATAAGCGTAGTGAAGAACTGGAACAGATTACCTACAGAGTTGTGAAGTCACCTTTGCTAGGCTTTTTCAGGGCTGGGGTTAGACCAACATCTGTCAGGAACAGAGTGAGTGTTCTCAGTCCTCAGACAGAGACATTAACAATGGACATGGGATGTCTGTTTTAGTCTAATATCTTATTTACTAATGGGAAAATTGAAAATAAGAAAACCCAAATATATTATTCAAATTTTACAGAAAACGAGAGTCAGGACCAAAATGAAACCATTGGTCTTATGGCTGGTATTTCCAAGAAATCTGTTAATTGACATTGTCACCATTTTCTAGCAGAGAATTAAGGTAGTTAGACAATTAGAAGTTGAATTCGTACACAAAATGTTACTGTATCTTGATGCTTTATAGCTCTCTTGCATTTGAGCTAGGATATCTAATCTGTTTTCTGAACCCATTGTAACTTGAATTTTGGAATTCTCTCTGTATTTATCCATCACCAAATAAAAGTTTCTCTCCAGAAGATTTTATAAGTCATCATGTTACGGAAATTACACATGCCAGCCACCATAGCAGTGTTCGACTCTAGGTTTCTACTGAATCGATAAGCTGAAAGATAGATTCCTCTATAAAAGTACTTTTTATTAATAGCACTAACAGCTCGAGCAGGGTGCCTCCAAAGAGGGACCTCGAACAAAGAAATCCCTGGGCAATGATACCCTTACACTCTAAATTCCCCACTCCTCACATGACAGTTTGGACCAGTGGTCATATTAGGATCTGAGGTCTTCCTGTTCTTCATTGGGTCCCCTCATTGTTTCTAGGCAGGCCATTTATTTTCTTATCTCTAAGGTTGCAGCTTCCGTTAATGAATGTAGCTTCCTTGTCTTCTGGCTTGAACCAGCTCTGGGGCCTTCTTTTACTTGACTAGGTAAAAGTTCAACATACCTAGATGAAGGTTCACAGCTTGCAGCAAATTTAGCAAGTTATGCTAAACAAATTCTATATAAGTAGTATACCAAATCACACAACAGTCAGTACAATGAATTTTGGTTTTGCTGAAGTCTGCAGGAGTCCAGCCTTTGATGTGTATAGGAACAGAATGAGCTTCAATGTCGTTATCTGATTAACTATGCTCAACTGATAAGTCTATCTTTGTTCTTAAACAGGACTTGATGGCTCAACACGATTGTCAATATCTTATTGAACTGGATGGAAATCAACAACCAGATGATCTCTTTGTTGTAAGTAAGCTATGCACCAACTTAGTTAACCTCCACTAGAAAATTTCTTAATTCTGTGGATTGTTTTCTTTGTTAAGGTGTTGGCAAAATTTTAAGTTGTGTATGAAACTCATTTAATTACTATTGGAAAACATGACCTTTGAAATGCTTGCTTTTGTTGCTTTATTAAAACAATTGTAAGATTTACTGCACCGCCCCCAGGCTTACATATATGTTACACGAAAATATTTTCAGGCAGGTTACAACCTCTTTTGTATTGTATCCATCTGTTTTTAGCACTTTATTTTGTGTATTAGTGTAAAATATCATTATTAACATGAGAAATTAAAACATTTTTTGTGTGATATAGTTACAGAATTGGCTTATTTTGTACTGGTGTCTAAAATAATGACAGAACTTTTAATAACTTTGATATTGTTTTACAGTGTAATAGAAGACATTTCATTCTTTTAACAATTCTCCTGAGTGCTTGTTTCTAGATTTTTAGCTCATAACATAGCAAGTCATTCTCCCTATTAGAAAACTACAATGTTAAAAATTGAAGATAAATAATCTTATACTCTGCCTCATAAATAAGAGTTGCATCAAATCAGAATCTAAAGTATGGGGTTGAAAATGAAGTGAGAGATTGTCTTTGACAAGGTAGGAAGTGAGCTGCTCCTGCAGTTTCCCTGTTGTTGTTTGAAACAAATTGAATCAATTATAATTCTGTAAGTATTATTTCAATTTATGCTTAACTTTACTACCAAAGTAGTCCTATGGGAAAAAAAACCCAACTAATTTTGCAGAGTTGGAACATAAAATTTCCTTATTTATGATGTTTATAAGCATTCCAACAGAAAATGTATAGTAAAGGCAATCAAGTTGTGTAATGACTCCAACCATTTTACCTATAAGTAAGGCAAAGACCTATTATGAAACTAGTCCAAACATGACAAAATTTGCTTTTTCATTTCAAGAGCACTTTCATTCAAGCAAGATTACATTCAGGAAATCCTTCAATTAAATTTAATATCATCTGATTCTCGTTGGCAGACATCTGGTTTAAGTATCTTTTTAAATACCCACAGTTGTATTACTTCCAAATGTGCATAATCTGATCTCCTGAAGAGGCTTTCCTCCTTTTCAGATTGGAGTTCATCTGAATACTTCCACTGCTTTGTGGGAAAGAATCCTTCACAGCCTATTCCTTTAGAAGGCTTGGGATTCACAGCATAATGAGGAGATAAAAAGGCTGTGACAGTATTTTGCACTGCCTGTATTTACCAAATAGCTTGTTAAAACTCAGCTCAACAACTAGCTTGACTTCAAGCTTGAAACTGGACCTTAGTGTATATGTAGCCATTATATAAATAATAAGTTAAGATTTTAAAAATACTTTGGGGTTCCTTTTAGATCACAAAAGCAGTTTTGACTGGCACTAAGTCAATAGTTATTTTCTCTTCAGTCAGTAGTAGTTCAACTTCAATCTCTGGGTGTTCGAAATGGAGCTCCTATAACTAGACTTCAAAGTCAGCAAGAAGAAACACTGGAGGGACTGGAAAATGTAAGTGTGCTTTTGTAAAATGTGATTGACTGTAATAATTACTAAAATGTTTTTTATTTTCTGCTGTAATCTTATATTACACCTTTGTTTCACAACAACCACTTTGTTTTACCCTGCAATAGGAGCATTTTTTGAGCCTCGATTTTCCAGAAATGTGAATATAAGATAATTCTGGCACTGTAATCCACTTAGAAGAGTATGAAAAGAAAAAAGTCTGTCATTATTATAATAAATTTTTGAACAAAGTGTTTTAGCAATCGAGGAAGAATTAATTCCTTCCAAGAAAATAAAAAAACTTTGGCCAAAGGATAACAATCTCAGCAGCTGACTTTTAGCTCAGTCTTTACTCTTCCTGAATGAAAAACAGCATGCTAATACTAATTTAGCAACATCCTGCATAGCTGAAATTACATACATTGTTTCCTGTAATTAATTGGAACATGACAAATTAGTGCTGAATGTTTCTGAATCATGACAATTATAATTTGTGTCCCTTCCAAATAAAACTGAAAAACATGTCTTTGCATAAATGTCTTCACCTATATTCACTTGCAGTCATCTTATCTATTTCTGAAACACAACTTTGAATATATGAACAGTACTGTAACTGGGAGACCCCGCTACACATTTTCAGAGAAACACCGCTCCCTTCACTTTTCTGTTTTCTCAGTCCCTGACAAATTCACAAGTGAAGGACTTTCTGCGTCAGAGGTCATCTGTATTTATTATTTAGTTAGCCTGTGTGTTTGTGTCAGTCTGTGTGTAAGCTTCTAGCATCCCACAGTATCTGAGGCAAGGAGTTCTGCAGCTTAACTGGACATTATATACAGAATTGCTTCCTGTTGTGTTGAACCTGCCACCTTTTAGCTGAGAGTCCTCTAGTTGTTGATATGCAAAAGTCAGTAAATAGTTTTGTTCTCTGTATCTGCCCTTTAATAACTCATGATTTCAGACTTCTGTCCTGTTCTTATGAGCTGTCTTTTTCCTGGACTGGAGTTCCAGTCTAATTAATCTTATATCTTCTTACATGAAAATCTTTTAATGTGATTGATCGGCCATATTACCTTTTTCTGAAACTTTTCCAATTCTACTGTGTACTTTTTGAGATTAGGGTAGCAGAATGCACATAGCAGTAAAGATGAGTGCATGATTTATACAATAATAAACCTTTATCTTCTATTATGTCTTTGCTAAACATTCAGGTTGGTTTTCTGACTGCTCTTGGGCATTGACCAAATGTTTACATGGAAGTATGTATTATAATTCCAAGATCTATTCCTGAGTAGTGACAGTCAATGACAACTCATCATTTTCTGTGTAAAACTGCTATTTTAATGCCTGGCTTCCTAGATTCTGAAGGTCTTTCTGCAGTTCTTCACAGCCAGCAGTTGTCTGTACTATTCTGAATAATTTAGTCACCATAAATTTTGGGATTCACTCACTATTCACCTTCTATAAAAGGTCTGTTAAACTTACTGCTATCACATGACATTTCTGCATGCCTAAATGAGATAATTTGGCCTTGCTATTCTCCCACAAAGACCATGATCCTTTCTTCATCCCCTGTAGAAGAAATCTTCACCATTTTCTGTCATCTTCAATAAATGGCTGATTTGTACCTCTTCATTGTTTTAAACTTCTGAAAATAATAAATGAAGCCTACAGGAACTATTTTAAGTATTATTTTTATTAAATAAAGTTGAAATACTAAATAGTTTCTCCTTAAAATTGTCCTACAATTCAGAAATATGTAATTTTAAAAAAATATTCTAAAAAGCGTGATGTGGTTTTCTTTTAAGGTTTGCTTATTTTCCAACAAAATGTTTAAAAAAAATGTTAAGAACAAGGCATATGTAGCTTCAGACAAAAATTACATATGCAGTTATTGCTGTTTTAATAAACAGGATGAACTTTTCCGGGTTCTGTCATCTTACAAACTAATAGCACACAGATATCGATGGCGTAGAAGCAGGTGGGGGCAAGCATGTCCTGTGGCTCTAAAGGAAGGTGACATTGTAATGGGAAACCCAGACTTGGCTGTCAGGTTAGTGAAATTTGATACTTTTTATTTGTATCTCTATTTTATAAGATAACAGTCTATATCTATTAGGTTCTCTTCTGTTTTAAGTTTTCTAGGGAAAATGTACATACTGTCATCCCCAGAGGCATTGAAAACATTTATGTTAAATCCACGGCCTTACCTGTTACCACCAATGCCACTTCCTCCTTGTAAAGTGCTAGTATTTGGTCCTCCATTCTCTGGAAGAACAACTATTTGTAACCTAATTGCACACAAATATAAAGGAAAGGTAGGTTTATAAATGTCTTATGTAATAAGGGTATCAGCTGAGGCTTGAGAATCAGTTAAGCATCTTATTAGTCCTGTTATTAACATGCACAATTGCAAACATACGGATTACAGAGGAAACAGTAATTTAGTGAAATTCACTTCTATATAAAAGTAGCTAACTTTAAAAAATATTTTTATTTACCCTCTCTGCAAGACATATATTTGTGTCAGTTATTTGTCTTAGCATAAGAATATCAAGAATATCATAAGAATAATCATGAATATCTAAGATAATTAAATGTAAATGCAAATTAGAAATTATTTTTTCCACAAAAAACCCCTGCACTTGAATTATATGTACATTTTTCTGAAATTTGTAGAGCTTTTCCAAATTCATTTAATTGCATAGTTCGATCAGGTGCTATATTTCTATTCTGTGATTTTTTTTTTTTTCAAATCATTTCACTAGGTTCTTGATATGGCCAAACTCATTCAAGCACATATGGAAGAATCAAGAGAAGCAAACATTGAGCAAGTGCGAAGGGATGCAGTAGAAAAAGCTATAACAGCAGTGAAAAATAGGTTGGAATTAGAAAACCAGTCAAGAGAATCAGGTGGATAAGGTGTTCCATGGTCTTTGAAGCTATCTTATTTGCTTTAGGTTATTTAACTGAAGCAATCACTGTCATTTCGACTTTTAAAATATTACAGAAGTTGTTACAGTTGTTGGGCATTAAA
Source organism: Strix uralensis (assembly GCF_047716275.1). NCBI lineage: Eukaryota > Metazoa > Chordata > Aves > Strigiformes > Strigidae > Strix > Strix uralensis. The sequence goes on along the minus strand of NC_133974.1, from coordinate 52,194,451 downwards.
TATGAACTAAAAGAACATGCAGTGAAGGGAATAGCTGAGGAGAATTCAATATTTTTGATATTCTATACAAATCCTCTGATATTGAGGGCCATGAGTATGGAAGAAGGAGTTTTCTGAGCTCTTTTTGAAAGAAGAAATTGGTTCTGACTGATACTGGTTGGAAACTTTCCATTTGAATGACTTTCTGACAAGTTAGATATCTGCAAAACTGAAATTTTCAAGAAAGCAGCTTGTCAGCTGGGCTGATGTGAACCCACAGTCTACAGATTTTCCACTCTGGAGCAGCCTTGCAAGTATTGATGTCTCAGATGGCATATTCACAAGACTCTCCAGCTCTATCACATTCAGACTTCTTAAGCTGCCGAGGTTTTTGCAGCTTCATGAATTCAGAAAATAATTTGAAAATAACATGGTCTTTTAATATTTTTTTGAACAAAATTTGGATTTTCTTTTTGCAGGAAAGTTAGTGGGTTTTTTCAAAACTAAAATTTTGAAATTAAAGTTTTTCATTGAATTGGATTTGCCTTTTCCAGTTAGCCCTAGTTATGGTTCAAATGGACAATCAATCAGGCCATTTTGCCTTATTCAACTAAGCAAGGAATCACCGTATTTGATCTACTCATGGGTAGATACATATCTAACAAGAAGTCAGTATATTTCTCTGGTGTTGCAAAACATAGAAGCTGACAGTGATACAAACCCCATTGGTGTTGCAGTAAAAATAATGGTGAACTACGACACTAAAATTAAAACCATTAAACAGTGTTATGTTCCAAGTTCCTGGCTATGTAACTACTTTTGAGGACAGGTATTTGAAATCATACTAAAATTAATGAGAACTTAATTAATAACCTTGGAGAGCTCAAGCAATTTTATTGCAAAACAGAACTACAAACAGATGAAGGATGAAAACGGACATAGAAAGTAAGAAAGCTTTGGAAGGGGAAATTAAATATTTTTGGAAGCTTGAATCTAGATCTAGAGGTAACTATTTCAGAAACTATTTCCTATTCCTAAGGAAATTATTTAGTTAATTACCTAGTAAATTCTGCCTTTTGAGAGAATTACAGAGAATCAATAAAAATTATGCAAAAGACATCTATCAGTTTAAATAGTTAAATGGCCCCCTGACTGTCCTGAGTGCTCCCAAGTTCAGTTAAGGGATAGACAGTGAGTCTGTGAAACACCACTGAAGTCTGCAGAGTTTCTGTCTACTGTCAGAGTAGGTCAGGAGACTGAAGCAGTTGGTGCTAAGGACTCCATATCCATGTCATGCACAGAGGACTTCGAGATTAGCTGTACTGTGATCTCATGGGCTGAACGTTTAACGGTTTCAGCATAGTACATGTGTATCTGGAAGGAATCAATTAGTTTGCATGTTCCAAGCCTGCTTTGTTGTGTGTACCAAAGCATGGGAAGGATCGGGAGATTCACTTAACACATACTCTTCTGATTCAGACTAAAAAGGTAACATATACACACTCAGAGGGTCCCAGTCTGTTAATGTGCTCAGATGACATCCAGCTCAAACAGAACCACATTTTTCTGTTAGAGGGGGGGAAAACAGGGGAGGGTATTACATCTGTTAAACTGAAGAAGTGTTCAGCACTTTGGTATTTTTAAAGTCTTTTCTGCCTTTTGTCATATTTCTCATCTCTTTTAAGGGGAGGAACAAGCATATGAAAATGGGTACTGCTAGAGAGCCATTTGTGTCTCACAGGCTGATGGGTATGAGTCTTGCCTTCACTAGGGCTGGAAAAGTGCTTGTGATTCCTAGGAGGTGTGCTGGGGGATTCCACAGATTGGGAAGCTGCAGATGAAGAGAAGGCTGACATGTAGCTGGTTTCATCAGATGGATTTTGTGATGAAGTATTTGTATACGAGGATTTTCTACTGATACAGTTTTCTGTGAATTTAATACAATTTCATAACTGTAGGAGACTTGCAAGAACATAGTAATGTCAAAGAAGCAGATGATTCTGAAGAACCCACTGAAACCAGAGAGGGAATAAACTTTGAAGAGGGGACTACTATAAAATCTGCCGTCATCCAAAAAAGTAAAAAGTAAATCTTAGCTATTTTAAGCATGTCATTCCATGCCTTCAGTGCATCTTGAAAATTAACAAGTGAAAGATAATATTATTTTGTTCCTCATTTACCCTTGTACGACTTCTTTAAACTTTTTCCTTGTTGCTGATACTGCGGTTTTGAGAAACCTAAAATGAAATGGTTAATTTTGACATTGAAAGGTATTAACCCATTAATACCATGTTAGTGTACAGGGGAAGAACTCCCACTGACCTTTGTAGGAGCTAAGCATGTGTTTTGATTAAAACTTTGGTATTTTTTTTACATACATATCTTTTTATAGCATAAGACTGCTTCAGAATTTTTTAATAGATAAGGAGAACAGGTATTAATTCACACACAAACAAAAAAATAAGTGAAGAGAGGAGTTTTTGCTACTTGAATATGAGAAACTTAAAAGTATGCTAAGTTTTAATTAACCTGTTGAAATATACTTAAACAAATGAAATACATTTGTAAGCCTGACATGGTTTACAAACAGTATTTTTTTCATACAGAATGGACTGGTATTTCATATAAGGAAGATAGATTACTAGATAGATCCAATTAATAGACATTAATGAAATATATTTACAAGGATCTAAAATGGGAATTAAATAAATGTGAAGTAGTTTTTACAGATTTATTTGTCTTTTTAAGGAAAAACATTTTTTCCTTCAATTATATTCTTCCTTTAGTTTATGGCATTCTATACCAGCAAAAGATATTGAGGAAAACACTAAAGAGAGAGCTATTTCTTGAACTGGAGAAGTAGACTATAATATCTTTAGCTGTAAAGTCTGTTTGGTTTTGGGTTTAGGTTGCGTTGAGGTTTTTTGCAGAGTGGAAACACTTAGTAAGATATTGTCCCTTTCCCAGGGAGCTTGTAATTTGGCAAAAATAACCCGATAATGTGTATAGCTGTGCATGTAAAAAGTATCAACGCAATCAGTGAAAAATCTTGGCACAATTACAGAAAGTAAATATGGCATTTTTTCAAAATTATACTCTTCACATAGTAGATATTGCACTTGCTTAAAACAGTTCTTCACCAAATTTTATCAAATTAGTATGAAAACTATGAACTAACTCTGAGTATTCCTTACAAAATTTTTAAAAGGTTACTGTCCACTGTTCAGCAATTAATAACAAAATATGGATCCAATATGAACATTTTGCGCATCTTAGAGAATACAGGCTTCTTGATTGTTGACAATATACTGTCTTGATTGACTGATGATTTGTATTGATTCTTAAATTAGCCTGGTCAACCTTTCGATTTAGGAATCGAAGATAAATCAAATCAAAGGAAATTCTCAGGTGCTGCGGGTGCCTGACTGTTCTAATATACAAATGTCATTCCATTCATACTGAACCGTTATTTCACTTAGTGGTAGAAAATACTGTACAGGTAAAAAGGGTTTTTTTTTTGTAATGAGAGAGCAAACCAAGATCTTAAAACCTATCTTTATGAAATACCCTCTAGAACTGCATTCAGAAGAACTGCTATTTGATTCTGTCTCAGTATGATTGTGTAATATTGCTTAAAATGACTGCTGCACTGTAATTATGAAGTGGCTGGATTTAACTGCCTAGCAGTTATTCCTGACCAGAGGAAATAAGTATTTCAGAATTTTGTGAAGCACTTTAAAAAATCTATGTTGTTAGGAATGTCAGAGATAACTGCTGACCACCCAGAAGTTCAAGTGATAGTAGAAGAAGCCCTTAAAAGTGCATCAGTCTCCGAAGTTACACTGTCGCCTGAAATATATGCTGAAGTACTGGAGAGAGCTATTGCAGAGGTAAAACACCAAGTACTATATAGCAAAGCACTTTTTTCTAAGAGCAACCTGTAACAGTTTATACATTATCGATATATGTTCTTAATTTTTCCATTTGCAAGATGAGTTTAGTTTATATCAGTCTGAAAGCTTACATAGGATTGAGGAGAGACTGAGCAAGATCATGAAAGACAAATCTATTGAGGGCTACACTATGTATACAAAATATTTCTGTCTTGCAGAGTACCTGGACTACAATTTGTTAAAGACTGGGAGAATTATCTGAAGGAAATATCACTGCATGCTTGCCCTATTCTTATACTCTTAGTCACTATTAAAGAGTTCAACACCAGATACGAGTGTTTGAAAAGAATTGTATATGCAGCTTTATCCAAGAATCTTGAATTGTTTTAAATTTGTTTACTGGTTTGTAACTATTGAAACTGGAATCTAAATTCTTTATAGGCAACCTTATAAATCACTGGGACATTAATTTCTTTTTGTTTAAAATGGTTTTATTTCATTTGGACATATACATTTACTTTTTATTGGCCTGAAATGACAATACAGAAAAATCATAACATTTAGAAAATAATTTGGTATGATGCAGTCTTTTTGAACAGCTAGCAGACTATCTTAGTCTTTTTATGTCACTGAATCTGTCATTTTATAACAGCTTATGAAGAAGAACAAAGACAGGTTTCCTGGTGCTCCAGAAAAAGGAGGATGGGTAGTGGATAACTACCCTCTGTCAGTAAACCATTGGTCAGCTTTATCAGAAAAAGGACTTTTACCCGACACTGTTGTCTGTCTGAAGGATACAGAAAAAGATGGTTAGTAAATGCGCACTAGTGAAACTTAATATTTTATTTTTTCTGTGTTGATATCTTATATAAAGCACATTTATAAGAAAAACTAGTAGTTATTTCCCATTTATAAAGTTTCAGGGTCTAGAGAAGGAAGAATCCAGTGAATCAACAAGGGTACCCTAAAATTCTTATAATTTGGATTAAGGGAATTACACAGAATTTAAAACAGAAATGCTTTACAAAAGCAGTAAAGAAAATTCCTCCCATCTATAATTCTATTTACAATCAGCAGTAAATACCACTGGACTCTGTTGTATTCTGTGTCTGGCTGGCCACCAGCTTGTGATGTGGCGCTCAGTCAAATTTCCCTGCCTGCACATTGGTTTCCCCACTTGCAAAATCAGGTTATAGATATGAACATTCTCTGCTTGAGAGAAAAGGCAGGGTGAAATACTTGTATGCAGGTGTATCCTGTTCCCCATCCTGGGGTCAAAAAAAGTTGAGCAATTTCTTATCCAGATTGATACAATAGCTTAGTACCCATGAATTCAGAGGAAGGGATTTTTACTTTATTGTTTCAAGCAGGAGGGAAGGTTGGTACCAGGCATGAAAAACTGAGCAGGATCATACACTGTTAAAAGTTTTGCCTGCCAAATCATGTCTTAATGGATTATGTCTGCTTGATTCATACCACACCGCAAGTTTCACTGCCCTGTGGCAATGTTTGATCATTACCTATTCAATCCAGTCCATTATCAAAAGGCCTTTTAGTAGTAGAAACTTCCCTTCAAGGAAGGAATGATAGGTCTATTCATACTTAGTTCAAGAAAGCGCAGTAACTGCCCAATATTAGAGTCAGTCCAGAAAGCTTTCCAAACCCTTGTCCCTGAATATAAAAATCAACCTAAGCAAATCCTGAGCTACACAGTTGATTCAGAACAGATTTCTTATTTAAAAAAAATAAAAAAGCTTTTCAGAAGCATGTCATCTGATCAGCTAATCATCCTCACAACTCAGCTATAGTACCTAAACTACCTGGTCATGTAGCTTTGTGAAATTTTGTAACACCTTAAACATCTTAACTAAAAGTCTTCTAGTGTGGCTGGAGCTTGTATACAGACTAAATACAGACTGAACATTTCTATGAGAAAGTTCTAGATCCAGTGTTTGTCAGAAAATTGTATTTGCTGTTCCTATCATTCAGGAAGACCTCATCTCAGATACTTCCAGAAAGATCCTTAAGGACAAATTGCATTTCCATGCCTCATCTTTACTTCCCAAATGTATTGAAATGTTCATGAAGCTAGTTTCTGGGACACAGTGCATTGTCCTTTCTTACAACCACAAAAAGCACCTTACTCATGTAATTGGCATGCAGTAATGTAAAGTTAATACAGTGTACTAAATGACAAACGTCAGGAGTCAAGCTCTAGCCTTTTCTGCAGGGAGAGGACTGAGGTGGGAGAGATGCTTTTAGAATTATATTAACTTTCTCTTAACTTCTCAGAATTTAACAAGTTACTGAATTAATTGGATAAAAGAATAGGTTGTGTCATCATCCCTGAAAGGCTTTTTTCAGGATCAGACACTTTGTGAATAGATAATTCTTCATGGGAACCATGTTGAAAACTGGTCAGTAATAACTGCCCCATTTTTTTCTTTCAGGAAGGGAAGAACTTGGGAGTCCATAGCAGAGGCTTTCAAATTAAGACCTCTCTAGGGCTTTCAAATTATGTGCTTCCTTCCTGCAATGTACACCTTTCTGCCATTCCCACTAGTTCTCAAAACCCATCTCTCAATTATTTTTTCTAATCTGAACAACCTATTTTATACTCTTGGTAGCCATCTCTTCCACGCAAACACCTTCTGTTTCTCAAGTCTGATAGATGGCAGATTCTTTAGAGCATCAGTGTAAGTCTTTCCTAGAAGTTAGAGAGGTCCTTCATGAAACTTAAATTTTGTGCTCACAACCCTAATAGTACCTCTGTTTGAACTACCAGTGTTATAGTCTTTATATCACATAGCAAAAAAGACTGTTTTCTTAATTACAACCCATTTGACCCTATGTATAAGTAGATTTCAGGCTTGGAAGGAAATCCACCATTCCCATTTGTAATGTATTTGAGATGATAATGAGCCTATACCCTAATTTTATCGCTGGAGATGTATCAGGCTTTCATATGAATCAATGACAACATATTTTTCTTCAAAGTTTCATTCACTAGTGGGAGGAAATGAATTAACATACATTAAATAATAAAGCATATATTTTTACTGTCTTGGCTTGAAACAAGTCATGTGCTAATTGAATACAAGTCATACTATTTGTAGCCTATCATAACAAATTGAATTGAAATATAATACTGGCACAGAGATTTTCTTAACAGATTTCCAGTTGCATTAAAACAGGATATTTCAAGAACATTGTTCTTTCAACCAGAATCAGCTGAGCAACCTACAAACCTGCTCCATTCGCAAGCTTCTTTCTGGTTAATACCAGTAGCAGATATTCTCAGGCCACCCACTTAGGACTTTGCTAATTTATTATCCATTATTCTAAAGGCTTGTAGGTCACTTGCTCAATTTGATCAAGTAATGCTGAAATCCTTCATCAGGTGAAACAATCCTGAATCCTTTGAGTGAGAAACACATGTGCTGGTACCCAAGGAAGAAAGAATGGTTTGTTATAGTACAGTAATTGTGATTTTCTGCATGTTCTGCATATGATAATTCTGTAATTAAAGCTGCTTTGCTTCAGTTCAATGTCATTTGGACTCTGAATAATTAAGTAAATTAATGCTCTTTGGCATTGCTGCTTTTCATAATAGAGTGAAAAAACACAAAGATGGGAAAGTGCATGCCTGGGCCACCAGGCAAAGCCACTGCAAACTCTCACAACTTTTTTGCAGAATACCAAGACAGAATTATCTAAAGATGAGTTTACAAACCACGTCTTAAAAAAATTCCCTTCACTCACCATCCCTTTTTTTAAAATACATTTAATTGAAAGTATTGGTTTAAAATATAAACCGTTCACACAAAATTATAATCTGCTTCAAATCAACACCAATGTTCCTAACAGTTAAGTAATATGTTTGTCACAGTTCAAATTTAGATAAAAATACATTTTATGTTAGTTGATGATAGTGATCACATGAGATACGGAAGGAGCAAGTATGAGTAAAGAGAGGTAAAAGAGACAAGATCATAATGTCTGCTCTATGGTTTGGCTAAAAGAGTAGCTTTTTACTTATGGATATGATTCCTTGAATTTAGCTAATCTTTTTTTCATTTTGTTCTTTTTATTTTTTTTTTTTTTTCATTTGGGCAGTTGCGTTAACTTTTTATTTGATTCCCACTAATTTCTGTCGCTTAAATAATAATGTAGTTGAGTTTACAGTTTCACAGTGTTTTGAGTCATTATTTTGTAAGCTATTCCCTGAACTAGTATAAACTGGCATACCCCCACTGATGGAAATGGATTTCAGCCACACAGCCATGTATCATAAATCTATTTGCTAAAGTCAGTCAGGCAGTAGTGTTCCTAGTAGGAACAGCATATTCTTCATTTGTGTCAACCAGCTGTAGTAGTGTAGGTATTATTTGTATTTTTATTTTAATGTTTTTCATTTGTTTCATCATAGTTTTCTTCGTACACATACACACAAAATAAATGCCAGAGTAATGCATGAGATATGAAAATATAAGATAAGTCCTTTCAGTGCTGTCTCCCCTTATAGCCTTCATCATAACCTTCCCATATCCCAGACTCAGTTTATTAGGTGCTTGAAATTGGAAACAAAGCTCTAAAACCTGAGAAAACAACAGTATAACAACATTTCAATGGTATATATGCCTTTTCTTGGCCTTAAAAAGAAGTAAGAAAGTTGTCTACCATTTATTAAATAATTTTCCTAACTCAAATAGCTTTAGATTTATACAGATGCATAAAACTCATTAGTGTTTTGTAATTGTACTGCAGGAGCCTGTATACTACACAGAACATACTTAGCAAATCGGGATGAAATTAATTCTAAGATTTTGAAAAGACTAACAGATGAAGCATTAGAAAAGAAAGAAGAAGAAGTAAGGTAAAATATTGCAAATATCTGAATGTATAAAGTGAGCACAAGAAAATTCTAGCCTTACTTTGTGTTAAAGGTATCAGTGCATTTATCAACACAAATGTACTAAACATTAAGACTAGTTGTGATGTATAGGAAATAATCCAATATGTGTTAACTGTGAGGAATATCTCATTTAGATCAGTAAATATGGTGGCAGAAGATTCTCTCGCTAAATGCATTTTTATTAGCCTTTCTTTAGTCCAGTCTTTTGATGCAATGAGACAATAGCATTTTAGATGATAAAATATATTTGATTTTTATTTTGTACAACCCAGATTCTATTTCAATTCCCAACAGTATATTTTCACATCTTTACTTTATATTTAATATATCTGGAACTTGCTTCAGTAGTATTTATCTAAGTCTTAAGACGAATAATCTTTTACTTATAGAAGAGAAATGCAAGAAATACTGACATCAGAGGAAGATGAATCTCTACAGGCTGCTGAGGAGAAAGGTGTATATCATTTGACTTCTATTTTATCTAATTATGTGTTTCAAATAATTTAGCAATTTGGTTTTTATTCAGATTTTACAGTTTTGATTTCCTTTTTACATTCAGCATCTAGAAAAATTACTTTATATTACTATCTTTGCTTCCTTCACTGATTCAGGCACTCATTTCTATGTGTCGTTCTTAATGGACTTTACAGAATAGAGGTGTGTATTAAATCAGCCAGCACAGTTACAGTTTTCAATAAATCTGAAGGACAGGACTCTCTATCTCCTTTAGTAACTTTTCTAAGTGCATTATTAACTGTATTGAAACTTTCTACTCATCAAAAAATCTGTATCCCCTCACAAGTTAGAAAACATTGTTAGAACTTAGCCAATAGCTAATAAGAAAATTGCAAAACTGGTTTTCTGTTCTCCCTCCTAGAAGCTCAGCCTGAAGCAATTAAAGGGGAATGGAAATTCTTTCAGCAGTGGCTCTCTTAATATGCATTAAGAATTGCTGAATCTGGTAGCAACATACATTATGAATTGCTGAATCTGGTAGCAACATACATTATGAATTGCTGAATCCAGTAGCCCAGTAGGGGTGAGGCTGCTGCAGTTCCATGTCCCCAGGATCATGCAGTAATGAGTCTGAGCACATATTCCCATTTCCCCTTTCATCCTCTTCTTAATCTATTATCCATGCTTGTTCCTCCCCAATCCACTTTGATCTCTCCTTCTCCTTGCCTTTGGTCCTTTTCAGAAATGCCTCATAATATTATAAATCCCTCACAATCCCAAACTGCTTTTCCTGGCATCCCCTAATAAATCTTATACCCTATAGGCAGTAATCCCCCTCAGCCAGGGAGAGCCTCTCTGGTTGACTCATCTCAATAGATCTCACACCCAGACAATGCCTTCATTATCCCTCTTTTAATGACCCTGAGGGGAGTCAAGTCAAGGTTATGTTTGTTCTGATTAGGTTATTGGGGTTCCCCCATCTGTCATTGACAACATAAAAAATAACAGGATTATGTGTATGACATGAGGTTTCCCCGCTAATAACAATATTAATAAAATATTATGGGTAAAGACTTTCTTACTTTGCTTCTTCCTGTATTGACAGAACTGCATATTATTTTTGTTTAGCCACTCTTTATTTCCTGTAAAGATCCTACTTTTATATCAGAATTGTCCTATACTTTGTTTCCAGCAATGAAAATATAATTGCCCTGGGCAGGAGTGAATAATCTGTGAGAAGTGAGATTTTGGGGGCAGGCCAACTGTCACAAATAGGCTGGATTTTTGCACCTCAGACAATACTGTCAGTTAGGTCGAGGTTTAGAATTAATTCCAGTTAGTTTCAATGTTTTCAAACCTCAACAGTCAAAAAAGTTGCAGGGTTATACTTTCCTTTTTGCCTTCTTTCATCACTGCCTACTTTCTTAGAAGAATGTTGCTGTCTGATTTGTATCTGCTGTCAAGATAAAGTACCATGCATGAACATCTGTCTCTACATTAAGAACTAGGTTGGGCACTTTAGAGTATTTTCTTCCTCTGCTATGGGATCTGAAGGTTTCTCCATCGTAGCCTAAACTATCACCTAAGGCCTGAAGCTGAAATTAAAAAGCGCATGAATTCCCACTTTTTTTTTTTTTTTTTTTTTTTCTCTCAGCATTGGGGGCCTAGACTGCCATTACTGTCTTCCTTTCAAGCAAAACATACTGGTTTCTGTAGAAAAATATTGTGGCCAAGCTTAAGTTCCGTATTGTCAATATGTCTCACATACACTTTCTGTCATTATCCAGCCTGGCATTTATTTTACCTATATAAAACAAGGCCTAAGTTGTAAATGTAGTATAAGATTGACTGAATATTATAACATGCTTTTAATTTTTAATTAGGAAACACTTCACCTGCTCTCTGAAAAAAATACTCTAGCTTTGTAGGGTTCTTTAAATTACATATAAACTTTTTAAAAATTCAACATTATAACTTTTTATAGTTTCTAATAAAACACATCTCCACAGTGAATAAGTTCTAAAGTATTAAATATAAAGTGTTCTACACAGATACTCTGTTATCTCTGTCTCAAACAACTAAGTTCATCTTAGGTTTGAATATCTAACTCATTTTGATCTGAGTACATCAAAAAAACAATTATTAATGATAGAAGTAATAATGTCATATACACACTTGTGCTCTTAACACGTGATAAGTCCTTGTTCAGAGAAAATCATGTTTTCCTACGCCTACATTTGATTTCAATAATCAAATACTGACTCACCAAAACACTTCAGTCATGCTGCTCCTAGCCTGACATCTGTTTTATTTCACATGTAGTGCATTCAGCACATTGACTGCAGCCTTTCTCCCATGTGACTTGTCTTTACAAAAATATGAGTGATATGTTCACAGTTTTGAGGGTTTTATATATAGCAGTTATAGTATAAAAATGAAAACTCAGAAAAATACTCCAGAGCCCAAATCATGCTCTTTTGATGTCTCATATGGGAATGGTTCAAAGCTGCACCAGGGGAGGTTTAGACTGGACATTAGGAAGCATTTTTTTACCAGCAGGGTGGTCAAACACTGGAACAGGTTTCGTGGAGAGGTGGTCGATGCCCCAAGCCTGTCAGTGTTTAAGAGGCATTTGGACAATGCCCTGAATAACATGCTTTAACTTGGCCAGCCCTGAAGTGGTCAGGCCGTTGGACTAGGTGATCATTGTAGCTCCCTTCCAACTGAAATAGTCTAGTTCCTCTTCTCTTCTCTTCTCTTCTCTTCTCTTCTCTTCTCTTCTCTTCTCTTCTCTTCTCTTCTCTTCTCTTCTCTTCTCTTCTCTTCTCTTCTCTTCTCTTCTCTTCTCTTCTCTTCTCTTCTCTTCTCTTCTCTTCTCTTCTCTTCTCTTCTCTTCTCTTCTCTTCTCTTCTCTTCTCTTCTCTTCTCTTCTCTTCTCTTCTCTTCTCTTCTCTTCTCTTAAAATAAATGTGCATTTCAGTAAGTGCAATTTTTGTAACCTCAGTGGGACACTGAAGTAACTGGGATTGCTTCAGGACTGAACGTATTCAAATTTATAATATCGATTATAATATATTTAAAAGGAAAAAATGGTTCCAGTAATGAGCAAGGTACTTACACGTGTCTTAATGAGAGTGAAAGTAAATGCAGAAGTAGACTTTGGGTAAATGTAACAAACGTATTTAAGTGAGTTAGGAAGCTAAGTTCAATGCTGAAAATGTCTGTTGAAGGTACACAAAACAATTTATGTGGTAACTCTTGCTTGTAGTGTCTAGCTGAAAATTATAGCTCCACATCTTTCTTCATGTCCTTTGACTCAATTATTCTGAGCTTAAATTATTTTTGGGAATTTCTTACTGTATTTAGGCATTTTTGCAGAAGCTTTGCATGAGTATGGATCTATTTATACTAGGAGACAGCTGTATGACTTCATGAGAATATATTTCAGGCATTGTAGAAGAGTTCTACAGCTTCAGGTAGATCTGTGGGTTCAAGCAATCTTCGTGAAGTAAAACTTGGCATATTTCTTTCCTGCCACATTTCAGCAATAAAATATCCCATACAATTGTTCTTATCCACTGAAGCAAACAGTTGTCATGGTTTAAGACTTTATTTTCTGTATTTTATTTTTCAGCCCTGCTTTTCTGTCAGAGATTACCCCCTTCCTGTAGCAAACTCAATAGGAGCACACGTATGCCTATGCTTCAGTTGCTCAGAGTGTTGTGTTAGTTCAACCCCGTCTTCACTGATGTCTCTTCTGCTACTCTTGCTATTTGGGCAGAAGCTCTTGCAAGAAATAAATGAATAGCTGGAGCTGATAATTTCAGCCATTGTCTCCCGTGCTTGTTCTTCACAGCTGGTAATATCAATATTTGTTATAAACTCTTTAATATTGATCACAACCCCTCCCTTTCTCATATTACAGATGGTGGAGGGTTGAATCAATACCCATCTCTTTAGCTTTTATTTATGTTCTTGCTTTTTTTTTTAATCATTGTGTTAAATTCAGTAAGATATTTTAAACAAAAACGAAAAGTAAATATAATAATAATTAAACCTGTACATGTTAGGACATTTCCTCTTTAGTCTTTGAAGAGAAATGCTTTTTGGAATCAATTGTAATTATAGCATTTGCCAGGCAGTTGATGTGTGCTCAGTCCTACAGCTTCTGAAAATATTTCCTTCATTTTTCTTGGCTGACTTGCATCCTGATTTGCTTTTTTTTTCCTACCTCTAACTGGAGGCTTTTCTGTGAGAGAGTTTGAACAAGGAGAGTTTCTTAATCTGCAGACAAGGGATAGAAAATTACTTATAACACAAACTTCAAAGCAAACTGTAGTGATATTAACTTCACAGTTTGTTCAGTCTTTGAGCAAAGTTGCATGGTCTTCAAAGCCACTTTCTGCCCTCCTTCATAAGCCAAATACGATTATTACATTCTAATACCTGTAATCACAGCATTTTAGGCAGAGAAATTTCAAAATTTGAAACAGAAAGGTTATGAACAACTTTCTCAATTAGATCCCAAATACCTTCAGTTCTTAAATTCTTTTAGACTCTCATTTAGAGAAATAAATGCTGAGGGATATTGGTTTAGTACAGCTATGCATTCCTTTGCAGAAAAAAGTACAAAAGCCTATGATTAGAGCTATCAGCCTCTGAAAGCTCTTGTCACTTTCTGAACACCTGTAAGAAAAAGGGCATCTTCTTAATATACTTTGTTTAATGTCTGTCCGTCTCTCTTCCTTGACCCTATCCAGCACCAGTCTTGTAAATGAAATCTCTGGAGTGTTTAGACACACTGTAAAAATTTAGATATGCTTAGTTCCTGTGCCACAGCTATTTCCATTGAATTCTGTAGGACTGTACATGATTAAGTTATGTATGCCTGTGAGAACTTGCATGTTGACAGCCTTAACAAAGTGTCTTCCATTTTGCACATATTTTTCTGCATGTCATTTTCCTCTTTGTGTATATGATGGACTCTTGATTTATTTATTACAGAGCATCAAAACTCATTTTGCTTGACTGGATTCCTGTATAAGGAAGTAAAGAACTAGAATAAGTGAAGAATTTTCTCAATTTGGCAAATGTTAAAGATTGTGGGTTTTTGTCTGCTAAGCTTATAAGATGATGCTTGTTTACAAGAGAAAATTTTCTGATTCCTCATAAATAAGAAATCCAATGTTTCCAACCTGTTTTTCATGATGTTTGTTGTTTCTTTGCCAAAAAAAGTTGTACATGAAAACAAATGCCATAATTTCAGATTTTAAAATACATTCTTGTTTAATATGATTTGAGTTTTGTGTAGTCATAACTTGAGATGTACTAGTGGTGTTTTATTACTCTAAAAATGGCCTAAGGACATAAGCAAAACAAGGCTTGTAGGAAAATAATATTTTTTGATTGACCAACGGATACAAGTTGGGAAAATTACACCAGCCTTCAGGTGCACAAGCCCTTCAGGTCAGAAGCACTTCTGTCCAATCGGAGCTCTTCTGTAGAACACCAAGTGTGCTCTTTTGCAAGGTCTTGTTTTTGAGCATGGTTTGAGCACAGAACACACAGATTATAACGAATGGAAAATATTCTTATGTAAAAGCAGTCAATTGAATAAAGTGCTTCTCCACTTTATTCACAGTTGTGTGTCATCTCATAGATGGTCTGCCTTTCCCCACAGGTCAGGTAGCTGATATTAATAAAAATGTTTTGGTCAGTGTGCAACCCCTGAGCATTACAGTAGCTAACTTCTTTTCTGCAGGTGATCAAATATAAGTTTTGCATTCTGATCCAAAAATATATTTATTTCTATAGTGCCTCCATCACCCCTCAATGAGTTTGTTAAAAGTTACTAATGATTTTATTTGTGTCAACAGAATTTGAGAATGATGATGAGCATTTTCCACCTGAAACTGAACAAATGCCCCAGAAACAGTCCAGTGACTCTGCAGGTTATAAAGAAGAATCTAAACCTAAAGGTTGGCCTTGTAGCACATATGATCTTTCTTACTTGCTAGTATCAAGAATTGCATGCCTGCCTTTTCTGCAAGCTTTTACTAGATTTGAAAATTGGCTGTAAATACAATTCCTTAACTTTTTTCTCTTAAAAAAGTTTGTAATGGAATAGTCAGGCTCAAGTTATTTAAACACTTATAAATGCAATTAAAGGCATGTTGTTATTTCCTGTTAAAAATAATGCACCAGGTATTTGCACTTTGAAAAACAACAAAATCCCACTATTGCCTCTACTTTCTAAATACCAAATTAATAAATGTGTACGGGGATCTATGGAAATAACAAATAGAGTGAGCATTGATGAAATTCCAGATTGACATAACCTCTGCTATTCAGAAATCCATCAGCACTCTCTACAGGATGAAGTGATAAGGGAGGGAAATCAGAGGAAAAAAAACTTTAGAATGTCACTCTCATGGATTGTGACCCCAAAAAAAAAGAAAAAGTAGAAAGAAGAAAATACCAGGAAAAAAACCCAGGAAATAATCAAATCGCAATATTCAGAAACACCTACATGTGATTTTAACAAAACCCGGTTCTACAGACCATTTTAAAATTAGTATTACATCCCCATTAATCACAAATTACTAGTCCATTACTTGTGCCAAGGGATCTTGGGAAAAATGGGAATGGATTAATTTTAACTTTGAATGAGAATGATCGAAATGCGTTCTGTATTTCCCTTAATCATCCATTGTCCTGCTAACAGCTTGCTAGATTTTACACAGAGTCACGTTCTCTTCTTTTGGTATAAGGTAAAATTCTGCAGCACATGGAACTTCATAGAGTCAGAAGCTAATGAAAAGATATGTGAAATCCTATTCTGACCTTCTCTCAAAACCACTTTGAAGGCGACTTATCTTTAATGGAGGCAGTCTGCTTTAGTTTTTAAAATACACATTTTAGCTTTTATCTACTAGAATTTTTAGAATATGTTGAAGTCCAGAAGAGAAATAAATCGGCGTAAAACATTTTATTTTAAATAGCAAGTTGTTAAATATACACATTTTTATGCATTAGAATCAACTTAATCTGTAAACCTAAATGCTTTTTTTTCCAAACACCATAAATCAGTACACACAATATAAGTTTGTCTACTAGTACATTTCACTGTAATATGCTGAAAATTATTTGACAGCATATATTTATAAGTAATAAAAGGTCTGTATAAACAAACTACATGGTCTGTTTCAAAAAGACAAATGCAAATATGTTCAAAATGAAATACATATCAGTTCCAAGGAATGGAAGTGTCAGAGTTATCCTACATTTTGCCTTTCTGTTTAATTAGATAGTTAAACTAACGAAGAAGACACGCTGGCTTCTGGTGTATGTCTCACCTTTGACAGGGTTTGAGAGGGGAGGAAAGAAGGATTTCTTCATCTTTTTGTTGCTGAATATGGACTGAAGGCAGAACAAGTCATATCTAATACTAGCAGAACACTGGAAAAAAAGATATTAAAGCCTTTCCTTCCCCAGCAACTCACTTGGAGAATGTGGAGGCAGAAATCCTTTGAGGATTGTTTGTCTCTATGGTAACTATGCTCAGTAAAGGCAAAGAAAACACAAAACAGAATAATATTAGATATTGCCATATAGGCATTCCCCATGAAAGCTCCAGATTTAGGGCTGGGGAGGATTGTTTCCAATCACCTCTGTGATAAGGAAAAGAAATTAAGAACAGGACTGCTAGACTGCCACCTCATCTGAAGGAAGCGTGTTTGCATTTTCAGATCCATTTATTTTTAAACCATTACTGTCAAGTATTTTTCTTGACTATGTTTCTTATTTCTTTAAAAATAACTTCTCAGCGTAAATCAAGCAGAATAACTTATAACTAATGGCAAAGGTACAGCTGCCTTCCTTACTTAAAAATATTTTCAGTATTTTCAGTCCCTGAGACCCAGTTTGAAACAAACCAAATGCCAGGGAGGCACATTTTTGTCATAATAAGGTTCAAATACCTGAAAACCAAATAATGTTTGGGTTGTCCAATTTTGGGGTTGTCCCTTTTCCTTAGGAGCGTAATCCTTTTTCCTTTTGTTACTTCTCCCCTCTTTCCAGAGGTGAGTTTTTCCAGTTTGCTTAGGCCTGTGTAATCCATTTAAAAGCTCCATAAGTATGCAATAATTCTGCTGGATAAATTTCCTTAAGCAAAAATCTCTCAGATAGAGGTAATCTGATGGAAATATGCACCTAGAGTAGAGAATCAAAGCTGGAACACATGCTGGTCCATCATTTGCTAAATACGGCCCACGAGGAGAGGTATAACATGAATTGTATTCCTGAGATTAAGGTTCATACGGGAAGCACTCTATTGAGTGGATTTGTTACCATGTTCAATATTCTGTCTCAGATGGTGTCAAAACTTCATTTAAATCCATTATTCTGCCTGTGTATTTCCAAAGTTTCATGACCTACTCAGAACTGAGAGGTTTTTAAAGGGCAGGACTATTAAAACCAATCTGTTGAAGGCTAGATCCAGACAGGATACATTACCATCTTCCATACTTTACTGCTCTGAATTGGGCTGTGGTTCACAAGGCAGCACATGTGATTTCTACAGTGTGAATATGCCAGGGATAACACGTGCAAAAAGCAGTTAGTGAAACCTAGCTTTGTATCCTTTGCTTATTTTCTTAAAATCTGTGTTCCTAATGGAATCATCATTACATAATGCATTAGAGCTGCCCAAATTTAAGCAGGTTTTAGCTGGCTACATCTGTCCCATTTGGAATACATCACTGCAAAATGCAACATAATCAATTGTACCATTTATGCAACATCTTTTAATGCACATAAAAAGGAAGGTATTTTCATGTTTCTGTTTAGAATAATGACAAGAGACAGAAGTGTCATTTCAGGGGGTAACGTAATGACATATATAAAATGAATGTGTAGTTTAGTATAATACAAATGTTTATAAACATATTCAAGAAAAAAATAATTTCTAATTCAAGATCAGACTATTTGAAATCTGCAAGGTGTTTCTGCTTAATGGTATGCCCTTTTGCACTTTTGGTGTATGTTTAGACTACTAATCATTCAAATAGAGGGAAGGCTAGCCACTGAGGTGTCAGTCTAACAGTTGTGTTGTTCAAAGCTGTAAAAAAAAGAGGGGAAATGAATTAAGTATTCTTTGTTATAAAAGATCACAAAATACTTGCCAAACTGTTTATTTGTTAACCTATTATTTAAAAGTGGCTCAATTAAAATAAAGTTTTTCCATTCCTCTTGGGGACAGCATGTCAGGACACTGTGAGGGCCATCTGCTCCCAAAGGAACAGGGAGCTGGCAGCACAATGTGATAACATGGCCATCAGGACAGGACCTGGCAGCCAGAGTCGGTCCCACCCAGCCAGGAGCAGGGCAGCACTGGGCACCTCCCTGGGGACAGGGACGAGCTGAGGCCAGGCTGGGATGTTGGCCCAGCTCAGCAGAGCCCACAGCTGGGAAGGGCTGTGGGGAGCTGGAGACTGGCCCTGCTGTGGCATTGCTGGGACAGGGGCTGACAGCCCTGCGGGGCTGACATGGGGTCCTGGGCCATGGGCGGAGCGGGGAGCCCCAGGGGCCTGGGCAGGGACAGGCCAGGCCCAGGGGTGCCCTCAGGTCCCTGAGCCAGTGTACAAACTGTCATAGAGGGCCTGGTTTATTTCAAATCTCAGTTTGTCATATATAGTAGAAGTAAATGGGGGTATGGAGAGAATAAAGTTTCAGCCTAATAAGTGGAAGAATAAAATTCTTAAAAGCACCTAAGTATCTAGAAATTTACTATCTTTCTAGAGGATTGCACATTAAGACCCAGACCCATAAGGAGATGTAGACATTGCAGTACCCAGAACTGCCATACTAACTTTTAAGTGCTTGACTTAATATATGGAATTAAGGGTCGTAGAAATAGGCACAGCAAGTAACAACCTAGCAAGGGGCCAACCTTAGTGACCATGAAGGAATGTCAAAAGGAGGCATGTATTTGAAACCCTGCATCTTTTTAAATTTGGTTGATGTCAAAAGAACAGGAGTCCCTAATTCTAGCTCTCTGTCAATTAACTCACTGGAGGATTGCTTTCTTCTAGAAGACAGTAGTGGCACTGACCTTTGATATAATAGCTTCATAGATAGCTTAGCCATCCAAGTCAGAAAAATTTGTTATATGTGTTCCTTGTCCTCCTGGCGCTCACATATCCCAGCTGCTATTGACACTTCCAGGTGATGCTTTAGTTGGTAACACATTAGACAAAAATTAGGCAGCATATCTACTCTGACCATTATGTTTAGTCCTGTTTCCTGCTGATCTTACTGGTACCTAATCACTGAAATCCAGCTACATTGTACTTAGTAATAGCATTTTTTGGTCTGGCTCTATTTTGGAAAATTATATGTGGCATTTGTGGATTTCTTTAACAGTCCACAAGAGAATATAGAGAGACATTCAGTTCTGGGAGGAAATACTAGTTTTCTTAAAGAAGAAAATTCTAACAGTGCAATCTAACTCTTCATGAGCCAGAAAAGTTGTTTGGATTTTTCAGGTTCGCGCAAACTCAAAATGAATGTTACAATGCTACAGTTTCACATAGTGAGCACTGGCCTGCTTAATGCCAGGGACTAACCGTAAAACACTGTTTTTTTAATGGTTTGGGGTTTTGTATTTTTAAGAAAATGATCAAAGCTTTCAACACATAAGGCATTACATAAGGCTTTCATTTTTAGTAATACCTCTCCTTTTTATGTGTAGGAAGTTATATAAGGAAAAATATAGTAATGGTCCTTCTGGTAAAAATCGGGAAAAGTTCATTGGAATAGACTGAACCTGTTGTTGCTTGTGTCAAAGTCTGTTCCTGCTCTTTCAAACTCAAAACAAGACAGAACCAACAAGAGGAGGGGAAGATTATAGCAAAGTAGAAAAACACTCCATCCTGCTGTTCAGGCTCTTTCTTGCAGCTTCATTTCTGGCAAGAGACAAACACAGCATACACTGTAAGTCACAGCAAACTTACTGCTATATCAGACCATTTAAGTCATTGCTCTCAACTGCTTTTCTGTCTGTTATCTGAAGGCACTGATATCAGACTTATTAAACAGAACACAAAAGAAAAATGGTAAGAAAAAGAAGAAAATCAGGGTTGAAAATTATATGAGTGCAGGGAATGGGAATAGCAGCAACAACACCACATTGCTGCTGCCAGAGACTGTTGTTGATTTAGTAAGGACAAGGTGGTGATGGTGTCATCTAGGCGCCCCTGTATTTTCTTCTAGCTGAGATAGAACTTTTTCTCAGGACTTTCAAGGACTAACAATGGCTAAATGGATACTAATTGCAGCCCTAGGAAACAATGAGTATCTTTCCCCTTTTCTGTTAATGTGTCAGTATCAAGTTTTAAATTCAATATCTGCCGTCAATATCAAGTTTTTAATTCCCTCTGTTTTTTTCAGCAAAATGGATGGCGGTGGAAGAAACTATCCCTTTTTTACTTTGCTCACCAAGTATGACAACACATTTGTCATGTTTACCATGAGTAGTATCTGTGAATTTTTTATTTATATTAATGCATTCTTTCATTCTCTAACTTTTGTTTACTTTTCATGAGACAGTGTTAGGAGACAGGCTTGGACTTCTCTGATCTTAACAACTGACACTACAAATTTCTGCACGATGTATGTTAAGAGATCAGTCTTACTCATTAAACAAGTTATTGTATGCAGATATGGCTTCATTAAAGCCAAAACTTTTTGTGAGTTTCTCAGTTCAAGTATCCACAGAGGAAAGCCATGATATATTTTTTTTATTATTTTCATTTATTTATTTTGTATTACTATTATTATCATCATTTATATACTCCTTGTCCTGGAGTGTGGTGACTGGCAGATGGTATTTGTAGTCTTTATCCTTGTATAATTGTGGATGACTTTTTCCAGAGAAATGGGTTACACTTTTGCATCTCATTGTTGGTACTTTTTAGAATTACTCCACACATACATCTGTATTGCTTCGTAGCACCAGTATTTAGGTTCTGTAGGTCATAGGTATAACATGCCTTTGTGTGCAAAAATAAGCATATTCTTAAGATCCCTGTAAGTGTGTACCTGAGAAAGTGCAGAGGGAACAGCACACAAAGTCATGCTCCAAGAACATGGTGAACCTAGGCTGCTGCTACGTGCAGGGGCTTTGCCAGTAGTGTAAGAGAAGCTGTTCCTGAGAATCCTGTGAATAACACAATGACTCTCAAGTATGATGCGATGGCTCTATTTTTTGGGAGGACCTTCATCAGTAGGATAAATAGAAGCAATATCCATTTCTTCCAGGACAATGCATTACCATAGTAATTTTAGCATGCTTATCTGTTTCACTGGGAAGAGCAAAAATGTCTCAATAGATAACTTATTCTAAACGGGAATTCTTAGTATTTGAAAACAACTTTTAAGATTGGAAAGTACAAACAGATGTTTCAAGTATTGTTTTGTTTGGAGTTTTTAAAGTTATTATCAATGAGGAGAAAAATAACTTTTCTTTGAAATCAGCACCAATTCTTTTATGATATTCAGTATATTTTTAATGCATATATAGGTCATAATTTCTGCCATTATCTGCTGTAAACTTTAATTTTTAATTACACATGTATGACCAAATTGCCTCTGAGTATGTAACAGATAACCTCTTCATTAATTTCTGTACATTTATAACAATGCACAATTTGAAAGATGCATTCATAACTCTTAAAAGGCCTGGTTTAGTGGTTAAATCACACAAATGAGGCTTGAAAATCAGAAGAAATTAATTCCCTTTTTCAATTCTGTTGCAGACTTGGTTGTAAAATTGAAGTATTCCAGTTCTCTAAACAAATAGATCTAAATTTCAAGCTGTTTAACACTCACAGTTCATGTAACTGGCAAAAGCGTGTTCAGCATCTCTGCAAACATTAGGTATCCAGGAATCAAGACATTCTCATTACAGACCACTTTTAAAAGGTGGATCATAATCTCTGTGTACCTGTCCTAGAATCTTAGAATCTTGCAATAGTTTGGGTTGGAAGGGACCTTTAAAGGTCATCTAGTACAACTGCCCTGCCATGAACAGGGACATCTTCAACTAGATCAGGTTGCTCAGAGCCTTGTCCAACCTGGCCTTGAATGTTTCCAGGGATGGAGCATCTACCACCTCTCTGGGCAACCTGTTCCAGTGTTTCACCACCCTCATTATAAAAAATTTCTTCCTTATATCTAGTCTAAATCTACCCTCTTTTAGTTTAAAAGCATTACCCCTTGTCCTGTCACAACAGACCCTGCTAAAAAGTTTGTCCCTCTCTTTCCTGTAGGCCTCCTTTAAGTACTGAAAGACTGCAGTAAGGTCTCCCCAGAGCCTTCTCCAGGCTGAACAACCCCAAGTCTCTCAGCCTGTCCTCATAGGAGAGGTGCTTCATCCCTCTGATCATTTTTGTTGCCCTTCTCTGGACCTGATCCAACAGGTCCATGTCTTTCCTCTGCTGAGGGCTCCAGTGCTGAATGCAGTACTCCCTGTGGGGTCTCACGAGAGCAGAGTGGAGGGGCAGAATCACCTCCCTCGACCTGCTGGCCACACTTCTTTTGATGCAGCCCAGGATACAGTTGGCTTTCTGGGCTGCAAGTGCACATTGCTGGCTCATGTCCAGCTTTTCATCCACCAGTACCCTCAGGTCCTTCTCCACAGGGCTGCTCTCAATCCCTTTATCCCCTACCCTGTGTTGATACTGGGGGTTTCCCCAACCCAGATGCAGGACCTTGCACTTGGCCTTGCTGAACCTCATGAGTTTCACACAGGCCCACTTCTCGAGCTTGTCCAGATCCCTCTGGATGGCATCCCATACCTCAGGCGTGTCAACGGCAGCACTCAGCTTGGAGTCATCGGCAAGCTTGCTGAAGGTACATTCATCCCGCTGTCTATGTCATTGATGAAGATATTAAACAGTACTGGTCCCAGTATGGACCTCTGAGGGACACCATTTCTCACCAATCTCCATCTGGACTTTGAGCTGTTGACCACTACCCTCTGGATGTGACCATCCAACCAATTCCTCATCCACCAAAAAGTCCACCCATCAAATCCATATCTCTCCAATTTAGAGAGAAGGATGTTGTGAGGGACTGTGTCAAAGGCCTTACAGAAATCCAGATAGACGACATCTGTAGCTCTTCCCTTGTTCATGTGATGTAGTCACTCCATCATAGAAAGCCACTAGGTTGGTCAGGCAGAACTTGGCTGTTGGCTGTCTTGAATCACCTCCCTGTCCTCCATGTGCCTTAGCACAGCTTCTAGGAGGATTTGTTGCATGATCTTCCCAGGCACAGAGGTGAGGCTGACAGGTCAGTAGTTCCCAGGGTCCTCCTTTCTACCCTTTTTAAAAATGGGTGCAATGTTTCCTTCTTTCCAGTTACCAGGGACTTCACCTGACTGCCATGACTTTTCAAATATCATGGAGAGTGGCTTGGCAACTACATCAGCCAATTCCCTCAGGACTCTGGGATGCATCTCATCAGGTCCCACAGAGTTATGTATATTCAGGTTCCTCAGGTGGCCACAAACCTGATCTTCTCTTATAATGGGAGGGACTTTGCTCCCCAGTCCCTACTTTGTGGTCCATCCACTCAAGAGGTGTGGGAAAGGAGGTTGCCAGTGAAGACTGAGGCAAAAAAGTTGTTGACTGCCTCAGCCTTCTCATCGATAGGTTCCCCTTGATTGGGTGGCCTGTAGTATACACCAACCACAAGGTTCTCTTTGTTGCCTTGGTCTCTGATTTCTACCCATAAGCTTTCAACCTGCTCATGGCTATTCTTCAGAGACAGATGCTTGCACTCTATCCATTTCTTGAGGTAGAGGGCAACACATCTGCCCCTCCTCCCTCACCTGTCCCTCTGAACAGCTTGTAGCCATCAATAGCTGTACTCCAGTCATGGGATTCATCCCGCCAAATTTCAGTAATGGCAACTAGGTCATAGCTTTCTAGCAGCATGGTGTCTTCCAAGACCTCCTGTTTGTTGCCCATGCTGTGTGCATTGGTGTAGAGGCACTTCAGCTGGGCTGTCGGCTGTGTCTCCTTCTTAAAGGAACACACCTTAATTCCATTGAAGTATTTCACTGGTGTTTTCCTGTTGGCTCATATTACCTCAGGAGCCCCTAACTCATCTCCATAAGACTTCAAATGTGCTCCAGTGTAGCCAGGATGTCTGAGAGCTACAGGCTGAAAGCCCTTACTAGCATCCCGACCCTCTAACCTTGGTGTGTCATCCCGCAGCTTGTCACCGGCAAGCCTGATATTATCCCCCTCCCCCTTCAAGTCTAGTTTAAAGCTTTGTCAATGAGCCCTACCAGCTTGTGAGCAAAGATCCTCTTCCCCCTTTGAGAAAGGTAAATCCCATCTGACACCAGCACGCCTGGTGCCATGTAGGCCATCCCATTATCAAAAAACCCAAAACTGTGGCAGTGACACCACCCACGGAGCCATGTATTAATAGACTGGGTGTGTCTGTTTCTTCCAATGTCACTGCCTTCAACTGGAAGGAGAGAGGAGAAAATAACCTGTACTCCAGCTTACCTTACCAGCCACTCCAAGTTCCTGAAGTCTCTGTTGATCGCACTTGGACTACGTGTTGCAGCTTCATTGTCACCCACATGTAAGAGCAATAATGGGTAATGGTCTGAGGGCCATACCAGGCTAGGAAGTTTCCTAGTGATCTCCTTAACCCAGGCCCCAGGGAGTCAGTAGACTTCCGTAAGAGGAGAGTCTGTCCAGCATATTGGACCCTCTGTTCCCCTCAGAAGGGAGTTGCCTACAACTATAACCTTCTTTTCTTCCTTGTGGAGGTGGTTCTGATGGGGGGGGGGGGGGGGGGGTGTTAGGCTTTTCTGACCCTGGCAACACCTGTGGTGCAGATGGACCATAATCCACATCATCCATTGACTGTCATTCCACATCCAGAGCCTCATACCTGTTGTACAGAGGCACCTGGGAAGGTGAGGTGGGCAAGGAGAGGGTTCGCCTGCCACCCCAAGTGTGGACTTTCCTCCATTTACTCCTTTCCTTTATGCTACTGCCTTCAGCCTGGCAGGGGGAGGATACAGGATCCCCTTGGATCTTGGTTTTTTTCTGGTAGCAGTTCCTGTTTCTGTCTTGAGCGTAGAGCATGGTTCCACCAGTCTGCCTCTTTCTCAGACTCCCTGATGCTTAACATTTCTACTTCCTCTCACAGCTCTGTCACCAGGCACCTGGTCACACCTCACACAGATGTTCTCACTACTGCCATCCATTACCAATGAAAGGCTCTGGCATGCCCTGCAGCCTGAGACCTGGATGGCTGCATGTTTTCATGGGAGCTCTGTCATAGAATCATAGAATCATAGAACGATTTGGATTGGAAAGGACCTTAAAGATCATCTAGTTCCAACCCCCCTGCCAGGGGCAGGGACACCTTCCACTAGATCAGGTTGCTCAAAACCCCACCCAGCCTGGTCTTGAACGCTTCCAGGGAGGGGGCAGCCACAACTTCTCTGGGCAACCTGTTCCAGTGTCTCACCACCCTCACAGTGAAGAAGTGTCTGGGTTGCCACATCCCTTCTGCAGGGATACAGCTTTCTGCCAGGTGGATACCATAGCTCCTTCTGAGAGGGTGATGACCAGCAACTGAACTCACCTCCTGAGCTGGTAAGGTGACTATGCCCTTCCTGCATGCTCTTTCGCGTGAACTGTGGTGCAAACTGCCACACTACGCTCTGTTTGCAGTGTTCCTGGTTGCTAGCACTCCCTAGGCTGCTTTTTGTAGGTGTGTCTTGCCTCATTTCTTAGTTAATGGTTAGAGGCATCAGTTGTAATTCGTTTTAAAACTCTTGCATTGCATGGTTTAGTGTTTTAGCTCACTGCTTTGCCTTTGTCAATTTAGAATTTCAGTCTTTGATACCATCCCTCATATCCTTGATTTTTACACTGAGGTGGACTTCTCTGTTTAGTCCCTTCTTTTTCTTTTCTCCCCTAAATCTTCTATTTTCTCTGCAGTTTTGCCACGTTGATCTTTATATATCTGTGTGCCTTTGAGTAAATGAAGGTTTAATTCATTAACATCTCTATATTGAGATCTTATGCCAAAGAGGAAAAACACCTAGTAGCATGCATTACATTTCTATTCATGTAAAGAGAACATACTCCACTTGAAAAAGAACAGATACATAACATGCAATCTGAACACTCCATAACAGCTTCAGTAGCTGAATCTGAACTAGGTCAGAACATGAAGTTGCTTCTTTGCCGAGTATGCTAGTTTTTCTGTTCTTTATTTTTTCCTATACTGGCATGTTCCATATGAGGTATAAATAGATAGATAGCCTGTCAAAAACTGTTCCTCATTAAATCGTAATTTTTAAATTAATGTATATTCTTTATATTTTTTTTTGCAGAAGGAGTCATTATATCTATTTGTGTGCTGATTTAAATAACCATATGCAACTTTAGTTAAATAAGTTGACCTTATTTATTTTCCTATAGAAGCACCAACATATACTATATCAGCATAGTGAATATGGCATTTTCAAAGTGTCTTTGTAAACTAGTAATGTAACAATTCATAATTACAAGGGGGAAGAAAGCAGCATTAAAAAAAATATACCACCATGTTTGAGGAAAATAGAAATAATCCTAAAACATAATGATAATTTTAAAATGCAAACATTTCAGAGGAGCATTGCCTTCTATATACTATTTGATTTTCAGAAATCATACTACCTGACTTTGCAGAGGATGATTTTCCAGATATACCAGAAATGGAAATAATTAAAAAGAAGATTGACCTTTTCATGCATGACTGGCAAACAGTGGAGTCAGAAATCAAGCAGTCATCTCTAGTTCAGGTTGTTGTTTTAGAGGTTGCTGAGCAAACTCCAGAAAGTCTGCTTAATCAAACTGTGCTGGTTATGGAAAGTAAGTAATACTGTTTATGTGATTTACACTTAACCTACCAAGAGGGACTTTGGAGAGCTTGTGTGATTAATATATTATGGGGGTAGGTTATACTCAGTTCTGTATTATTCACATGAAGTGGGAACAGGACATGCTGTGTTCTGTGGGTGAGCTGAAAAGCACACGAGCAGCCTTTAAGACATAGGAGGACTGGGGAATATATATATTTAAAAATATATATATATGGCTATACAAATATGTACATAATAGCTCCCTAAACATTCTGGCAGTGTATTTCCCCAGTTGCTTGCTCTGTCTGTTCATATCAGGATACTGATTTGAGAAATGGACAGATAACAAAGGTTCACTAATGTACAACATTCATTGAGGTCAATGAGAATTTCAGGGTGTGTAATAATCCAATCTACCCACCTGCATAGATTGTGTTTCAAGACTGGATTTCTACAGTATCGATATTTTTTTGGCAAATTACCTTTCTTCACTTGTGTGCTCAAATCTCTTAACAATTTTTGAGTACCGGATAAATACTATTAATATTACATTTTTCCTATCATTACTACAATGCAAGTGTTTTATTAACCAAAACATCTAGTGTGCTAACTTTATAATCAGATAAAATTTGACTGGTGATTTTCCCCAATGAACAATAGGAAAAAACCTGTTGCGAACAGTAATGGCACTATCTGTGTGTGTTTGTATAAAACTCTTATAGTACAAGTTCCCATTGAAAATACCAATTTACTTCAACCAAAAAACAACCAGTAGAATTTCCATTTTTGGAAGAACGCAATATATAACTTCCTACATCCAGGGAGAACATCTTGTTCTAAGAGTAGGAAAAATAAAATATATAGTTGGCATGATTTGCTTTCTCATATGTGCTTACTTTTATGGACAAAGGGAATATATTCTGGCATAGCCAAATGAAAAATATTGAAGCAGAAAAAAACCCCTAACCTTTTCAGAACCTTTTAAATATCATGGTTGGGAATTATCTGCTGAAGACTTAGATGAGGAAGCAGAAGATCTGGCTGCTGAAGGAGAAGAGGAAGAAAAAGAAGTTGAAGAAGAAAATGAAAATGAAGAAGTAAGCATGCTGGCTTTGACTATTTATGCTTTTGTTTTAACTCATTTATTTTCAGTTTGAACACAGCCCCAGAGAAGTCAGATTTTGCACCTGATTTTCTATGATCCGGTTTCAGCCTTCTTACAGAATGAATATCAGCATATGCTTCAAGAATGCTTTCATTATATTCCTATGTTCTGGCTGATAGTAGTTTTATTCCAGCAAGAAGCATAAATACCCCATGCTAATAGAGAGTATGTATATCCCTAGTTTTGCCAGATGGCAAAGAGGGGTTTTATTAAAGAAACAAATGTGAAGTTTGGTTTCTGTCAGCTAACAATTCTATGAGCCAAACGTCAAAAGATGGAGACTCCTAATGTGCAATCCTCTGCTTCATCTCAGCTATTGATAATTTTCAAATACCCACTTTAATGAAATTAAAAGTGTAGCTTTGCCTTTCTTTTATTTTCATCCTATATTGAAGATTCCATCCCCAAATTTAACAGTACAGAATATCCTTCTACTGTACTGGAGCAGTACTGAATCGATTTTTTAGAAATTCATTTTATTGGATAAGTAATCTGACTTCATAATACCAGCTCTCATTGCCTTTTCTGAAGAGTTCTACTTCTGCACATTTAAAAGCAACAGAAAGTGAGTTTCAAGAACACAGCAGGAAAAGATTTTATCACAGATACTTCTAGCCTAATTTTGGTCTTCAACAGCTAACTATGATATTATCATTTCAAATTTAAAATGGTCATTCTTTTCTCAATAATTCTCTCACTAGACTGGACAGTTTGTTTTCTGACTCTGAATCTGAAAAGTGTGTATTTTTGTAGACATCTTCAGATTACAAACTAGAATACCATTCTCATTCAACGCTCAGTTGATGTATTTGGCATTACTTAATCTGATCTACTTGATCTACTTAATCTAAGTGGACTACTGAATTCAAGTAGTTTTTGAAAATTTTCATATTTTCAGGATGAAGAAAAAACTAAGGAAAATAAAAGGCACATGGGAGACACAAAACACTTTTGTCCAGTCAGTCTGAAAGAGAACTTTGTCCTTTACCCAGGAGTCTATGAACATGCAGCTAAGTATCAAGAAAAGTTTTATTACTTTTCAACTTCTGAGTACAGAGATAAATTTTTGAAGAACCCTGAGGAATATGTGGCTCACAATGAACCAATACAGGTGAGAATCTTCAAAATTGTTTAAAGCAGATAATAACAGATTAAAATCACTATTTTCCATTCCCATTTATAATCTTTTATTATTGTCGATTTTTTCTAGGCAACAATAAATATATCAGGCAAGTCCTTGGAATAAAAAACCACATTTCTTCCCTAGTGACTTTTTAGTCATACATTGAATTAATTATGCAAATAAAGCAGAAAAGAGAGGAAGATTATAAAGGCTTACAATAATAATAATATGTAATTAACAAATCACACATATTGGTGTTTTTTTACTATCTTTAAGGTGGAAGAAGGGTAAAAGAAGGGAAGATTTACCAGAATTGTGTAATGAAGTTTCATTTTTACCTGCTGACATCAACTGTCATAGTGTACTTGTTCACTATTTCCAGAGAGCAGGTAGTCTGTCCGGAACAGCAATAGAAAGTTTGGAAAAATTAAAATGCAAAATTATGTGACTGTTTCTGATGCAATTTTTCTAATGACATTTTGGAAGTGAAAAACAGTAGGGGGTGCACTGTAGACTCCAAATTGTTACAAAATATTCCAATTTTGTCTTATAGGCTCCTCCTTTACGGGTATGCTTACTTGGGACTCATGGAGCAGGTAAAACTACTTGTGCACGACAGATAGCAGACAAATTAGGCATTTTCCATATTCAGTTTGAAGAGTATCTACAGGAATTGATCTTACCCAAAACTAAAGTGAAAGTTGGGCCCCATTTTGATGAAGAACCTGAAGATTACGGTAAAATACCAATTCTATCACAGGAACTGGAAGACATCTCTCAGACCATGACTAAAACTGAGGCTGAAAAAAGCAAACAGGTAATAATCTGATCTTTTTTATGTCCATACACAAAATAACTATTTTCAGACAAGAATAGGAATTTCCTATGAAATTTAGCTTGATAAAAATTACTTACATAAATTATTTACTTGGTGAAATTTGGAACTAATAGTTCTTGACAATGTTTTCTTATGAATGCCACAAACATTCTTCAAAACATTTCCAAGAATTATGTATAGTGTTTTTTCTGAATAGTAGAGATAGACACTAAATGGGGCAAAGAAAGACAAACTGAGAAAAAAAAAATGAAGGTCAGAATAATAATGGGAAGGTATGGTTTCCTTCAAGTACTTAGAATATGCAGGTTCAGTCTGGTGCATTTCTCCAATTGCACAGGAATTTAGAAATGTTCACCAGCAGTGCTCTCTGCACTCTCTTGGGGCAAAAGAACAGAATGCCTCTACCAGCCCTTCAGTCTGAGCATCCCTTGTCAAAAATCTGAAATATTTCAGTGTTCATAACAGGGTAAGATAACATTTTTTTAATACAGTAGGTTTTGTAATCTGGATTGTAGTGTTGTCTTTGCCTATTGGCAACAGAGTTTCAAACCAGAAAAAAACTCTTAGTTAGCATAAAATACGCCTTGTAGTTAAAAAACTGTTTCAAATAGCCAGATATTCATGATACTGGTAAAATAATTCCTGAATTATAGTTTTCAGAAAATTAGTTCTTTTCCTTAATCAGACTGAACACTGGTTCAAAATTGTTATAAATATACATTCTAAAACCCATCTCTTAAAGGGTATAATTTCTCTGAACAATAAACATTTACATAAATGTTTATCAGGAGAGAGTGATTTCTTTTATTAGCCAGTGATATATTGAGAAAAACAAACAAGGTTTCAATGCAAATGAATTCTTCTTTAGACAGCAATGGATATGATAAAAGCCTTTATTGTATGAAGTCTCAACACAGGTATACAGCATATAAATCTTTCAAAAAATGCATAGTACAAAAAAATTGAAAATCTACCTCCTAGACAATATAAATAGGGTTTATCCAACTCTCAAAGCTTCAGGAATAAATAAGTTTCTGCATCACATTCTAAGAGACGTTTTTTTTGTGCTCCTGATACCTGCTATGTTCCTTCAAGTTACTAGTCATCAAAGAGCTTCAAAGACTTCCTACTACAGGATCTAAGGAAACATGCAGGAGAGGAAGCAGGCTACAGAGGAGGCATACAGAAACAACATCCAGGCACAGTATTAGGAAGATGAACACTCAATGGAAACGGAAACTATTGAGGGATCTGAAGGGTAGCAAGAAGAATTTCTACAGAACAACAGTAGCAAAAGAAAGACCTAGAAAATATGAGTCTGCCACTGAGTGGGGCAGGTGACCTTTTGATGAAAGACACTGAAAAGGTGGAGGTGCTCAATGCCTTCTTTACTGTGGTCTTTACAATCACACTCTAGTCTGTGACCTTCTAGGTCTCTGTGCCTAATAGAAAAGCATGAGTAAAAAGTGGTACTACTCACAGCAGAATAGGATCAAATTTGGGATCATTTATGTAATCTGGACATATACAAGTCAATGGGCTGCATTCACAGGTGCCGAGGAAGCTGCCAAAGGTGCATTCAAGGCCACTCTCTATTGTCTTGAAAAGCAGAGGAAGTCCCTGATAACTGGAAGGTAGTGTTCCAGATGAAGTAATACAAGAGCAGCTAATGCTAAAGTTCTTGTAGGCAATTAGGAGAAACTGGGATCATTTCCATTTCTATTCCTCTGAACTGAACTTATGTATAATTAAATACTTAACAATCATGCTTGGTTTTAGGTTTCATTAAAACTCATACAGCAGCAATTGCCCCAACTCTAGGAAAGTACCCAACCCCAAGCACATGGAAAATATCCCAAAATGTGGCATGTACTACAGCGAAATGGGGCAAGTGAGTTTACTTTGGTTTTGCTGGTTTAAATCAAATGAAGACAGTACCTACCTACCTTAGTCAAAAATACTAAATGTGTCAGGTAGATATTTCCTTCTTTCTGTTGTTTTTTTTGTTTGTTTTGTTTTACTTGTGGATTTTCTTTATATAAAGGAAGTGGAGTTAACTGATGAGGAAGAAGCAATCAAAGCAAATCTAATGGATGATAAGGCACTGCCTCCAGAAGTCCTTGATAACATTGTTCTTGACTGGTGGAGGAAAGAGCCATTCCGGTAACTGTAATTAGACTCTCTGTTTCTTTAATTAATCTTAGAAAGTATATCATCCATTGTGTCCACAATTACAAATAAGTACTGCAGATATTATTTCAATGCTCTTGCACTTCTTATGAATCATGACCTACCTCTCAGTCTCAGGTTTGTTGCTCTATTTTGATTGATACTTTGACAGTAACATAATGTCTCATGTGCTCTACACAGGACTAGACAAAAGCACTTAGTGCACTTGAATTGGATTAAATCTCCCGAATAGCCAGGTAGTTTTCATGGGCTTACAGGATAGATACGTAAATAAACATTTTATTTTTTCATGTAATTAATTAATAAACATGGAGAGGTGGAATCCAGCTGTAACTATTGGTTTGCATATATTGTAAATATTGTGTGGAAAGCAAAGACAAAGTATCAATGTTCTCCAAAATAACACAGAAGCAGGTTATCATTTGCATTCATCACAATCTGCACTCCAGTGATATATCCACAATGGACTTCCTTTCATATCAGAAAGTACATCCACACTGTGATAAATGTGGATACATTGTGATAAAAGTGGATTATTGTTACATAAATAACTAAGATCACTGACTCCTAGAAAGCGGACTGGCTTTTTAGGATGTAATTTCAGCAGAGAAAATCCTTTTTTCCATGTCCTATCTATCCCATTCATTTCTGTCCAGATCATACCTGCTGACAGCTTGACCATTAGGTTTCAATTCCTAACAGTATGAGAAATGCCTTTAAAAGAATAAACAAGATCTTCAAATAAACTTGTTCTGTCAGTCCACAGATAGGGGACAAGGTTCTCTTAATGGTGTAAAAATAGGGAGATCAGTATTAGGAAAAAAGACCAAAAATTACCCAGCATTACACATAGTGTTGTAATGTTATATAAATTCGGTTTAATCAGGGACTGTATAGAAGAAGAGAACCTTCACCATGATATATATCATGATCAATATCCTCCCTCCAACTTTTTCCCACAACACCCAGGACCAACTATTCTTCCATCTGCTCCCACTCCTTGTAGCTTCTTTGGTTTTCTGCAGTTTTAGAATGTACTGTATTAAGGTCTAAAGTAATAAAGAGAAATATTCTTATTAACACAACATTCAGCTTTACAGAACTACTCATCTAATTTGGGATCGTAAGAGCTCCAACAGGCCACAAAGCTTTCCAGACATATCTGACCTGCTTTTAATATCTGCAGGAAGGGAGATGTAGGTCATGCTGAGTGGCAAAATTCTCATCCTATACTAGAGAAGAAATTGTCAGGCATTTCTGAAGAATTTTCAGGCAAAAAGATTTCTGTGGCAGATGTTACCAAAATAACATTGGAGGCACCTTCTATTTTTCTGAGACCAGTAGCTAAGAAGTACTGGTTTTAGAGTCACACAAGCAATACTGAGGACACAATTTATTTTGCTTTTTTAAAAGTTATTTTTAAGTAATTAATCTCTGCGCATTAAACCCTCAGAAGAAATATATTTGTTAGTATACCAATTAAAACACATAGTGAAGTGTCAGTTTTACATTGTCAAAAGATAATACCTGAAAATAGTTTTTTAAGTTTACTCTTAACATATACATTTAATAAGGGATTTTAATTTTTTTTTTCAAATTAATTGCATTTTCACTGTGTTACACTTCATACTACATTGTGTAATGATATATATCTTATTTTTCCAATCAGGTCCACAGGATTTATACTGGATGGTTTCCCTCGTACTTTAGATGAAGCCCAGTATTTATCAGAACGAGGACTCTGTCCTGATGTTGTGATTTATATTCAAGTAGAAGAAAGTGACATTCTTGACCGTCTTTTTCCTCCACGTCTGAAAAAATGGAAAGAAAGACAACATAAAAAAATGGAAAATAAAAAGAAACTGAAATACCTGAAAGCAAAAATAAGGGTAAGTTTTCAGTCCTGTCTACTTTTTTTTGTAATTTCAGCAGCACAGGAGGTCTGAACACAGATTCTAAAACTCCCAAAGCAGTCAGATATGGGAGCCAGGAGACACAGCCCCGCACATTCATAGCATTCCTGGATTTACCATAGGAAACAAAAAGAATTTAGGGCTCCTTTCCTCCTCTGTGCAATTAATTCATGCAGGAGTTTAGATATCTTGCAGCCCAAGTGTCTGACAGAATGCCATACATCTGGAAAGTCCTGGACAGAAGGCAACTAGATGGAGAGAGTGAATATGGT
This sequence comes from Strix uralensis, assembly GCF_047716275.1. NCBI lineage: Eukaryota > Metazoa > Chordata > Aves > Strigiformes > Strigidae > Strix > Strix uralensis. Next base: position 52,159,763 of record NC_133974.1, on the reverse strand, counting down.
CATAAAAAATCAAATACACAGCTCAAGCATGGTTTTGCCGTTGCATCTCAGATTCCCTGAGCACATGCTCTTGGGCTGATCTGTATCTCCCATTGGCTTACTTCATAGCTACTGTATGGTGTATGTGTCTGTGTTTCCAACTATGATACTCTGCACAGAAATGTAACAGTACTAAGCCACATTCTCAGTGCTGTTGCAGCTGCACAGTCTCCCAGTTGAACAAAGCTGTGCCTACTGCTGAACAGGTTACAAGTTACTCGAAGTAACCCGAAACCTCTATGCAGACTTTTACAATCAGCACATGCAATATATTCAAGGTTCCTAACTTTCTATAAAAGTGAGGTAAAGTACTTCGCATGTACTGTCAGAAAAGGTCTGAGCATAAGTTACTACAGAGCAGCTGACACACACAAAGTCAGGCCAATGGAAGTCGGGACAAGGCTCATAGAATACCAGTAAGTTTTCTGAACTGCTTGTGCCAAAGGTTGGATCTGACAATGCATATAATCTAGGAGAGTTAAAATATTTTTTCAAATTAGTCTTTCTGGATGCAAGTTGGAAATCTTGCTGGAAAACGTGCATTCTAGTGACCAGTCTGCACTGCTGTACTAAGCTTATCCTGTAAGTAGTTACCCTGTTAATTCAAGTGGCAAACGACTGTACTACAGATCCTAGGGTCCAAACTTCTAACAGTGTAGGCATCAATATGGCTCCTGATGACAAAGCAAAATAACAGGTTCCTATTTAAACACATACACAAAACACTGATACAAATTGACAAAGGCATTAAGAAGTAAGGAAAGATCAGAATCAGGATCTCCTGAGTAAGAGCAATTTGATATTTTTGCTCATGTGTATTGCAATATAGGTTTTAGTTACATATTGAGTACTTTTTCATAGCATCCAGTTGGTGAGCAAGTTGGCGAGGATACAGCATTGCTGGGTGTACTGTTATCCCTTCTTTTGTTACTAAAGCTGGAGGACATACAGTGAATCTGTGAAAAGCAGACAGACCAGTTGAATGCTACCCTAGAGTTTCCTTCTCCACTGAAAGAAGCTGGCAAAAGGAGACTAAGAGCAATGGGTACACCTGCAGTGCAATGTCATTCAGGAACACCGGAGTTTAGTCACAAGAGTAGAGAAAATTAGTCTCTGCAGAGTTTCTTGCTGCTCTGCTTAGAATGCTCTGGTATCCAGGCCACTTTGCTTGGAGTGAACATGGGTTTCTAAAATTGCACTATTGCCTGTGTGTTGATATACTGTTTGTCTGATCTCAGTTCAGGTGACAGCACTACAATGTGCATGAACAGCAATGACAGTTGAATCCCCATCAAGCCCACTGGCCTTAAGTAGAATGCTTCTGCATATTACTTCTGAGTTAGGATTTAGCCATCGGGTATTTGACATGTATACTGAGTATGTATGGAGGACTATTTCAAATGCTTATAATTTGGTCAGACTTGGGCAGTTCTAAACAGCCAGAAGGAACAGCACACATTTAATAATACACTCAGTCACCCCTTTGCCAAATGGCAGAAAGCACCTCTAAGTTTAGAAACTCTACTTTACCGATAAAAATATTATATTTTCAGTGTGATCAGAATCACAGTCCTTTTTTCCCTCCTAATCTCAATCTCAAAAGTTGCCAAATTGGCTTTACTGAAATTTACTTACTTACATGTTCACCTAGTAGAGAGGTGTATCCGGTCTGCAAAATTTCAAGCTGCACAGATAGTATTTTTTAACATTAGAAGCAACTGGAAACTGGAAGAGTTTTAAGGTGGAAAGAACATTATTTCTAGGTCACATTACCAATTCTCAGAGGAGAACTTTTATTAGCAAATATAATTGTCTTCTTACATCTTTTTTTCACTAACAGGATGAGAAAATTGCTAGAAGAAGAGAAGAACTTTTAGCAGAACAAAACCAAAAGAAACAGGAGGTAGGAAAACAAGCTAATAAAGATTTTAAACAGAAGTGTTTGCACTCATATCTTAGAAATTTCTAGAGCTTTTAGTCACAGAGTTTTCAAGGCAATGTAGAATAGTAAAAATGTGATAGACTGTCAAAAACTTCCACTTTCAAAAATAATTTGACAAGATGTTTAAATTGTTTTAGAAACTATTGGCTCATGAACACAAAACAATTTTAAAAGAATTCTCAGTATGTGCTCTAATTCAGCAAAATACTTATGAATGTGTTTAATGTATCTAATTTGTAAGCATAAGAGTGGCCCCATTAATTGCAATTAGGCATGTGTTTTAAGTACCCTGTCAAATCCATAGTTAATCCAGAATAGGATTGTACCATGATTTCTGCCCAAACTCAATTACAAAGTATATTTATAAAAGCATTAAGGTACTACTGGACTGCTCATGAAACTGTCAACTACACTTTCAGCTGACATGCTGAAAAAGTCCTGCCAAACTACAATACCATGTACAAAAAAAATACTCCTCTTATCAGAACTGCAGTGTAGCACTTCATTTTTTTCAGCACTCTTGGAACTGGTACAATACATCACTTACACACTATGCAATACCTCTGTATTTTCTTCGGAAATATGATTCTAGAATTTACTAGATTTTTGCTTACGATAAAGGATGCCCAAAAATGAGGTTTTGTTGAATTTTTCTAATTAAAAAAGAGACAAGAATACCATATGTTCCTTCAAAACAACTGTATCATAGACATGAAACAAAAAAATATTTTACCTTTGTAGGCTTTAGCAAGTAAGGAGCATTATGAAGCCGCTGAGGAGGATGAGAATGAAAATGAAGATGTTGAAGCTATACTTGAAGAAGAATTTTTAGAAGATGAAGAAGAAGAGGCTGAAGAAGAACAAGAGATTGATGCAGTTGACCGCATACAAAATGAAATTGCAGAAAAGTTTGATTCAGAAATAGGCAGTTTACAAGGTGTACAGGTTCCTACTCCACTGCTTATTAACTTATATGATTGCATGATGCAAGAAGATTTTTCCATTTTATTTGTCAAATTTAAAAGTTAAAGTGCTTAAACATTGTGCTGTTGTACTCATGATCTAAATATGTGAGCAAGATGAAGGCTGTAATGAAAAAGTATATACTTTAAAAGCATATAATTTATAAGACTAATATTGTGGGGTAAAAAAACAAAGGAAACTTTTGGGTACACTTACCCAGTCTTGGGGTCCTTATTTCCTTTTTGATAGGTCAGTTGATGCAGGTAACCAAACTAGAGAGTCATAAACATAGGAACAGTATTTCAAAATATTTTTTAAAGCAAAACTCTTATTAGACAACTCCAATTTTTTTATACAGTTCTTAGTTACGTAATCTTCTTGAAATCAGTGCAATTACCTATGGTGAGGGAACCACATCTAACTTTAGATATCTGCAATGTTAATGCCCACATCTAAGGCAGTAAGTAGATTGGTGCCATTTGTTTACTATATACTAAGTATTTTACTTCAGGAGAAAACTAATAGTGATTTAGAAGAAACACTATCCACTAACCAGAGAGAAAGTTTACAGAAGTAGATAGCCAAGACATAGATGTAAGATTTGCAAAATGAATCCATCCTTTTCCAACACCATAAGTGTGACTGATTCAAGGTTCACTTTATTTTAATAGTTAATGGATTAAATGTCAGGTGAATCAAGAATAGACTCCTAACATTCTTTGCACTACAAGAAAGCACAAGCTGTGTGGGAAAGATTCATGTTTTGTGCTCAGAGATTCACCTTTCATTTAATTTTGGAAGAAGGTGAATTAGAAGTGCATTCAACTTACAAAAGTGACTGTAAAATGTCATAATTTTATTGAACTACTCAATGCATATAATCGTGTATCCCAATGATAATCACAAAAATAATTTTAGGGGTTCTGAATGAAGCCTGTGGCTAATTTCACTCTTCTGAGTATAAACTGAGTTTGCAAAATAGAATTGGAAAGAATTTAGGATAAGGCCCATGAGAGACAGTAAACAAGAAATCCTGCTAACAGCCTTAGCTCTTTACGTGAAAGCTAGTGGAATACTATAGTTCTTGGAGCATTTTGTCATTTGGGACTATATTGTCTGCTGCATTAGTAAACTGATGAAAAATTTCATCAGAAAAAGAACAGGCAATATTTTTAGAGAGTAATTAAATACACTGTCCTAAATTGTTTGGAGTAGGGAAAGAATGATATTTGATTATTTTTTTAATAAAAGATACTTCTCAAGCTTTACCTTTATCATAGTTCTCAAAGTTAACTGTCAGATTGTCGGGGGGGGGGGGTGTTAATAGTGTGATACTTAATATAGGCTGGGTAATTTAAACTTCAGTGGGCAGGAAGACCAATTCTCATCTCAAATCAAATTTTTCTGATTTACGGTGACTGAGAACATGCTCAAGAAATCCTTGATAATTTGCAGAAAATCTTGCTGTCAGTTATTATTAAAAATCTGATCATGTTTATAATTCCAATATTTCATTCTGTTTTCATTAACCAGGAAGAACTTGAAAAGATGTTAATACCGCAAATCGAGATCAATGGAGGACGGAAGCCTCACATTGTACGCTACCAAATATATAGCAAGCTGAATTCTCTAATGGAAAATCGTGGAAGCATTTTTGAGAAATGTTACCCAATAAGTTTGCCACTTGCACATAAGATGCTAGTTTTCTCATACAAATTTCAAAGTTCTTTTGGCCAGTGGGATCCAATCAAGGTAATGTTATTAAATAGCTGAAGAATATTTTCAGGAATTAATACTTTTAAAAAATATATTTCACATTAAAAAATATTATCAAACAGTAGCAACTAATACCAGAAATGTTTAATGAAAACTACATTGCTGAATCAAAACTGCACCACTGAATATACACAAAATACAGCAAGCATAGATAAAAAAGGTGTTAGTCTTTTCAGCATTGCAGCTGAATTAAAGCTGAGAGGCATTTAGTAAAATCTGTTACGTTAGCATTGGTGACACAATTAAAGGTGGCACTGAGTCAGAAAGAAATGCCTAATTCTTAATGATACACAAAACACAGGACAACAGCGAAGGTCTGAAAGCCTTCCAGAAGTAGTGAAAACAAACTGAAAGGATGTGGGGTTTGAATTTGTAAGAAGACACACAGGAGGCCACCAACCCTAGCAGTGACAAAAAAAGTAAATCAAATGTTGAATTTATGTAATTCATCAGCAGTAATTCTTTGTTGTCAAAATTTACAAATTTTGAAGAGCAACAAATTTAATTCCAAAATATTTTACTAGAGATCTGGAAAGTCAAGGTCAGAGAGTACTCATGTCTATCCCCAAAAGTAAGCTGATACAGTTTTATAGGTAGCAAGTGAAATGTTAGTGGGTAAACTTTTGGTTTCAGGGCTAGAAATAAAAGCAGCTTGGACTGTGAGTAAATCAGAAATAAAAAGGAGTATTGATTAAAAAAAAATAGTGAACGAAATACATAAAACAGGAAGTTCCTGAAGGAAACATACTTCGGCCTTCATTTTACTATGCTCATTAATCAAGTAACTTTTATTTCCTGTTGTATGGTCATCATGTTGGGTCTTCACCTGTTCCACCTGTTTATCTTTCTTTAACCCTGGTGATCAGAATTGTATACAGATCTGCTCTTATTACAGCTTTATATAATCAAAATACATAAAATGTTTTAGGATCAGAATTGCCTTTTCCATGGCTACATCAAACTGACATCTAATAATCTAAGGACATATTAATAGAAGTAGGTATTTCTTCTCTTCTGTCATTTCCAATTACTGAACCCTAGCTTGTATGTTTAATTCTTATTAGTTCCTACACACTAGACCTTGGTCTTTGTTCTATTAGATTTCACTACATTTTTGTCATTCCATTTATCCAATTCATTCATTTATGCTGTATAGTGGTTTTTTACCAACCAAAAAGTACAATTCAGTTAGAAGAAATAAGCCGTAGAAAGTTATTAGATAAAATCAGAGTGGTGTGTTGACAGTGGAAATGTACATGCTGACAATAATGAAAGGGAAATAGGATCATTTTAAGGGTATTTTAGGATAAAATAGAAATGATGAAATTGATTACAGACCAGAGGTTTTTTGTAGAAAGGCAGATAGAGTATATGCCAATTACTTTTAGATGGGGGCGGGGGGGGGGGGGGGAAGTAGTTATGCAACTGATTAGATAAGCAGAGAATAAAAATGATGGGCTGAGGGAGGACTGGGAGCAGATATACAGTAGAACAAACTCCTGACATCTTATAAATTGAGGGCAAGCACCCTGAAATTACTTGATGCATGAATAGGAACCTAAGAATCATAGAAGGGTCTGGCAAGGTAATGCCACGCAGTAGAACAGTCCCATCTCTTACTGTAGCAACCAGATAAACTTATCTATATATTTAGTGACTCCTTCAAAGTAGATTTGTGAGGTACAATTTCCCTCTACAAGAAGCTGAGCTGGCTCTTCCTCATTATTTCATATGTGTGCCTGTAACTACTGGGTTTTTTCCTTAATATATTTCAAATTCATCAATACAGGGTCACATTTGCTGGACTATGTTTGCCAGGATCCATCCTGGAGGCCTCTTCAAAAAATGGTCACTTTCTCCACCTTCCTTTTTTGTGGAAGGAAGGCCACTGTAAGCAATAAGTTACACCTTAGTCAGTAACAATTTCACTTCTGAGTCTCTTTAGAACTGTAAGGTGAATGCCATCTGGTCTGGGCAATTTTTTCTACAGATGTCAACAATTTCTTCTAAAACATCTTTTATTGACACTTTAAGGCAGTTCCTCCAAGAAGGGCTGCAACAGGAACATGACTAAGTTCTTCCATAGTGAACAGTAGTGCAAAGAATTAATCTAGCATTTCTGCAATTATCATTTCTGCCATTAGTGCTCCTTTTACACCTCAGTGATCCATCAACACTACAGACTTTCTAGTGGGCTGTCTGATGTGTTTGAAGAGGTTTCATCAGCAGTGTATGTATTTTACCAAAAGCTTTTTTGCCTTGCTGTAGTTTTACACCTCACCATAATCTAAGTATTGATATTCTTTTCTGTTTTCTTCATTTGTACATGACTTCCGCTGAATACAATATTCTTGGTGTATCTTCTACTGTCAGGCAGATAAATGGTTTAAATTCACAGAGGAATAAAATTATTTTCTTTATTCTTTGAAAATTAAAAAAGTATTATGTTTTATCTCTTTGACTACACTCTCTTGATGGACAGAAAGTGTTATGGTACCACCTACTGGAAATAGTGAATATTCTTTCTGTCTTCAATGTTTACTTCATCTCTTTGTACAAGAATTGCATATTTATGGAAGTTTCTCAGACTCAGACAAAATATTATGTCCATCTGTATGAATTTCAGAATGCTTTGATGGTTTGTTTCGTACAGTTGGTACTCCTCTACCTGCCGATAAATCTGCTTCTGTACGACAGGGAGAGAAGGCTTTGTCAAACCTAATCAACTGCTTCCCATTTTGTATATGCTACAGCTAACTGAAGGAGATGTAATCAAGCCACAACAAAGCCCTGAAAACACAGTCTTTCCTGTAATCCATCGACAATACATTTATTTCTTTTCAAGTAAAGAAAATAAAGAAACATTTATGAAAAACCCCATCAAATATATTCGTCAGCCAAAACCTAAACCAGCTGTGCCCATTAAGATTGCAATCGTGGGACCTCCAAAATCTGGAAAGACTACAGGTAGGAGCCAGTATTATCTATAAAGCAACACCTTACCTAATGACTGAAGCTATATCTGTCATTATTGCTACTAAAAAATCATAAACATTAATATTATTGGTCTTCCTCCTTTTCTTGCTGAGCACAGAATCTTTTAGTTACATTCTGTATTGTCTCATTTGACAGAGAGATACTTACGCATTGTCCATCTGAATTTTATCCCAGCTTCTTAAGAAGTTAGTGACCTGGACTGGCACTTAGAAGACTTATACTATTTGTACCCCTTGTATTATTTCTGATTATTTTCTAATTGTTTCTTATTTCTTTCAGTCAAGATGATCTAAGATAAAATGAAGAAATATTCCTACGATCAAGGACCAGAACTCAAAACTCCGTATTCCCCAGTCTGTTTCCAAACTTCTAGACTAAAAAACCCAAGATTTCTGTCTTTGTCCCCTCTCCTTCCTCCACCATGACTCTTTCAATCCACAGGTCTTTGCCTTTAACTGGAGGAGGAGAAAATTCAGCTTACACCATAGCTTAATGATTAGAATAGGGAGTTAGAAAAAGAAGAGACAAGTTCAAATTATCTCACATTAAGGAGGAAATTTTAATCATATTTCCCATTTCCTGGATAAATGATCTAACTGCAAGGCTGTTCTGTAATAGGGGCTGCAGTGGCAAGCGTATTTTCTAATATATTTTGTTATAATATTAACTATTGTTGCTGAAGTTTGTGCTGAATTGAACGCTGTTAGTGCATTGGGCATGCTCTGCACATATGCAAAGGTTTGGGCCTTTTAGGGGCCTAAGCAGGGTTAGGTACCCACTTACCAACATTATGCATTGGAAATGACCCAGGGAATGAGCTGAGAAGTTAGCTTCTAAGGCTAAGGACATACTTTAACAGACTGCTAGGTTGTGATGTTGCTTACCTAAAAGTTGTGTGTTGAAATCAAAATTTTTTGCAGTTGCCAAGAAATTTGCAAGCATGTATGGGTTACTGCGCCTCAGTATGGGAGATGCCATACGGCTAGTGTTAAACAATCAGCCAGAGACTGAGTTGGCATTAATGTTAAAGCGGTATCTTCACAAAGGACTGACTGTACCTGATGAACTGGCCATCCACGCTCTAGATGTGGCTCTGATGAATCACGTGTGTAATACCACCGGGTAAGCGTCTTGTTTGGGTTTCAGGGTTTTTTTCAAGACATTCCAGTCCCTTCATAGGCATTGATTCCCATGTTATCACTGTAAAACAATTTCACTAAACACATCAATGTTTTACGCATTAAAAAAATAACCCATACAAAATGAGGTTCTTCACATTATTCTGGGAAACCAGACTGAAGCATAATTTTCTGCAATTTTCAAGTAAGTATATTCCAGTAAATACAAGTAATATGCTTTATGAAAGTTAAGTTATTAAGGAGGAACTGAAACCAGCGAGTCTTTCCATCTCATTCATATGTGATCCTGATTTCCTAGGCTCTTTCTCCACCACTGACACACCTTCTAAACTCGGCAGACTTAAAAAGCTCCATGATCATGATTTCATGACATTCAACTTCTCTCCCCAAAAAGAATAACTGTTAGAGGGAAAGGCACTTCTGGAATAATCTCTGAAAATTATTTGATCTTGAGATCAGAATTCTTTCAACTTTTCTTCCATGTTAAATACTGTAATATTGTTTCAGTATATTTTGCCCCAGTATTGCCTAATATGTGAAAAACACTTCTTCTTCAATATGATTTTAAAAACTCTATATATGATATAAAAAACTCTTAAAATACTGTAAATCATTTTACTTTCCACTCTGAAAACTACTCCTCCTAATCCATATGGAGATTTTGCATAGTTATTGATGGGTCCGAATTTTGAAATCCACCATTTCTATAAGTCAGATCCATCCACTTACATTCCTATACCTTTTGCCCTTTGTGTATTTGCTTTACTCTTTACTATTTCTGATTCTATCTACTTGATTTTTTTTTTTAATTTGACTGTAAATTCTTAGGTGTGAAGACTGTGTCTATCAACTTAGGGCAGCAATAACTTCATGGCATGGGTGTTGACTTCTGTCTCTTGAGAATGTACTAGGAATATACATAGCCTTAATGGTTAATTAGAAACTGACTTGGGAAAACTCTCTTTCTGTTTCTGTTTGTATACAGAGTTGTAATTGATGGATATCCTGTAACTAGAAAACAAGTAAACCTCTTGGAATCAGCTAGGATAATTCCAGTGAAAATATTTGAACTAGAAATGGATGCAAAAGAAGTGTTCAGAAGAGCACTGTTGGAGAAGGAAAGCATGAACAGGTAGTGATGCACCCTGATAGCAGTATTTTTATTCACACGATATTGTCATTTCTGTATTTATGTGCCTCAGTGCTGTACCCAGAGAGGCTGTACCTAAGCTGGTGCATAACCTAGCTGTCTTCGAACTCTATCTGAAAAGACATGGGCACCAGTCCCTCTACATTCTAATGCTTTGATTTCCATAGACCAGAAATGAAGACATAAGGGATTTGTGGCGTGCTCTGGCCAGACCCCCCAACTGCATGGCTGAGGTCACAGATGGGCAATGCTGTGCACCCCACTGCTCAGTTAAACTGTTTTTAATGAAACCGTCCATCAGAAATGTTTTATTCATCAATTCAATTATTATGATCATAAGGGATATTGATAATTCATCTAATAATGTCTTTTTAAAGTCTTAATTGGAGTTCTTTTAAAAAGATGGAAATAACATATATTTTAATAACATATACAATTCCTGAGTTACTCATCTAAACCTTTCAGTTCAGCTCACTCCCTTCTTTGTTCTTCTAAGGAGATAAATATTCTGCTTAAAGAACTGTTGGTTGTTTTTGAGGAAGAGCAGTAAGTAGTTTATAAATGGACAGAGAATTAAAAAGAACAGAACATTCACCTTAAAATTAAATTGTATAAAAACCTGGTTCTCATTAAAGGAAGTGTTTCTAAGAAGTTCCAGGTAGCTTACAGCATTACTGCATGTCTCTTTCATTTTGTCTCTTTCTTTTTATCAAGTAATCAGTACAATGTGTAATTGTTTACTGAAAGCCTAAAGACAATTTGCATTGCAAAAAATTAAATTAATGGTCTTTTTGAAAGTATTTACTTTAAACTTTTCATTTTAAATACCAAACTAATTACATTTCATAGGCTTAAATACAAATCAAATGTGAAATATCAGATATTTCTGAAAGGTACAATTTACAGAGAAATTAATCCTATTAAAACAGAAGTTTATCTTTTTTTTGGCACCATTTAAATTAAGAACCAGAAAAGGAAATGCTTCTACGTTCTAGTCAAAATATCTCTTCTGGTCTTGCACAGTACTTTTAAGAGGTCAGATGGATTATTTTCATTTATGCATATGTAAATATGACAGACAGTTTTCAAAATATATCCAGAGATAATGGTTACTTCTTCATTTCAAACAACAGCATAATTCCAAATGAAGCCTGTTTTTCAATAAACAATTGACTTCCATTTTAAAAGTCTCACAGCATTTTGTCTAGGGTACCATTTAATGGTGTATTGGTAGAGTGTGTTAGTTAATATGTGCTGATACCTTCCAAATCCTTTACAAAATTATTGATTTGTATTTGGGACATAAATAGCAAAAGTTTTATTCTTTGTTTCTGAACATAACTGTCTGATCAAAGTATGCTGCTTTTCCTATGCAACTGGTAATATTCTTAATATGAAAGTTGTATTTCTCAGGTACATTCTACAGTGTCAAATGACCAGAATTTTGTAAAAAAGGACTTAAAGTGAACTCTAGAATTTACACCTGAAATTCAGTGAAATTATCTAATCTTCAGACTTTGATCAGTGTTTTTTTTCATTGTCTTCAGACCTCCCTACCTTGAACATGACAGCTCACAGATTCTAGCTATTAAAAATTCCTGCTATAAACAGCACATTGATGCAATTAGGACTTACTATAAGAAGGAGCATCAGAACTGGTGTGTGATTGATGCCCTTCAGAGCAAGTGGTGGATCTGGAACAAAGTACTGCAGGAAGTTCAAGTGGTTGTTAAAGAAATCCAGATATACCTGGAAAGAATAAGAGAAGGTAAAAGAAAAACAAAGTTTGCCAGAATAATATTTGTTCCTTTAAGAAGCTGCAACGTAATGAGTGCATTTCACCTTCAACTTGCTTTGGATGAAGCTAATTCTTGGGCACGTACATACCCTCAAATTCTTTAATCTTGAAGAGAGCAAAGACACTGACTACAGTACAGTCTGAGACCATCCCCCGAAGAACAGAGTAACAGAATACAGCTGGAAGAGCTCTCATGGTCCATGGCAGATTCCTCAACATTGGGTGGTAAATCTCAAAGGGTACCCCAAAGTATACAGGGGGAACTATGACTTGCAGCTTCACTTAAGTGTCAGTGGAGGAAGAGGGAAGGAGGGAGAAAATGTTAATTATAACTTCAGAATTTAGGTTAAATATGCCATCTGAGTTAATTTCTGTGCTGTGGGAGGAAAACCACAGTCTACAATGACACTTGAATTTTTGTGTGTCAGCATTGGTCAAATATGCCTTTTAAACATGTCTGTACAGTTTAACTAGAATTCCTCTGAAGGGCAAAGAGACTTTATCTTACGTCCACCTTTTGGTTTTAACTTTTACAGCTCTGTGGCTGCACCCTTCTTAAAAGTTGCAGTCATAAGCCAAAAAAACGTAAAATACATTTAACTTTTTCACATCAAGCTTGAAAAGCACAATTTTTAAATAGTTTGGGTTTTATATGACATTTTATTCAAAATTTTGAATATATTTCATCCAGATAGACTGTAGCATTTGCAAGACGTGGATGAATAAAGGGTACACCTTGTACCTTGCAAGACGTGGATGAATAAAGAGTATACCTTGTACTCTTTTTTGCCAATGTAAAGAAATAGATAATAGCTGAAATGTTCCTCAGCAACACAAAGGAGTAAAACAATAAATCATAAATAAAACTGTCCCAAGGAAAAGAGACTAATAAGTTAAGCATGCAGAGTATCCCACATCATTAATTATTATAACTCTGATGTGCTAGAAAAATGTTATTAAAATTAATTTGTAGAGTGGGTTGCAACTTCATTTTAATATCAATCTATAAAATTTGCTATTTTAATTCTCATTATTTCATATAATTTTCACATGATGAATTATAATATGTTGTAAACTATAACATTTCTGTATAGAAGTATTTGATGTTTCCATGTCTTTCGTTAATAAAACTTTATCATTAATTGTTTTATTAACAGGAAAAGCAGCCAGCATTGCTGATTTATGTATCACTCCCACAGAGCTGCAGTATCGGCTGGGGGAGTTTGGACAGTACTGTCCCGTCAGCCTTGCAGAAAAGGGTGAATTGGTTGACTGCTCTGTAACATCGTCACTGCAGTTTGCTGCAGAATTTCAAGGACACTATTACAAAATGGCTTCACAGGAAGAACTGGACGTAAGTGTCAAAAAGCAGGTCGAGAGGGGATTAACGGGAACAGGCAACATTGTTGCTTAGGTTCTTTGATTCCATACAGAAACAAGCAGTATGCACTCTGAACTAAGACTAGTGTCGGTAGTATTCAAGCTTTTGTTCTATATACTTCTGCTATCAAACATCTAGGCAGACAAAATGCAGCAGGGGGTCCATTCAAACCAAAGTTCCTATTACAAATTCTCATAGATTAAATATTCATTTTAAAACAATGATTTCCTCCTTTTCTCCATCTGTTTTGGGGAGACTGGGGGTAGAGAATGTCTAATGATAGCAATGGATAGTGATGGATGGTGGGTGGATAGTGATGACTTCAACTGAGAGTGGGTTGGAAAATAAATTACTTACCTGAGAGCAGCAGCAGTGCCAGCACACTAAGAGAGGTGTTGTAGAAGAAACAAGTATCTAAATTGTGTGAGCCAGTCCTCTGGAATTTGACTAACAGTCTTACAGTACTTCTTTCATTATAAAAACATTTAATTTCTTTTTCTACAGAAATTCTTGAGCAGACCAGAGGTTTATGTGCCACCACTGGCACCTCACCCTCTCCCACCCCCAGATATGCTACCAAAGAAACTGACTGCAGCAGAAGTGAAGGCCTTATTCCCTATAAGCGCTGAAATGCAGGGGCACTGTCCAGTCACTTACCTAGATGGAAAACAGAGGTACATCACTGCAGTTTTCACAGTCTGAATTACAGGCTATGTGTCCTATATTAACACATTAATGAGGAAATACTTTCAAAGTACTTTTTAATAGTGTTCAGGGTTTGGACAGGAAAAGCAATTACAGTTCTCTACATTGTGCCTGCGGCTTTGGAAATCAATGTAAAATTACCTTTTGAAACTCATGTGGCTACAGGTTCTCCAAGGATCTGTGTTGGCTTACTGTCTTTTGTGGTGAAGACTGCTTGGATATAGTTTTGACTTTTCTCTATCATAAGCCTTCAAAAGTTCAAACAAATCTCACAAAACCTTAGTAGATACAAAACTAGCTATTATGATTTTTATGAGATCCATAAAGCTCCACCATAAAATCCCACTGATTTCCTCAGTGTGCAGAAATTTCTCATCAAGGTAGAACCACAATAGCCAATCTTATGCTGTCCCTTCTTAATTTCCTGAACAACTACGATTGGCATTTTAACTAGAGGAGCTCTACAGAAGCACTATAAAAGCCCCTTAATAAGGAGATCTTGAGGCAGAGACTCTCTTAGATTTTGAGCCTTTTAACTGTCAGTCACGTGGTGGAAACGTGGATGATCCAATTGCTACTTTTTTGTAGTTCCTATACTTGCTAAATTACCAGAAGGCTCCCAGTAGCTCATGAATTTACACTGCACAAATGATGTTTTATATTTCCTGGGAATTAATAGTTTTCCTTGCTCTGCCTTCTCAGATATGAAGCTTTGGTGCCTGGCAACATCGAGTATGCAGCAAAATATCAAGATAAGGTATATATTTTTGAAAGTGAAGAAAAACTTCTGAAGTTTATGAGGTGAATATACTAACTGCATTTTAATCTTTAATCATGTCACTGCTTATACATCTTAAAAGCGCTTACTTTTTATCTGGTTAGGTTACCAGAGAAGTACTGGAATCTGAAGCTTCCACGTAAACTCCCTCCAATAAAGGAGCCAATACCACTCACTGCACTTCCTTTGGCTGGATACCTTGAACAGGCCAGTTTTTGCTTTTCTATTTCAAAACATGATTTTGCAATATATAGTATATCCCACCCGGTTTATTTAATTTTTAATGCAATATGAGTCTAATGTTTATTAATGGGATTATATTAAATTGAAAATTGTGTACTTACAATTGAGAGGAATGTTTTTTAAGCTTTAAAATAATATATATTTGTAGCTTTAATGGAAAAAATGCAAATAAGGCCATCAGAGGGGAATAATAAACTGCAATATTATACGATGGATTTTATGACTCTTGTTTATCGTACCTTGTAAGATTACATTTTGCTTTGATTAACATCAGGATAGACACAAGCCTACCTGGAACCATTTAAGGATAGCTGGTTACATTTTGAGACATGAATATGAAGTAAAAAATGATTCATGGTCACTTCCCTCCCTATTTTATACTATTTGCTATTTTCTCCAATTCACCAACTTAGATGTCATTCTATATTGTTAGATTTGCATGACAACCAGATCAGGCTTTGAACATATTTTTGTTCTAGATTTCTGTAACGGTCTTCTAAAACTGTTTTCTTTCTTTAGGGAGCAGCAACTTCTCTAATAAAAGCTCTGAATGAAGTAGGCTGCTTAAAGCCAAAGTTTCCATTCCTAAGTGTAAAAAAAACTGCTCTGCTGTTTGTTGCCTGCCATTTAAAAGGTAACATGTAAAGTAATATGCTGTAAAAATAATGAATTATATAAATGCAGTAAATCATCTCATACAACACTGATAACCAATCTGTGTAGTTTTCTTACATCCAACTTAGGAAAATACTATTATATACTAATTTAAGTACACACTGTCAAGTTTTTTGGAAATGTATAAGGACCAGGGAGGAAAATAAGGTTAATGGGATAGATAGATAGGTAAATGATCTCTCACAAATCATGAAACTTTAATGACATTTTATCAGCAACAACCTAATGGCCTTGAAAACATTTCTAACATGCACTGTTGGAGTTTTTAAACAGAAAGTAAAATGTTATAATCTATGTGGTACTACATTTTTAACTAGTCCTAGACAACCTGAATTGTCTTAAAAATTGACTAAAATTACTGTAATAAAAGGCTGCTGAAATACTATCTGAGGAATGGTTTAGGTACCGGAATGCTTGCCTTTTTTTCAACAGTATCAGGTTGTCAAATAAAACTTATTAACAAACCTTGCCTTGCAGATAACCTGAAGACAACTTTCTGATCTTACACATCTCCAACACATTAGCTAAATATGTAAATGAGAGGCCTGATTGTATTGAAAAACAGCCTAAGTGCACATGGGACATCTGTTACTTTCAAAAAAAGCCCTTCTTTTGCATGGGCTCAGTACCGATACACTGTTACACACTACAAAAGAACAGATATCCATGCAGATTTAATTAGATTTTTAAGTTTTTAGCACAGAGAAGTGAGACGTTATTTATCATTCTGCTTATTTCTGAAATTATCTGGGAAGATCTGACTATTAAGGTGATTCAGAGTATCAGTATGTTGATTATTTTTAACTGTTTTTATTTAATCAACAGTCCAATCAACCACCTTACTTTCCCATAACAAAGATAAACAGTCCAAAATTAAAATTAGGTCATTTGTACTCAGCCCACAAAATAATGATAAAGCAAAACATCTCATGGTGCTACCAGAGGTTAGAACTACTGCTTCACCAAGGAAGGTTGCTCAAGCTTTGTCTCCTGTGTTCATATTTGCTAATTTTTAGAACTTCTGTTTGGTTTTTTTGCAGTCCAAGATAGCAGTTGCAGCTAATAATCTATAACAGTTTCCAATCAGCCTAAATACTGCCAACTTCCAGGATTTCAATAGTCTAGTTCATAGCTCTACTGTAGCTTTGATCTGGTTTCCAGTACTGCTGGAGGTTTCTGGAGCAAGACTGTCACTTTTTCAGCCCACCAGTTTTGCCTTTTATAAGCCAATCCGTTCAGTGGGTGAACTTTATCTTGCCTTTTGTTATTTAAAATTTTTACTTATTCTTTTAGATAATGACAGTCTTTATTATTTGTCTTTCCTCATGCAGTTTCCGGAGCCCTCCAGAATTTTCTTGGACTGTCACAGATTTTTGCTAGCATAGCTTTGTTAAGGAAGACCACTGAACAGTGTAGGCACATGATAAGCCCCTGTATAAATGTACAGTTCTTAAGCCAGCAAAACTGCTTTTATACTGTAGTTTGTTTCGTCCACAAAAGGCTGTTTTCATTCTTTTGTTAGCACAGCTTTGCTAACATAACAATGTCCACACTAGGAATGCTTTGCTCATATATTGCATCATTAAATCATTATTAGCACTAGATGATGAACTGGAAAGGTTATGCAAGTGCACAAATCTCTTCTCCTCATGCAGTGACGAACACTTTGACCATAGGAATCCTGGCAAATGAGTAATTTTCTTCTAACACTGGGTAGAACTGCATCCAGCTTTCAGATACAGCATTCCAGTACACTGAAAAATCTCATTTGCAAATACAGCATTTATTACCGTGTGTCTCTTCAGAGTAGTCACGCCATCCTTGATCAAAAACTTGATCAAAGTACTTCATGCTGTGGTCCCTTGGAAATTTTTTACATCCTATTTCTACCTGAAGTAAGACTTTCTCAGCTTCAACTTACATCACTCTATAATCTCCCATTTAAATAGGGGACGAGAAACAGTGGTTCAGTCGCTCCTGCGGCTTTTCTAACAACAATACTGGATTGCTTTCAGTATCCGAGAAGAGAAGATCCAGGTGATCAATCATAAATGCAGAGAGACTTACTCCTGGAAAAAAGAGTAGGAAACTATACATCACTAGAGTGATTTAGTGCCCTTGAAACTTGACTGCTGCAAGAGCTCTACATATGGCTATGCTTGAAAAATCGCTCAGAAGCTGTTGAATGCAGTTGTCTGCAATTTAAAGCTGGTGGGCTGAAGTGTCTCATAGCATAGTTCTTCATGCAGTCCAGTTTTTTTAATGAGATAGGGCAGAGATGTAAGAAAGAAAAGAAACATATCCTCTTTGCAAAGCTCTTGGCCTTGATATTTTCTTCCTCCTCTGACCTATCAGTCAGCTCTTGATTTTTTATGGGCAAAGCATTTAGGCCATAGAACAACTGTGCCAAGTACATAGCAGCCCAGTGCCAGCCACGCCGCACCTGGGCTATCCCCACACAGTGCCATTTCAGGGTATGTGCCACGGTAGCCAAATTTGTCATTGCCTGGAGTATCACCAGACCCTCTCAGCCTGAGGAATGGGAAGTCAATGGCAGCTGAGCGCATGTTTGTTGTTTCTTTGTTTACAAAAGCTTTGAGCAACCTGATCTAGTGGCAGGTGTCCCTGCCCATGTCAGGGGGTTTGGAACTAGATGATCTTTAAGGTGCCTTCCATCCCGAACCGTTCTGTGATTCTGTGATCCTTCTGAGTATCAGTACCCTTGTGGGGTTAGGAACTTTGAAATACCAGACTTGATTTGTTGGTTTGGCATCAATGGGCGCAGCCCATGGCAGTTTTATCAGTACCAAGGATAAAACCAGCAGGTGTAGGCTTGATCCCTTTTTAAATTTGTGTCACGTAATTCCACCAAGTTAACAGGGAACACTAACATCCCGCTTAACTTCTTGCAGCGCACAACCCCAGGAGCTCGGCGCCGGCGCGGCAGATGTACCGGAGGAGGCTGGCGCGGCTGGTGGAGCACTGCCAGCTCGTCCCCTACCTGGGGGCGGCCATGGCCGGACCCTACAAGGAGCCGCGGCGCCGGCCCCCGGGCTTTGACGGCAGGCTGCAGGCTTTTCTCTCCCTCAAAGACGCCCGCCCCAGCTTTGTGTAGCGTGGGCTGCGTGTTTGCCCCCCAGCCCCCGTATTTCCTTTGATTAACCCAAGGACCGTCGCCATCAGCCGCCTGCGCTGCTGCAAGGCGGCTGGTGAGCAACGTCACCCTTTCTAGGACCAGTTTCTTTACTACGAAATCTTACAATTAAAACCTCTGAAGTCACGCCTCGTTTAACACTGATTACGGCAACTCACGCGTGGGGCAGCGCGCGGCAGGGGCCGGGGCGCGCGCGGGAGGGGGCGGGGCCAGCCGCCGCGCCGTGCGCTGCGCCCTACGTCAAGACGCAAGGGGCGACGCCGCCGCCCGGGCCGGAAGTGCGGCGGGGGTTCCGCGGAGAGGGGCAGGCGGCGGAGCGGTGAGTGCCGGGCGCTGCCGGGAGACAGACACCCCCACACCCCTGACCGCCGCCGGGGCCCTGGGGAGGGCGGTGGCGGCCGGGCCGGGGGAACAACCCGCTCCCTCTCGGCACCGCCGAGTTGGGCCGCGGGCGCCGCTCCCTCCCCCGGCACCGCCTCGTCCCGCTGAGGGGGCGAGCGGCCTTCCCCGGGGGGGCGCGGCCAGAACCTGCGGGAGCGGGTTACGGAGCTCGGGGCAGGTGAGGGGGCGCCGGAGGTTGCGGTGCCGGCGTCTCCGATCCCCGCCGCGGGTTTTCTGACTTCTCCCCAAACCCGCCCGGCTCCGTGGGCCGCCTCCTGCCCCCCGCCGGCCGCGAGCCGAGCGGGGCCTGCTGTCGCTGTTCGTGTCGAGAACCAGTCCTCTGGCAGTCGCGACAGCCGCCGAGGACCCGCGAGTGGCTCATGAGCCCTTTACAGCTCATCAGCGGACGGACCGGCGTGTGCCCGGGCGCGCTGCGGGCCCCGTGGGTGCCTTCCCTGCACGTACGGGCTTGCTGTGGGGTTTTTAGGGGTTTTCTGGGTAAGCGTGCAGGTTTGGAGTTTGCAGTCAAAATATTAATGATGTCACCTCTGACTGAATATCAAAGTCCTTCATGTGATCAAAACAGCTAGTATACCTTGTCTGAGGCTCGTGTGGGTGGTAGGCAACGCCAGCAGGCAGAGCGGGCAGCAGCTCTCCAGGAGTTCTAACACACTGTTGGGTCAGACCTGCAGCCGTGCTTTACGGTGCTCCAGCAACATCAGGCTTGCATCCTCCAGAAATTAAAGCTCCCAACACAACGTGGCTCCAGCATGAACTGTTTGGTAGCTGAATGGGGCTAAAAAAAAATCACATGTTGGCCACCTCAGTAGCATTTAGGTATCGTCTGTATGTAGTGTATGTTGTTTCTTACAGCATTACTTTAGGTGACTGGAACTGTTGCATTCACTAAATATAAGTATGTATTTTTTTTTAACGTGATAGTTTTATAATTTAGGATGGCAGGTAGCTAATTTGTTTCACCTTTGCCTCAGCTGATCCTGTTGAAACGGACATTTTTGGCACATCTCTTCCATAGTAGTATTTGATGGATTATTGTGAAATTGCTGGATTTTCTTTTGCTTGTTTAAATTTTGCATATGTACAATTGAAGAAGCTTAGCAAGCCAGGTTGATGGTTAATAGCATAGTCAACCCTATTTTAGACAGCACTCTTAAAAAAGCTGCTGTTTTTCTGCTTTTATTGCCCACCTCCATAGGCTGAAGCTTAACAGGTAAGTGTTCTGAAAGAGAAATTTTCAGAAGGATTGAAGTGGATAAAAGAAGGCATGGAGTCCTGCCACACTGATGCCAGTGAAGTTTTATCATTGATTACAGGATTTCATAGCCTTGTCCCTGAATAATCTGAAATGTGGCATCTGTAGTGATGAAGCTGCAGTTAACCTTTTTTTTTTTTCATTGTTTGTTTTCACTTCGGAGCTGTGAACAAAGAGTTCTTTTTGTCCGATGGTTTTAGTTGTGAAAGGAGTTTTCAGAAGGGGTAGCCCTTTTTTTAGATGCTAGACAGTTCACAGCACATCAGAGATAAACAAGTGAAATAATAGGCAGTAATTCTGATCTAAGAAGAAACTATCTGTAGCCATTTCTCAGGATTTAAAAACACTTTTTGAAGAAAATCTGTGTCAGCATTAGTGTTGCTTTCTTTAAAGAAAGGTCAGAGACTTCAGAATTGCTTCAGAAACTGTTGAACTCTGGCTGGTAAAGTACATGATATTTGGTGTCTTATAATGCAGACTTATTTATTAAATTTTAATTTATTAAAGCTATTCTGTTCTTGTAGGCACCTCCTTTCATATTTGCAATAAAAATGGCAGAAATTACTCCTGATGCTTCTGAGAAACTGGTCATCATCCACTCCAAAGCTCACAAAGATACCATTCTAGCTAATTTTGAAGAACAAAGGAAAAAAGATTTTCTTTGTGACATTACTCTAATAGTGGAGAATGTGCAGTTCAGAGCCCATAAAGCATTGCTTGCTGCCAGCAGTGAATACTTCTCAATGATGTTTGTAAATGAGGGTGAAATAGGGCAGTCCATTTACATGTTGGAGGGAATGGTTGCAGACACCTTTGGAGCACTGCTAGAATTTATCTACACCGGTTGCCTCCGTGCCACTGAAAAAAGCACAGAACAAGTTCTGGCTACTGCACAGCTGCTGAAAGTGAGTGACTTGGTGTGGGCCTGTACAGACTATCAGGCCAGCCGCAGCCCGGGTAACGCGCTACCAGCTCCAGCAAACAGCGGAGCCTCTGTAGCCATTACTGCAAGCGACAAGAAAAACGAAGATCCACCAAAGCGAAAACGAGGGCGACCAAGGAAAGCCAGGAATGTTCAAGAAGAAAAGTTGGGAGCAAATTCTGCCGAAGATGGACAGCTGAGGGAGAACAACTCTGTGCAAAATAAGCAGAATTTTATTAAAAAAGAGACTGCAGCAGAAGGAACAGTTGCCAGCGAACAGGCGCCAGCAAGGAAAGATGCAGAAGAAAATGAACCTGCTTGTGGCTCAGAAACTACTGTCAATCTGACAGCTGAGAAAGATGAGAATTATGATCCCAAATCTGAAGGAATGCAGAGCACTCAGAGCCGTTACAGCAAACGCAGAATAAGGAGATCAATCAAACTAAAAGATTATAAACTCAGTGATGAGGATGAAAAGGGACTGGCAAAGACGACTGATGGAAAAAGAAAACGTGCAGGTTCTGAAGCTCGCTGTAAAGACTGTGGCAAAGTTTTTAAATATAATCACTTCTTAGCTATTCATCAGCGAAGTCATACAGGTAGGCATTAAGAGACTGCTGCTTCTGGGTTAGGGTTTAGTGACTTGTTGCTAAATGCGAGCTAATTGTTAAAATGTGGGCTGTTGTCTCCAGCAAGAACTGTCCAAAACAGCTTGCTGATCCAAATTACAGTGTGTCTCCCGTGCTCGCTGTTCTATTCTTGTCACCTGATCTGCCAGCCTTTATGTCTTACCTTGATTGCAGTTTAGTTAATAATTTCTCCTTAAATGTTGAATTATATGGCAATACTTAGAGAATTATTTTATTGCTATGTGCAGCTTGTATCTTAATTCTCCTTATCACTACTTAGAAGTAATTCTTTAGTAGCTACTACATTGCAATGCATCTCACTATCAGCTTAGAATATCTCGTGAGAAATAATGCATTATACTTTAAAGCGTCATCTTTTGCTTTTAGGGGAGCGCCCTTTTAAGTGCAGTGAGTGTGGCAAAGGCTTTTCCCAGAAGCACTCCCTTCAAGTCCATGAGCGGATGCACACCGGAGAGCGGCCGTACACGTGCACTGTCTGCAGTAAGGCTCTGACAACAAAGCATTCTCTTCTAGAGCACATGAGCCTACATACAGGTAAATATTTCAAGGCAAATGTAACCTCTCTCCCCTAAGAATTTGCCTTTCTGAAAAAAGGTATTTCTGCTCTCTCTCATATGTGCTAGTTTACTTATTTATTTCCTTACACTTGCTTTGGATGTGGCTTACATTTTAATAACTGATTTCCTTCACAGGGCAGAAGGCTTTTACATGTGATCAGTGTGGGAAATACTTCAGCCAAAAGAGACAGCTCAAGAGCCACTACCGAGTACACACAGGTATAACAAGTTTGGGCTGAAGAGCTGGCTTACAGTCCATGCTGATTTGTCCTCCTAAAGATTGACTAAGGATGAAAATTCTTCTTCAGTGATGTACTTAGTCTCTGCTACCCTGATGTGTGGTATCTTGATACAACATTGAATAGGATGAAAAAGACAAAATGGTGTATAATAAATGGAATGTTTAGAAAAATAGTTCATCGAGAAGGACTCTTATGATGATTAAAAATCAGTTATGCTGTATTTGACATACAACTTGATTATTTCAGCCCTGCTGTCTGTGTTACACAGGAGCTAGGAATTGTATAAACAATTGTGTCCACTGCCTGTTATGCAAATTGCCACTACTTTGGACTAGTAATGGCAAACAAGCTTTAAGAAGCATCCTCCTTGCTTCTGGAGCAGGACGGAGATTAAGCTACACGCACAGGAAGCGGTGGAAAAAATCAGAATTTACAAAGCTTCAAGAGAAGGCGTGTTTGGGCGGGAGCAGGTGTCAGTCCCCTCTTTTCCCATGATAATATTAAAGAGAGGAATAAGAGTGTGACAGTTAAGATAGGGAGGAGGCAGCAAATCACCTTTTGTTTTATCTCTATATTCTATCACAGTGGTTATTTTACAGGAAAGTGCTTTAACAAAGATCACTGAAGAGATACACTGACACTTTTTTTATTATTGCGACAAGGCCATTCACTGCCGGAATGTAACCAGTGTCGTCGCAAATTCATGGATGCAGCTCAGTTAAAGAAACATCTAAGAACACATACAGGTAATATTGTCCATCATGTTTTGTGGGTTTTTCTTTTTCTTGAAGTAACACAGTGTTGGGCAAATGTCACTTGTGTCTCTCAACTTCTGCTCTACTTGTACATAATGATGCCTGTATTACTAATGAGGAGATTGACATCAAGAATGCAGGAGCCCAGAAAAGCTTGTACTACAACAGTGCAGAAGCAGGGCCTATTATAGGAAGAGGGGTTTTTTCCTATTCTTATAAAGCCTGCTGCGGAAGATGCCAGTCAGCTCTCCTGTGATAGAATCCTGGACTGGGAATTCAGTTTATCAGAAAAGCCGCAGCCGGCACGTATGGGCTTGAAGTAAGCCAACTAGTAACAGAAAGTGTATGTCCTAAATGAGTTGGGAACCCTTGTCTGTGAGAGATGGGTGCTTATGAAAAAATGTTGCTGACCAGAACAATAATTATTTCCGTTTACCTTTTTATTGTGCTGTAATAAACCAGATGTTGGCAGGAGATGGGCTGAGAGGGATGATCCAATGCAAGTGCGTCAGAAGGTGTTTTAAGAGATTTAGAGGGTGAGGTAATACTTGAATGGCTGGATAACAGAGATAAAAATGTTGATCTACCCTCCCGTGATAACAGAGCATAAGCTTCTTAAAATAGTTTTCTTTGAATGGTAAGTTCATAAGATGACACGTGAATAATTTTTTTCTTTTAAAAGGACTATAAACAGTGGCGATTGTTTCTTCCCCAAATCAAATGGTTCTTAAGCATGTTGCCTGCAGTTGTAATAAAGTATGCATGAGATTGAGTTATGCATCTTGTTCATTTCCTTCTCTTTCTCAGTGAAAATAACAGCTTTAAATTCCCTGGGATATGATGAGGTCAGAACTTGTGTTTTTGGGAGTTTTGGGTGTATCCAGAACAGTGTTAACTTGTGATACTTAATAAATACTGCACTTTCTGTTGAGGAGAACATAGCGTTTGTTGACACACACAACAGTTGTGTCTGAAACTGCTACAGCTCTATAGATGTAGTGGGAAATGAGAGGGGGAAGCATACTAGCAAGGTGAGTTGCAAAACCAGAAGAACTAAGATGAGTTCTAGCAGGAACTGGCTTGCAATGTATTTTGCTTCCAGAAAAGACAGGCCAGATACCAGTATTAATGATGCAGAAATAACAATTGATCTGTCCCATCTCAAAAGCAAGAAGTAAAATTCTAAAGAGTTTGGGGGGACAAGTGTTAACATTGCTATGACTGTTCTGCTTTGGCAGCAGTTTCGTAATGCTGTGTCATAAGAATACAGCCTACTTAGGAAGTTGCTCCTGTTTACAGTAGGAGGCTGGGACTAGGTGACTAGAGGTCCCTTCTGACAAATGTTTCTTCTTCTCTCATCCTTTACCCCTGCCCTCCAAAGCCATATAAAAGCTGATAAGCGTTGCAGTTCTGTGCTAAATATGAAGCTTCCTTGGAAACTGGCTGCTCACCATGAATCCCTGGTGGTGATTTGGATTCTCATGTCTAGTGTCTTAAAGAAGCACAGTGCAACAAGAATATGTTATGGTGTGAATTAGGATTTGCTTCGGTTGGGTAGTATCTGTTTCTTGTGAACCTTTTTGTTATTTGATTTGGGTTCTCTGCTTTACTCAGACACAAGAATTCCAAATGCAGTAAAAAACAAAAAAACCCCCATAGTTTGTTCAACCCACCATAATTTAATTTTTCTCTAACTGGTGTTCCCAGGATATTGTAGGCCTAGGATGATGGAGCCTTTACAGGAAGCCAGACAACTTGTTAAGATAATGGATTCACTTTCAGATTTGGAAATACAAGCTTCCTCATCTGCATGGTGCTGCACATGAGCCCAGCATTAGTGCCTACTAGTCCAGGGTCAGCCTTTTTCAGACTTCTCTGTTCCGTGTGGAACACCTGCATCTGTATTATGGGTATGTTTTCTGTTGCTCTGAGGGCTTGGATCACCGAAGTCTTTATCTTCAAAGGGGAGAAATGACAGAGATGTACATTTAAAATACTATACCCTTGTTTAACTAATGAGTTCATTCAGTTTCAGATATCCGTCCTGACCCATAGCAGAAGCGTGGGGATTTGACAATACACACTTGATACTGTGTATGGTAAAATATAAAATGTTTTTTAATACATTGATGGGAAGTGATATATAAAAAGGGATGTCAAATTTCTTTTTGATAGGTGAGAAGCCCTTCACTTGCGAAATTTGTGGCAAATCATTTACAGCTAAAAGTTCTCTTCAGACTCACATTAGAATTCACAGGTAGAGTATGTCTTAATTTTCATGACATTCTTCAAAAATGTAACTTCTAGTCTGATACCTGTGTGTAGTGCTTGTTCAATTATAGAGTGGTCAGGGCTTGTTCGCATTTTGGATGGATGGTTAAAAGACTTAACATTTTTGCTTAATCTATTTAAAGAAATAGCTGGTAGTGGAAAGTTCTGCACTTTTAAATACTAGAGTGCCAAGACATCATAAGATTCTTCTTTGGTGTATTGTGTCTGTTTAATGACAATGTACTTACTGCTATATTATTTAAGTGAAAATTTTACTGTGAACTTTTGTTTGAACAGTAGCCATAGTGTACAAGGTTCTTGAAGCATTGTCCTGTTTCCCTGTAGTCTATCAAGTCTGTCTAACAGCATTAGTTGTCTTTTACCTATGTCAGTGTGATATACTGCATAAATGGATGTCAGATTTTGAATCATTGGAGAACTGCTGTGGGCCTTATGTGAAAAAAAAGAAAAAAAAGTTTCCAGTAAAATTTCTCATCCCTTTGAGTCGGGCAGCAAGTTAGGATTTGGATGCTGCTTTTTTTTTTTTTGAAGCCCACAATGTTAATAAACATTCTTAAAACGGTCAGTGCTTATTGTGCAAAGTAAGTTGTTGCATTCTTGTCAAGGTCTAGCAGCATGGAGTTTGTACCTCTGGTGTTATGACAGGAGGGCAGTTACGTTATCTCTGCAGCTCTTGAGTACATACTAATGAAAGTGTACAGTTTGTGAAGTCAAACAGAAATAATTAAGAAGTCAAATGAACTTTTTTGAAGTCACTATTCTTAAGTACTTATGATCTAGCAAAACAAAATAATCGTGTAAGTTTTTTTTTTATTCTACAATAAGTAAGTTGCAGAAAGCAGCACTGTCAAAGTGAATATTTTAATGAGATCAAACACATTCTTTTGCAGAGGAGAAAAGCCATATTCTTGTGGTATATGTGGAAAGTCCTTCTCTGATTCCAGTGCTAAGAGAAGACACTGTATCTTACACACAGGCAAAAAGCCTTTCTCCTGCTCAGAATGTAGTTTGCAGTTTGCTCGTCTGGACAACCTGAAGTCTCATTTGAAAATTCACACCAAGGAAAAGCAGTTTCAGGAAGCCAGTGCTGCCGCAAGCACCAACACTAATTCGGAAGAAGTGAGAAACATTCTTCAGCTGCAGCAGTATCAACTTGCCACCTCTGGAGGGCAGGAAATTCAACTACTGGTTACAGATGCAGTACATAATATAAACTTCATGCCTAGTCATAATCAAGGCATTAGTATTGTTACTGCAGAAAATGCCCCAAATATGACGACAGAGCAGGCTGCTAACCTCACGCTGCTTGCTCAGCCACCACAGCAGTTGCAAAACTTGTTGCTTTCGGCTCAGCAGGAGCAAGCAGAACAAATCCAAAGTATCAATATGATTGCAAACCAAATAGAGACTGCCCAGCCTGAACAGATGCATGTCATCACTCTTTCCAAAGAAGCACTGGAACATCTCCATGCTCATCAAGGATGAAATGAAGAAATCCACTTAGCAGGATCTTTGCATCCAGCTCAGCGCAGGCAGCTGACTCAGGAATCAAGTCAACAGTCTCACTCTAGCCAAGATACGGTTCCTTCCCATCAAATCGGTGAACAACAGAATCAAAGCGTACGTGTTTCTGAATCCCATCGGCAGTCTCTGTCAGTAAATGAGTCATCTCGTGAGCATCCTATTCAAGGACAGGCTTTCTGAAATGCTTATTTGTCATCAGAGGGCTAGGCTGTAGCATGCATCTTATTCAAGCAGTGATTATACGTATTGCAATTTCTCTTCTGCAGCATAATCTTTCTGAAGATATGTTTCTTGGTGATTTTGGTGGGTGATTTTCAGTTTTCTTAACCTTATTTATTTTAGACTTTTTTTATTTTTCCAGATTGGTATTTCTCTACCACTTAGTCCATATCTCATAAGTGATTAACGTGGGGGGTTTTGTGCCATACACATACATGCCTACTGAGGAGATGTTTGGCCCCTTATTTGCATTTCTGTGAGACCCCAGAGAAGTGTACCTTGCTGGTAGAAGAACAGTGCTTAAGATGTCTGCTGATCGGAAAGTATGACTTCTCTGATGAAGTCAACATTACCTGAACTGCTATTAAGATAACCAGTACTTTTTGCAAAGCTAACACCATATGTCTTATGTTTAATGAGCTTTCACTCTGCAGGTTAATGTACAGCTTTCTATGTGATCATTTCCTGAAGTGCATTTTGATTTATTGATTACCAGATTGGTTTGGTTTGGGTTGAAGTTGTTGCAGCCTTTGGCCCTGGATCACCCCTTCTGTTCACTGTATGCTGTACAAGTTTTGTTCCTCAGAAACGTGTAAGCCATTGCACTTGAATAGCAGCAATGAGATACGGTGGTTACACTGGACAACTGAAAAGCCCAAATTCTGCTCTGCTGGTTCTACCACTCACGCTCTGTGTGACTGTGGGCAAGGTAGTTGACCTCTGTGCCTTATTTCATCATCTAGTCAGTGGGGATAGCGTTCACACAGTCTGCCAGGCACTTTGAAGTGCTCTTGATGTTGAAGGCACTGTCTTTTGAAGTGCAAAATTCTCTTCCTGACAGGATTCAGTCTAAGCTTAGGAGCCAGTGTATATTTAAAGTGTTATTTTTTGTACTTTTGAGAGCAGAATGTAATGTTACTTTTAATATAAGTTAAAGCTGGTAATTGTTTTTGTGGGGAGTTAAACAATGAAGAGAATCCGTTCAGAGCATAATGAGCTATATAAATGGGGCATCTCGTGTTAAAGTTGTACAGCTATTTTTGCTGACTAGATTAGATGTGTACAGATTGTTTTCAATGACTGAATGACTGCTAACAAAAAAGATTTGACATCTTAATAAAATGCCATGCCAGAATACATGCTTTACATTTTCAAGTTTGGCTACTGGTAACATCTCACATAGTGTACTTGTGTGTTAAAATCCAAATGAAATGCCACTGGTGCTCAAAGCAATGTGCTCCATTGTCACTTCAGTTTTAAAATGTTAAACTTGTGATTGATATTTTATGTTTTACCAAATGAAAAATATAAAAATTCAGGTGAATCTAAAAGCAAAACAAAAAGTCTTTGTACATGCTTGGCTTATATGACTGCGTAGAGAGAGTCACTGCATAAAAGCCCAGTGGTGTGTAGAATGGTAGAATAGTTTAAGGTGGAAGGGACTTCCAGAGGCCATCCGGTCCACCACCTTCCTCAAAGCAGGTGCATCTAGATCGTGTCACTGTTGTCTTGGTTGAGTTTTGAACGCTTCCAGGGAAGGAGATCCACAGCCTGTCTAGGCCACCGGTTCCAGTGTTTGACCATATTCGCAGTGAAAGTTTCCTGTATTTAATTGGAATTTCCCATGTTCCAGTTTATGTCCACTGCCTCTCATCCTACCACTGCGCCTTCAAGAGCGTCGTCTCCGCACCTTCCCGTTAGGTAGTTGAAGGCAGCAGTAAGGTCCTCCCAAAGCCACCTACTCTTCAGGCCTGAACAACCCCAGCTCTCAGCCTTTTCTGTCGTGGGCTCCAGCTCTTCTATCACCTGCTGCCCTCATTCTGGTGTGTCAGTGTCTGTCTTGCCTGGGGAGCCCAAATTCTGGACCATGTTTCCTCATTCAAGTCCAGACTGCTCGGCTGGCTCCTGACCACCTGCTGCTGTAGTTTGGGTAAGTATCTCCATTTTTACAAAGTACTAGATCAGATTTTATATAAATGGATCATGAAAAGTGTAGACAGTGGGAATAAATCCATGCAAAAAACCCAAAAACCCAAACCATCCCACACCAGAACTCTAGGCTTTTCACCTTTTTTTTCCTCTCAGAATGGAGATATAAAATATGTATACTTTCTGCCACCAGAGAGAACCAGCATATTCTGCAGTTGTACTTCAGAAGCTTAAAGTCTTGATGCTGTAAGAACAGATGAAAAAATACAGTAAAGCTTGTTACCTCTACGAAAATCTTACCGATCAATGGTATAAATTTAAGCTTACAATAAATATTCTGGCAGATTTATCCTAACAACTTTTGATTTTATCTAAAATACTGTAATGTGCAGCCATAATGCTGTCTGGTCATAGGTTTACAGGAGCTTGCACTGAGTTCCTTCTCTGCCATGTATTTATGAACCCTGAAATGCTTAAAAGCTGGTTACGAGGTAAATCTTAAGACTACCAGTAAAGTAACTTAAATACTTTCCTCTTTCTGAACTTTGATCATCCTGAAGTTACCCTTTCAGGATTAAGTACAATGCTACAATTATGCATGAGACGCTATCACATAGTGATTGCTCAATGCTTTCCCTACAACTGAAAAAAAATGAAGTTTCAGGTTTGGAATTTTCTTAGGCTTTTCTACAAACTACCAGTGAAGAAACAAGCTTCTGTGACTGGCACAGGAGCGACTAATCTTGCACCCTGCATTGCTTAAGCTGTCAGCACGCATTGTAGCTTGCACTCGAGAAGCTCGCATGGTTTATCATACCACAGATGTTGCTTTTTTGACACCATTTGCTTCCTTCCTAGTGAATGCGTTTCTATTAAAGATGAAAATAAATCCTCCTTCTGTGTGTGCATTTTCATGGCTGCAACTGAAGCCTAGGATTACTTTGAATTTGAAAGGAAATCCCTTCAGCTTTGCTTTTTAGTCCAGCTGCCACTAAGAACTATTTAGCAAAAAAAATGCATCCCTTAAAAACTGCATTTCAAAGCAGCTCTCTAAATATCTTTACTCCTTAGCCAGTAAACACCTTAACTTCTCATTTTCTCATATATACTAATCTTAGCAAATCCATCTCACTGCTCACTATGTTAAAATGGGATTAGGGTTTTAGACATAAATGCTGGACAATAAGACAACTACAGAAAGATCCGTTTTTCTGAGCAATTAACACCATTGTGTGTTTCTTCTCTATTTGCAGGTTACCCCGTGTAGTTAAACTCTAAAAGGATTTTACTATTCTTTTTTCAAGTGCAAGTTTATGAAATTTTGGCTCTTTCTGAAGATTTTTGGCTGCTTCTCCCCATGAATTTGAAACAAATCCCTGAGAGGTAGAGGAAACACACTGTTAAGTGTGTATTCAACTATTGCGTGTACACTTGCTCTGCTTGCCAGTGATATTCATGGTTTAGCTGTAAGTAGCGTTTCTTGACCTTGGCGCTCTGAAGTTCAGAGAGTTTGCTGTTCTGTGCATGGAAGCTGAGACCCTGGCAGTGTGGATTAGGCAGGTGGGCCTTCCAGCCCAGCATCTCATTTTTGATAAATGAATATCAGAATATTTATTTCATATGAGCCGTAAAAGCAAATTATCCTGCCAATATCAAAAGCTTCATCCCAGCATGTGTAACTTTGCAAGGGTTAATACTTGTTTTATGCTCTCTTTCTGCTCAAAGGGACTAAAAAAGCACTACTAGGGGTTATACAGCTATTACCTCTTAGCATCTAAGTGGAAGAGACGACTACCTCACCACAAACTCTTTCAAATCGAATGCTTATTCACAGGTTAAGTTGGGGTTGTTGAGCCTCTCATCGATCTTGCCAGTTGTTCAGGAAAGAGTTTCACTTGCATCTCTTCATTTGTTGGTTTACTATCTTAGCTAGTTAGTCATTATGATCAAGTTCATGGCTGATGCTTTCTAAGACCTATCTTAGTGTGCTGGAATTTTTTTTTTTTTTTTTCAGTCTTCTCCCACTTCACCTTAAATGAAAGCTAGCATGGGATTTGTTCCTAATCACTGTCCTGATGCCCACGTGAGTGTAGCAGCCTGGAACATTTTCTGTCTCCCCGCATCTTCCATCTCTGCAGCAGACTGTCTCACTGACCGTGCAAGTAGCCACATCCAGGAGAAGCTGAGTCGGACTTGGGAGTGGCTGGGAGGAGACAAGTTTGCAGAGCAGGTGTGCTCTGGACTCTGGGCAGCAGTCAAGGTGCTTCCTGGATACGCTTATCTTCCCGTGGTCAGGAGTCCGTCTGTGCAGGCTTTTTTCCAACCCTACTGCTATTGCAGCTTCTCCAGGAGTGGAGAAGGAACAGATAATGCCACACTCCATAGCTAAAACTTCAGGATTTCTTTCATCTGTTCCTTAGAGGCATTAAAGAGTCTGCTTCTTGCAGCCAGGCAGTCCTGTGAGCTACGACAGTCCTATATGCTCCACCCCTTTTCAGATCCTCCATAAAACATGGGGAACAATGAATGGTTTTCTACAACGGATGGACTGCTGTTCATCTCTGTCCCAAGCAATTCTTCTGAACGGAAAAAAGCCATCCAGGCATATTCTAGGTGAAATGGCATCTCACTGTAGTATGCTTGCTGCTTATTTCTGGCTAATATTTTAATCCTACCTAATTCAATGTATCTTTGGAACAGCAGGACACAGAGCTTTGCTTTAGTTAGCAGCTTCTCTGCTAACTGTCCTGCAAGTTTTTTGAACAACCCCAATTGTAGCCCATTGTCTGTGCATTCCTGAAGGGGACCGATTCTCAGACGTGTTCACAGGTCTTCCTTTCAAACCACTGGATCCTCCTTGCCCTTGAAGGAGCATGCCTTGTGGCTATTACAGCAGTCACCTGGAGAACTTCAGGTTGTTGTGGACAGCCCCATTAGTGGATCACTATCTTCAAAATCAGGTTATCCCTTTGGCTCTGCTTTAAATTTCTTGATAAAGTGATGTCAGTTTCTACCTTCCACCTGGAACACTAAGTTTATGGAGTTTTCCTTCCTTCTGGAGCTGAATCTGTCCTTCGTTCCCCAGCAGCAGGAAGACATTTTTCAAAGTCTCCTATGTTGTTTGCTTCGACTGCTGGGCAATCTAACAGCTGCATTGGATCTGTCAGAAAGGACTTGTGGCAGCCCAGGGACCTGGAGCGAAACAGCAGTGGTGGCCCTCCACCTAGTCATCACAGCACGCTGTTGTGGTTCAGCAGCTTCAGCAGATAAGCTGTGCAATGTTTCCTCTCCAGGTATTTGCTGTGAAGTTATTTGGCATTTGCGTCTTCAACCAGCACAGCATTATTTATTATGCAGCTTTCAGCAGGGCAATGCTGTTTCCTTTGACTCACCCTTCACCAAAATGTCACTGGGTGACCCCTATCAGCTCTCCTGCCAGAGTACCTTCACAGGGGGGCTCTCTCTCAAATGTTGGGTTTACTTAATTAATCCAATCTGCCTTTCTGTTCTCTTTCTCAGTCTCTTTCCAATGCTATCTTGGACTGAAAGGAACTGAAATAGCTGCAGCAAGTGGAGAGGTTTGGAGAGAGGAAACCTTCTGACAGTCCCACAGAAGCAAAACTCTCTTGCCAGGGCACATGTGCACATTTAAAAGGTTTAACATTTCCAAGAGCATTAGCTGCCCAGCCTTTGAAAGGGTTTCAGTATCATTGCTTAGATGTGCTATACAACTTCTTGTATTTCCCAGTTTTCTTCATGGTAATCGTTGCTCTCCCCAAACCAGATGCAGCACAGCACATCTGCCGCAGCTGACATCTGCCTCATGAGCTGGGAGATGGGGAGGGGAAGCAGAATGAGGTCAGCACAGTTGAAGAGGAGGTGGTCAGAGACCTGCTACACCACTTGGATGCACACAAGTCTGTGGGACCGGATGGGTTACACCCAAGGGTGCTGAAAGAGTTGGCAGACGTGTTCGCCAAGCCGCTTTCCATGATCTACCTGAAGTCATGGCTAACTGGGGAGGTCCCATTGGACTGGAGGGTGGCAAATGTGACACCCATCTACAAGAAAGGCAGGAAGGAGGATCCAGGTAACTATAGATCTGTCAGTCTGACCTCGGTGCCAGGGAGGGTCATGGAGCAGGTCATCTTGAGTGCCATTAAAAGTCATATAATGGACAACTGGGGGATCAGGCCCAGTCAGCATGGGTTTATGAAAGGCAGGTCCTGCCTGACAGACCTGATCTCCTTCTACAACAGGGAGACCTGATTATTGGATGAGGGAAAGGCTGTGGATGTAGTTTACGTTGACTTTAGCAAGGCCTTTGACACCGTTTCCCACAGCATTCTCCTGGCAAAACTGGCTGCTCGAGGCTTGGATGATCGCACGCTTTGCTGGGTAAAAAACTGGCTGGATGGCCGGGCCCAGAGAGTTGTGGTGAATGGAGTTAAATCCAGTTGGAGGCCGGTCATGAGTGGTGTCCCCCAGGGCTCGGTTTTGGGGCCACTCCTGTTTAACATCTTTATTGATGATCTAGATGAGGGGATCGAGTGCACCCTCAGTAAGTTTGCAGATGACACCAAGTTGGGTGGGAGTGTTGATCTGCTCGAGGGTAGGGAGGCTCTGCAGAGAGATCTGGACAGGCTGGAGCGATGGGCTAAGGCCAACTGTAGGAGTTTCAATAAGGCCAAATGCCGGGTGCTGCACTTGGGCCACAACAACCCCCAGCAGTACTACAGGCTTGGGGAGGAGTGGCTGGAGAGCTGCCAGTCAGAGAGGGACCTGGGGGTGTTGATTGACAGCTGGCTGAACATTAGCCAGCAGTGTGCCCAGGTGGCCAAGAAGGCCAATGGCATCCTGGATGGCCAGCAGGGTGCGTGGCCAGCAGGGACAGGGAAGTGATCTTGTGCCTGTACTTGGCACTGGTGAGGCCGCACCTCGATGACTGTGTTCAGTTTTGGGCCCCTCACTACAAAAAGGACATTGAATTACTTGAGCGTGTCCAGAGAAGGGCAACGAAGGTGGTGAAGGGTCTGGAGCACATGTCGTACGAGGAGCTGCTGAGGGAACTGGGGTTGTTTAGTCTGGAGAAGAGGAGGCTGAGTGGAGACCTCATCGCCCTCTACAGCTACCTGAAAGGAGGTTGCAGAGAGCTGGGGATGAGTCTCTTTAACAAAGTAACAAGTGTTAGGACAAGAGGTAATGGCCTCAAGTTGCACCAGGGAAGGTTTAGACTAGATATTAGGAAGCATTTCTTTACAGAACGGGTAGTCAGGCGTTGGAATGGGCTGCCCAGGGAGGTGGTAGAGTCCCCATCCCTGGAGGTGTTTAAGAGTAAAGTTGACTTAGCGCTTAGAGATATGGTGTGGTTGGGAACTGTAAGTGTTAGGTCAATGGTTGGACTGGATGATCTTCTAGGTCTTTTCCAACCTAGACAATTCTGTGATTCTGTGACGGAGCACAGCGGTACCAGCAAACTGCCGTCTGACTCTTAACACCAGCAAAACATTTATGTTTATCTAAGAAATATGAGTAAGATTGCAGAACAACCTCGTATTATCATAAACAGGTAGCAAAAAGAGGCTGAAATGAATAATAATCATCCAGTTTAAGATTTTGATATATATACTTTTCATAATTGGCAACCTGTTGAATAGATTTTAATGTACCTGAATTACAAAGTCATGTGAGAAGAAGGGGAGAAATAAAAGCCAGAATGGATAAAGACAGCAAGTGATCAGTATCTCTTGGCTTGCTCTTTTTTTTAAAAAAAGGCCATCACAAATTTGCAGAAAACAGTCCTGTACAGCTAGTGATATTACTGACTTGGCTGATAACATTAAGCTTGTTTGGCTAATTGTTGCTTTTCTTCTGGACTTTGACTATTAGTTGACTATTAGCAGCATGTTTATAGTTAATTTGCTTTCTTGCCCACAAGGACAGTGAGAAATTCCATGCCTAGAAATTATCAGTTAAAAAAAAAAAAAAAAAAGCTAATTTTTTTTTTTTTTAAAAAAAGAAAAAGGTATAACAGGACCCATATGTACGTGCAGAATTAAATTTCAGGAAGAGAATTTGTGTGTAAATTTAAGCACACTTAGGAAATGCACATATCAATCTCTTTTTTTGAAAATAATATGCAGTGGATTGCTCTGGCTTTAATACTTATGTTTTGTAGTACAAAAAGGAGGAAAGAGACATTTCAAAAGGCCAGATAAACTTTAGCTGTATTAATCTGTATCGAGCTAAAAATATGGATGTAGAGAAAAATAGGTAGCGAATATTTTCTGAAGCGTTGCTGATTTTATATTTGACTCTGGGTATGCTGCTTCTCTTCTTGACTTTACATAAGGCTGCTACAGACTTTTTTGGCTATAGCGGAAGCCATATGGTCTGGCTACTAAAATTAGGTTTGGCTTGTCACAGCCTGCAGAGGCTCCAGTGGTCGTAGTGCTGGCCCTCAGGAGGAGGAAGGAGGGGGTTTTCCTTTGCATCCCTCAGCCACAGCCTACAAAGTGTGGCTGCAGTTGCACATGCCGCTTGCTGTGGTTGCCTACTGTCACGCTTCGGCTTGTCTGCTGCCACCCAGTACCTGTGTGTAAATTAAATCTGCCTTCTCTACCACAGGATTTTAGTATGTCCCGTGGTCCAAACTGTTTCATCTCCCTCAGTTTTCTGCATTTTTTGCAGCAGGACAACGTCATAACATGGAACATCTTATGCTCGGGTCCTTCAGGCAAGGGAGCAGCTGTGGTAGCTGAACCCTCAGAATCTGATCTTCTTCACGGGATACTCTGAGGATGGAGCTCTTCAAATCCAACATTGCTGCAAATCCCAACAAAATAGTTACAAATGTTGCCCTAATGAATGACTGTAAGAAAATATCACTGAGCCACCCACATGGACCAGAGAGGCTTCAGGGCTACATGGGAAGCCCTTCTGCAACCTGTGATTTCTTTCTCAATCTGATTTTTTTTACAGGCAGGGGTAGTTCAGAAACATCTACCTAAGAGCCTATAGGCCTTTTGGTTCTGACTCTGTGCTTATGTACAAATTTATCCCTTTATAAAGCCATTGGGATATACAATTGAAAAAAAAAACGCACATTGTTATTAAGATGAGAAATTAATACAATTTTTATTGTATTTAACATAGGTTTGTTCTGCAGAACATATTCTTTTACGGGAAAATCACAACCGTCTCATCTGCAATAGGACTTTGACATGCTAAAGATGTATTTTCCGTGGGGATGTGATGATTGTTGCATTGCTCCATGATGTCATGAAAAGTTCCCCAAATTTTTGACATGATACACCATTCAGTTTTGTCACTTCTAACACCAGTGTCTCCTAAAATTCACCTTGCTCAGAGATGAAAAGTGACGTGGCCCAGCCCTGCTGACAGAAACCTGCGCCGAACCTACAGCCGTCCCCCAAAACCTCTCCTGCACGTGCTGTGCTAGCCGAAAGGGTCCAAAGCTGCCGTGCTGGCACAAAGCTTTGGGGTGGGAGCCACGGCCCCTCTGGAACCACCCCGTCCACGCGCTGTGCCACTCTGCCCGCGCTGCCGGCTGGAATGATGTCGCAGCAGCGCCCAGCAAATACAGCTGTGGGTAGGAGTTTCCGCATCAAAAGGAGATGCACACTTTACTCAGGGTGTAATTAAGCTGTAAATCTCACTGCCGCGGGATAATGTGGGTGCTGGATTTTTACCTCTGTCAGAAAAGCAAAGAAATTCACATGAAAAAGAGCCACCAAGGGGAATTAAACACAAAGATACCAGGAAATCCTTGAGCAGAGGCTCACCAGAGGCTGGGAGAGTAACGGGGAAGCACTGCTGTCATGTTTGCTTATTCTTACCATTTTTTGCTGGGCATCTGCTGTATTAGCCACCGTTA
This sequence comes from Strix uralensis, assembly GCF_047716275.1. Classification (NCBI taxonomy): domain Eukaryota; kingdom Metazoa; phylum Chordata; class Aves; order Strigiformes; family Strigidae; genus Strix; species Strix uralensis. The sequence continues at coordinate 52,122,382 of NC_133974.1, read as the reverse complement.
GCAACAGGATCTTCATCCTTTCTTTTAAATGATCCTGTACTGATGTCATCTATCATGAGTTCTGTAAAGAGCTGGCTCCAGTCCTCTGCTCTGCCACACACTTTCTGTGTAACCTTGTTTTCCTTTCTTTGGGGGAAAAGAGAAATGGGAGTGTTTCCCACCCTCTGACAGGGCTGAAACCAGCTTACGTTAGGCCTGGGAAGGGCTCAGAGATGCAGGGAGGGGGTGTGCGTGCGTGCGTGTGTGTGTGCGTGTGTGTTGGTGCCTGGCGTTGCCATGGAGCCGGGCTCTGTTGACAGACTGGGACTGGTGGTGTCCAAGGCACCATGGGCCCGAGGCGGGTGATAGTGACAGTGGTGGGATTGCTCCGGGACCCAGCTTTCCACGTGGCCAAGTGCGCAGCAGAGGTAATCTCTGGGCTTCAACCCCGGTGCTGGATTGGGAGCGGTGCGGGCTGGAAGTAAATAAGCCTGGTAACGGCTCTTGGGAAGAAAATATTCCAAGTTTCAGGTTTCTGCTCTTCTTCGGCACTGGCAGGCACAGGCACTGACGATTTATGGGCTCCTGGCTCAGCACTGCTCAGGGCAGGGGGTCTCCATTGCAGCATCTTCACCTCCTTGTTCCTACACCTCCAAGAAATTGTACAGCTGCACAATGCTGTATAAGATGTCATGTCCATCGCAGCTCTGCCCAACTTGCTCGGCAGCTTATGACAAGTCCCTTAATACAGCTCTGTCAGTGCAGAGGAGAGAGCAAAAAGCTGCAAACCTCACGGGGTTTCACAGACTTTTCATGAGAAGCTCGGCTGTGCAGCAGATACACTGCACGCAGCCCACTGTGGGGTGCACAAGGCTGACCTTTATGCCCTCCCTGGCTGGAAGAGTTTATCTGCCAGGCTTGTTCCCCAGCATTATTTACAGCTGATGAAGCTCTGCCATCTATCAGCAGACCTAAGGACAAGCCAAGCCAATAGCTGCAGGGGGTGTTTGCCTCTTGGCTTGTTTTCTTTTTTTTTTTTCCAGCCACCATGTGAATGATAGCAACATAGACTGTGAGCTGAACAGAAAGTTCTATTAATAAAAAGAAAGAATATTCTTTTTAAGTCCAGTGGGGCTGGCTTTAAGCCTCAGCTTGTGGCACCTGTGTGCCATAGCCCATGTGGAGATGAGGCTAAATCCACAGACAGAAATGTCCCATATCTCAATAGCCGTGTGCTCCTGATGCACTGCTACAAGCAACGGGGACTGGAAATGTTCACCTTGCAGCCTTTACCAAGCTGCTCGCTTGCCCTGAGGCCCTGGACCCAATCTGCTGGGACAGTAGAGGACTGTGGCTCCCTATGCATGCAAAAATGCAGTTGATGATGCTCAGCAATATCTTTGAATATCTCACTGCTAACGTCCATCTCCCAAGGCAGGGATGGGCGGAGGGAGTACCAGTATAATTGAATAATGTTTGTGAAGCAGACCTTCACAGAAAAACAAGACACCCACTACCTCCACAAACAGGGATTTAGAGCAATTTGCATGTACTTCTGCAAGTGTCGGGAGTTACACCAGAGGCATGAGGGGTGCAGAGCAATAACTGGATTAGAATGTGACTTAGGTTGTAGTTCATGAGGGAAATACATGGTGTGATAGGATAGGGTGTGGGAGGGTATTAAATTCCTTGTAAGCAATTTTTTTTTCTTACCTTGAAAATATAGGCTCTGAAGCTGAAGTTTCCAAGCAAGTTTGCAGATCCTGTAATACAGCCTTTAGTAGAATTTGCATGGCTTGAATATTTACAGGAGAAAAAGAAGGTAACTCTTGCGTCCTCAGGTTGTTTTGGACACAAGTCCTCTCCCCAGGGCTGAAGCCTCTCCCAGCTCGGTGCCATCCGCAGATTTCGGAATGTCCACCCCAATTTATTTAACGTTCTCAGAGACCTGCGAGGCAGGATGGGGCTCTCCAGGTGCTTTTACTCTTCAGTCTGATCTGCCCCCAAAGTGACACCCAGGTGACTCTTGTCACAATAATGTCCTGTAGCAGCAGGATCCAGACCTTTAGGGCACGTAACTGTGTGCAGTGTGAGCACACCTCACCAAAAGCTGCTGTTCAATCTCTTCCAGTTGGTGGGATTTGTGGTTTTAAAAGTAGGAAAGTCATAAAAATATCACCTGTGGTGGATTATTGCTGATTGCTTCTTCATTAAATGTGTAAATAATCTTGGAGGCTTTGTTTTCCCTCTGAAATGCAGGAACTGAGAGGTGAGGTATGGGCATATGCCTCCTCAGTGATGTGCTTCATTGATGGCCAGTTGCTGGGGGACGAGAAGGAGCTGCTCAAGTGGTCCTACCATGAGTGGGACTATCGCAACTTCAAGCCCGAGGCACTTTACCGAGCGATTGCTGAGGATTTCTACACCAAGTATCTGAAAAACAGCCAGGCAAGCAGCACTGTTTTACACAAAGAGTACAAGGTCTGTAAGCAGCTGGAGAGGTTGTCCAATGAAAGGGCAGGTACCACGAGGAGGAAGGAGGGTGAGCACAGCAGTGGCAGTTTCTTGGTTTCTGCCCCGCGATGGCAGGGCCAGAGCTGGGGCTGGAGCGGCTGGTGGGGAGCATCCCCTGCCAAGGATGAGGACAGCAGAGCCTCTGCACCTTCGGCAGCCAGGAAGGGACAAACGCTAGCCCAGATGCCTGGCACGTATTAACTGCTTCAGAGCTGAACAGACAAAAGCGCATTGCTGACTGTGCTGCAACTGTGCTGCTCCAAAATCACAAACCACCCAGCCCTTGGGTACCAAAATTCTTTTGGGTATGAAAAGCCCAACTGCCAAACCTCTCCTTTTCCATGAAATGCCGTGGTGTTGTGAGGTGCGATGTTGCCGGCACTGACACAGTATTGAGAGCAGAGCAAAATGTCATATCAAAACAAATACCAGTCTGGCTGGGAAGAGTGAGACATGTCCATTTTGGCGGAGTGGCCGGTATTTCTGCAGATTCATTTATTCCTGCCTATATTGTACAGGCTGCAATAGACATGTAAATAAATGCAAGATGAAGAAGCGGGCCCTGCCCAGTAGTTCACTTTAACACACTGTTAGGATTATTTCTGACCACAATGAAGTGAAACATCCTTTACTTTTTTGTTTATTTAAACAAAATAGTAGGAATGCTGTTGTACATTGGCAATCCTGTGGACATTTTCTGAGACCATTTGCACTGGGCAGCTAGACCCTGGCCTGTGTTAGGAAACGAGTGCTGCACAGAGAGCTGGCCTTTCCCTCACTGCATTGTTTTTCTGCTTTGAACAGCACGTGTTTGTGTACCTGGAGATAGCCATCGAGGAACAGCCTGTCGGGAGGCTGCTGTTTGAGGTACGTTACAGAGGAGAAAAGCAAAAGTGAGGAACAAGCACGCCCAGTGCGGTGGTTTCACCTGCCGAAGGAGGGGAGACAGAAATCTGGCCAGCGGACATCAGCTAGGAAATTCACACATTGTCAGCTATGAATTTCACACGTGTTTTTCTCTTCTCACATTTGCAGCTCTTTTCAGATGCGTGTCCCAGGACCTGTGAGAATTTCCGTGCCCTGTGTGTCGGAGGAGCAAAGTCTCTCTGCGATGGCCGAGAGCTCACCTACAAAAACTCCCTTTTCCATCGGCTAGTGAAAAATGGGTGGATCCAAGGAGGAGGTGTGTTTCCAGGTGTCCTGAGTAAATCCGAGTTACAGCAGAAGTGGGGGTGGGATGATCTGCATGAATAACAGCCTTCAGCCACAGAGATGTATCTGCACTGCATGACAAAGCTAACCTCTGCAGGACAAGCTTGTAATTAATATATATATATATAAAAACCAGAAAACATTTTCTCTTTTAACCATCTCACTTTGTAAACATATGAAAAGTTTGGATAATTTGTTCTTTTGATTATCCAACACCTTTTCAGAAGAATTTAGGAAACTAATTGAAAACATTAACTCTCTTCCATGAAGTTCTTTGGTAATTAGGAAACTAATCGGAAATATGAAAACACTAAGAACATCCATAGGTAAATATATTACTTGTTTAATGGAGAGATAATTTAGAGGCATTTAGCCAAGTGTCAGAGCCCTTCCAAAGGTGCTGGTGAGTTGTCTGAATGCCAGCGCTATGCCTGGAGTTTGGCACTGACAAGAAAGGCACCACGAACGATGGGTCACGCAGCTTCCCCAACATCCCCAGGGAAGTCAAGATAGGTGTATCAGAAGGCATTTCCTTCATTACTCCCTTTTGGTCTATCATCCATCTTACCTATCTGTATTTCTTACCTGCATTTGCCTCGCCTACTTCAAATGTGAGTGCTTAAATCCATTTTAAATTTATAATTTGAAGATATACCTCCTAATTTCCATAAATAACTATGCAGTCCATAAAGGCAATCTGAAACTACAAGCTTGCTACTGCAGAGGACTGACCATAACCTGTCTGTTGTAAGACAATGTCTAAATAAAGTGACAAAACCAGACTTCTTAAAAAAAAACTTAAAAATAGATGTATCAGACTTCTTTAGTGTCTCAAAATCTGGTTCAATAGGAATTTCTCTCTAATCTCTTTTCTTAGACAAGTTAGTGGTCTTACCATAATACCACAGCTGCATTTTCATCCTTTCTTATTCTAACCCTACTCCCCTGGCAGACATCCTTCTCCAGGGTGCCCCTTCCTTGGCTGGGTGCTGCCACCGCAGGAGCTCTCCCAGGAGGGGAGATGCTGTGTCCTCACTTGAGCTACCAACTTCAGAGGGGCAGCAATTAAACTAGTTCTCCATAGAGAGACCGTCTCTTGAGATGGAAGTAGAGCTCTTCCCAAAGCTCTGTTAAAATTTCAGTAGTAAAACAGAGTTATGGATGCAGTTGTTCCCCCAGGCTGATGTGCAACCCACATCCCTGACCTCGGCTGAGCTGCTCACTGACAACCTCCAATAACACCTGTGATAAACCTGGTCTCTGATGGTTACTTTTGTCTTCCTTGCAGACATCATAACTGGAAAGGGAGACACAGGAGAGTCAATTTACGGTCCCACCTTTGAAGGTATGTTTCTGCACAAACATACTATCTTACTGCGTAAATGGCAAATTTCCACAAAAATCAAGTTGTTGACCTGATCTTATTCACACAATAACCTGGGAATTTCCTTTCATCTCCCTAAAGCAAAAGGGTTTGCTTTTCAGTCAGAATTATTATCTGCTTCTATTAGCATGAGCAGACTGTTTTAGTGAGGACACTGTTTGATCTGTAATCTTCGTCCCCTCCTCTCATGTCCCCTGCCCAAGGCTCAGCTCCACCAGCCCCTTCTCTCTGTCTAAATGAGGGCCGATGGTCACCCACTGCCTACTTCAAACTGCAAATACTCACCTTTGTGGACAGGACCTTAGAAATGCAGAAGCGGATTAGCTACAGATCTCCAGTCACAGATACCACTTGTCTAAATGCATTTAAAGCAATGGAAGTAAGCCAGCTTTAACTCTAGATTTCCTGGGTCTCAGGCAGGTTTTCAGGCTTGGGCACACCACAGGCATCACTGCCAGTTGCTACGTGACTCTGCAGATCTAAGGGGAGTTACTGCTGAATTCACATAAAACCATGAAAGTCAAGAAATGACAAACACAAGCTAAGTTTAACAAAAAATGTTCCCCCATACTGGTATAAAGTAATAAAATGTAAAGGAAAAAGAACATTATAACTTGCAATATTTAAGAAAAACAACCCATATAATTGTCATGGACATTTGGGATGTCCTGTTTAGATTAAATGCTACCCATAAAGATGTTTTATGACAGTTAAAGCACTTTTGAAACTGATTTATGTTCCCTTCTATAAAAGCATTCCCACTGCCAATGGCACAAACGAGGTGACATTTGAGCAGGCTGGGCAGCAGCCAACAGTGAGATCAGAAACACCAAGTGTAGCTGAAAACTTTCTTTCCCAAGATGCTGAAGAACCCACTTGCGAGGAGAAGCCACTCTCATCTCAAGGTCCCAGGATGGATGGAGCAAAACCCATCCAGAAGCAGGTTGCCAGCCTGCTCTGCCCGGCTGGGTCACAGCGCTGGCGGGCAGGAAAGCTGCTGGGAGTGAAAGCCCGGTGTGAGGGATTTAAGGCAGTAAATGCTATGGGCTGCCTGGAGTGGGCAGGAAGGGGCAAAAGTCACTTCTTTGACGCTGGAGTTCCTGAAATAGCAGCAAGCCTGGACTCTTGGGACACGCACATCTCAGAAAAAACATAAGCTGGTATTGGGAAAAAAAAGACTGGCTGTTAAATTGTTTGCAAGGCAGATGTCACTGAGGATTTAAGTTTGTGAAACCTCTTTTCCAGCCACACTACCCTATGGATTTGTGCTAGTGCACATCTCGCACCCTTTGAACTTTCTCTTTGGATAGAAATGGTCTGCGGAGGAAAATGAGTTTGAGTGTGCGTAGGCCCCTGTGCATACAGGAGAGCTAGGCCCCACGCACACTGCCCGGGCTGCGGCACGAAGCCCCAGCCCAGTGTGTGGCATTTTGCTCCTGGCTTCATCCTCCTCCTCCAAGCAAAGCTTGTGCTTTCCCTGAGCTACCCAAGAAAGAAGCTGCCATGTCACGTGCGAAGGTGACAATGCATCAAAAATCGCTTAAGTAATTATAAGGTGGATTTAATTTGGAATCTGTCAACCTTGAAAGTATCCCTGGGAGAATTTTATTACCCATATTGCACATACTCCACGCGTTGATATATTAAAGGAGAGGATTGGTAATTCTTCCCCTCCCCCTTTTAAATTAAAAGTTGCTTTTCATCTTTGAGAAAGTTGTTCCCTTGGGTATGCCTTTATATTTTAAGGCTTAGATTGCTTTCCCAGTACTTCCCGCAAAACTATTTTACACTGAGAGCAGAGGACAAATATCTTTGATATCTGAAAACGGTGAGAGATGCCTCTGTCAGACAGTAATGTTCTGGGAGACTCCACACTTGGCACACGTCCGGGCACTGCAACGCTTACTGAAATTAATGGGACGCAACTGCATTTTACTGTAATGAGTTGAAAGGACTGAGGTAATTACAGAGAATCACTCAGACTGAAGCACCGTGTCATAAGACAAAGCATCCTACTCCAAAATTAGTCTGCTGAAGTAATTTTGAAAACCGCAAAGCAGCGGTCAGGGAACGACTGTTCAGTTAAAATTTAATTACCATTTTTATGAATCAGTTTCTGAGAAGGGCACTCAAACAGGGTAAAAAGAATTTAAAAAAAAAAAAAACAGAGAACAATAAAATCTAAGTATTTCTACAGTTTCCTTCAAGCTTGTTGAGAGCTCAATGGGGCTCTTGACTGCTCAGTGTGATCAGGTGAGAGACAGGTGACAGGGAGGTCAGGATCAGTGAACACGTCATAGCTGGACTCCTCTCTACAGAGAAGGAATCAAGTCCTTGCCATCATCCCCCAAGCCCAAGCACGCCTAATGCATGTCCTTCCCCAGTCATCCCTCATGAGAGCTGCTTCTTCTCTCCCTCACCAGTCCTTCCTCAGCCAGCATGAAGGATCTTCTTCACCTCCTTGCGGCTCTTGCTCCCATCGCCTGCCTCCTTTCCTCTCCCTGGAACTAAGCTTCCACTCTGGGAGCACCGTGGCCTCCTTAACTAAATATCTGCTCTCAATTTATTCAGGTCTGTCATTTTATTTGGTTAAAGAAGTCTTCTGCTCGCCCTCCCGTGCAAGTTGCCAAGCGCTGGGAGCAGCCGGGCATCCCACCCCAGCCAGGCACGTCCTGCCCTCACAGCCCTGTCTGTGCTCACGGAGGATCTCGTCCTCTTCACCACAGGCAGCAGGATGAGGGGAGGCAGAGTGGAGGCTGCGCTTGGAGCATCTGCTCTGCCTCCTGCCTTCCTCATCCGTACAGTGGGAATAAACCCACGGAGCTGTAGGGAAATGCCGTGCTAAGTGCCCGAGCTCTTCCAGCAAGAGGCATTACAGACCAACAACAGGGAGCCGAAGGCATTGTTGCTGTGGCTCTGACATTCAGAAATACCTGGAGTGCTTTTTCATGGATATTTTTAATTAGCTTCTTTACTGGCTTAAGCACTAGGCAGTAGCAGGAAGCTCTTTCTAGGAAGGACATTGATTCAAACCAGACTTGGCTCGCATGAGACTTGATGAGACCTTTGGGGGAAAAGGAGAAGGGAAAGGGAGAGCGGGGAAGAAGGAAAGGGGAGCTTGCAGGAGTTGGCAAAAGGGAGCTGTACAGTGAATAGCAGCCAAGGGAGCAATACAACTGCCGCCTTTCATCCCCCAACTCTTTCCCTAGATGAAAGCTTCTCCGTCCGTCACAAGGGAAGAGGGGTCCTTGGGATGGCCAACAAGGGCCGCCACAGCAACGGCTCACAGTTCTACATCACCCTCCAGCCAGCTCCCTACCTGGACAAAAAATACGTGGCTTTTGGGTAGGTAGGCCCAAGCTTGCCACCACTGTGCTGCGCGGGAGGTTGCCCTGGCCCCGCAGGCCATTGCTGTCTGGGAGGAAGCGTCCATGAAATCCCTACGGCAGCTGCAACGCGGATGCCTCTGGCCAGGGGGAGGATGGATAAGTCAGATTTGAAGTACCTAATGATACCCATCCCTCCCTTTCTCCACCCTGGCCTGGCATGCTCAAGCTGGAAAACCCTATGGCAAAGCTGCCAGGACCTCTCCAGGATGGTGGCTACACATCCACGCCTGCGAAGCTCGGTGTCAGCTGAAGGAGGGCCCTGATAGACAGGGCAGTGTTGAGCAAAGCCTCTGGGCTCTGCTCTGCCCTCACGAGCTGAAAAATTATTTTAGCAAGCATATGCTGGGAGTTTGTTCTTAGTAGGTTAATGTATAGGGCTGGCTCTGTTAAGATTTTTAGATTTTCAGGAATGTAATGAGGAAGATTATTGCTCTTAGCAGTTTGCTTGATGTAAGAGAGCAAAACATGTATGTATTACCACAGAGAGAGAAATTCACAGTGCAGTCTCCGTGTAACCACATCATGGAAAAAGACACCATTTTTAAAGGAAATTAAAAGCATAACTGTCTCACTTACAGAGAACAAACCGAAAGCAATTGCTGGTTGGATATATTTATTACCAGCGGCATTCACCTCAAGTTTCTGCCTTGCCACTGGCTCTGTGTAATCTGAAAGGTGCAGGATCCATGATCTTAGAGCTAGGCCCTCTTAAATCTGAGTGGGAGTTTAACCCTGAGGGAGCAAAAATTAGCCACAGCATACGACAAGGACAGACGGACACTTTACAGCCCTGTGCTGGCTCAGTCCTTCTGATGTCCCCGCTTGGTACCACTGTGCAGGATGGGATGGGTGGGGTGGGATGGGATACGCTCCAAAGCTTCCCGGAGCACTGCTGCCATCCACCACTGTGCTGACACCTGCAAGAGGCATTGCTTGTGCTCCCACACCGTGGGAGCCGGACAGGCTGAAAATCGTAAAGATTGCAAAATCTTGGACTGTGTTCAGGATTCAGATTGGCACTGTGAAGGAAAGAAATGAAAGATATTTCTCAGGGAGTCACTTTAATACTGTCACTTTTGACAGTCATTTGTAGCTGGGGCACAGGGTACAATGCTTATTTCTCTAAATAAATGTAGTTGCATAAAGCCATAGTATTTTCACCTCTCCTAAAATGCCAACTAGAGGCTACTTAATCAAGAACTGATGGCGTTTGCAAATCCATTGCAAAGAACAACTTTTTAAAGAGCAGAGCAGGTGCAGCCTGTCAGTAGGAAACCAGTGCCTGGGTTTGTTACGGCCCTGCACAAGCCGGAGGCTGACGAGTTGTCTCTGGACAGAGACGGATCATATGTGCACTTTCTCCCTTCCGTAGGCAACTCATCGAGGGCACGGAGGTCCTCCAGAGACTGGAAGCTGTACCTACATATAGCGAAAGGCCTACGGTAGCCTGCAAGATTATTAACTGTGGGACTTTCGAGCCGTGATTGCCAGCTGGTTTTCCTGCCTGCTGTAAGGTAGAGCACCATTTTCCACTCAGCTTTTTACAGACCTTGATGGCTTTCACTTAAGGCAAATATAAAAGCACTTCTTGCACATGTGAATGGCTTGGAAACATTCTTTTGGCTTAAAAAAAGGTTCATTAGCTGTTAAAAAGCACCTTTACAGGAGTATAGAAAAAGACTTGTGAATGTATCTCAGCGCCAGTCTACAGTTTATAGGAAATGGTGTTAATATAGTGACAAGCAGATACGATAAAATGCATATATGGCTAAAGCACAGGTGGACAGATGGATACGCACCTGTAGGGATAAAGCTAACTGTTCCTGGCTAAATTCTGCCTCTACCACAACCTCCACAGCACAATTGCCCTGCCAGGTTTGCCCCACATAGCTCAGATACCATAGTCTGCATATGGTAACTCAGACATGTCAGAGGAAAGGAGGAAAAAATATGTTTGCAGGACTGCGGTCTCTCTGAATGCCAGATCCTGCACCGACTACTATAAACTAAAAGTAACGGCCTTGAAATCAGGTTGGGCTGCATCAGGCTAAAACTAGGATGTGCTAGAGCAGCCATAAGCTTTTAGTAATTTTTTTTGGCAGATGGTCTCAAATAACAAAAATGTGACTGTTGCCACGAAAACGGAGAAAAATATTGCTTATAAAATTACTGGAAAACAGGAAATTTTAAGGTTACATGTGGATGCAAATATGTAATACACAATGTCAGTGATTACACTAAGTCAGTGATTTCTTATCCAAGATCTCACTGATGTACAGTGCAGAGCTTGGGCATGGATGGCTTCAGCAGAGGATGGCAGGTAAGCGTTAAAAGAAGAGAAGATGTGTGGAAGATCAAAATGCAGCCTGGAAAGAGAGGCCATAACCAAGTGCATTGGAAGTTCAAAGGAAAGATTATTCATTCATTGGGCTTGGATGCAGATACAAGGCTAAACCAGCCCTGCTGTGTCAGGGCTACGTGGACACCGTCAGCTGCAGCTCTCTTGTCTTTATTTCCAGCGCTGCAAAGAGCCCTGTGCTGAGCGACCTTTGCTCCTTGGCTCACCGATTGAGCCACTAAACCCCACAAAACAACACCACTGTAAGATGGGAAAGGCTGAATTAGAGAAGTATTAGGAGAGACCTAATTTTGTCCAAGCTTAAGCTCTTGGATTTCATGAAAAGTAACAATCTTAAGTTTATTTGCTAAATGGGAATGAATTTAACAAATCAGCAAATGTCTAACTGAATGCCTAAAGAGGGCGTAGACCTATAGCAATCTGCACAGGTTCTGAGGGAGTATAGAGATTGTTTTAATTTTAGCGAGGAGATTTAGGTTTTTCTTATGGTACAAAACAAAAAGATTCTCTAACCTAAAATACGTTTATATGTCTGTAGCTAGCTAAGAAGCCTTTAACAGATTTTATCCTATGTTCTAAAGCATTCTACAATCTATACATCTACTATATAGGAACTAAGTCTTCTGTAGGAACATTTAAAATCAAACAAACTGCCTAGAGAGTAATAATTTTCACTTCATAGTTCTGGGTCAAAGATGAAAATACATTATTGTATTTTCTTTATAAAATAACACATTGACTAACAAATTGCTTTTCATAAGTAGTAGAGACTACCGCTATGAAAGGATATGGCTTCCAAACCCAGTTTTGGGATGGAGGTTAGTGACTCTTATTTCTTGCAAGGATTTTAAATTATATTCAGATGTTTAAAGATAAAAGTTAGAAAAGTAATTTTAATTGTGCAGGTTATAAGGGACAATGCTAAAAGACCAGTTAATTTATTTTTTATTTGCTGTTGGCTTGGTTGCCCACAGCAGGTCTGCTCTCTAGCATGGCTGCACCCCAGTGTCCCCAGCGTCCCCACAAGGGACCGAGCCAGAGCACAGCACAACTCACGCTCTGGCAATGGACAGTGTTCAGGATCCTTCAGGACAAACAAACGCCTGATCATGTCAAGTATCAGAAAGATGATCCTGTGCCAAAAGTCACGTGATGGCTGGATGTACAACATACAGGGTGTCGTACGCTCGGGATCTAGGAGAGCTGCGCAGGGTGACTGGGCAAGGGACAACTGGTTGAACTTACAGCACATGGAAAACATTATAATGAGAAGAGGAGAGTACAACCAGGAAATATTTTGAATTTCAGGCATAATGATCCTTCAGGCAAGCCACAATTACTGTATTTGCATTGGTCACGACAGGACACTCTGCCAGAAAAAATGTGGTAAAATCTTTCATCCAGTATTAAGGAGGTCACCTAAAAAAAAGAGTGTGTCTTTCAACCCTGGTTCGCCAGGGCCTGTAAGTTGCATATGCTTAAGGAGCCCAAGGCAATGAACAATGAAACAGCAAAGGAAGAATCATCTTAACCTCAATCCAAAATGATGTTTTGTGCCATATTTTCTACTGTAACCTACATCTCTGATCAAGTCTCTAGGAATGCATTGCCTCCTCTGAGAGAGCCAGACCAGAGAAGTGGCATGCGCAAGCATCCAGAGGACGCACAAGTCTAGAGGCAAGCCACGGGGTCTCCGAAAAGCCGGGAAATTCAGGGGCGGTCTGCAGACAGGAGGTGAAGACTTCCATTGCCAAATGCTGGTTTTGGAGAAGTTCCCTTCCCAGCAACCATAGAAAGAAACTCCCTTCTATAAAGGGCAGATGGCAGAAACCTGCATCCTGAGAAAACTATTATCTTACCAGATTACACAGTGGTTTATTTATGTAATGTGTCACTGCTGGAAGAAAAATTGGTATCTTTCAAGTTTTGCTTTATTAGAGTTTTATACTGAGCTGCTTACTCCAGCAAAACACTCTCTTAGAAATTGCTCTAAATGAAAAGTGATGAAAGAAGTCCTCAGACTATATACAAAGTTATTTTCTTCGTATAGGCATATGTGTTAAAACCGCAAGGACAGTGTGCTAATAAATCATGGACAGTAGGCTTCAATCGTTACCCCTTACTAATTCAAGCACTGATCAGACAAAAGCTGGAGGATGAAGTCATTAACTACAATATAGTTTACCTAATCTGAGGTCAGAAGGTTTCTGAATCTGATCCAGGAGGGCTGCCAAGGCCAATAGAAATTGTTAGTGTGGCTCCTCAGCTATGTAGGTACTCTGCACTGATCTGAGGAAGCCCTGGGATCTCTGAAGTATATGTTCATTTTAATTGTATCAGGTGCACCTTAGACAACATAGTTCATCTTCTACAGACCAGCCTCTCTCTCCTTTTTAGACTGTCATGGCTACAGCTCTCTGCTATTGTCCTTCATATACTTATTGCTTGGGATACACTTAATTAAGCCACTGTTAGCCCCCAGATGTACGAAAGAGTTCCTGCCACCAATTCCAGGGAGAAAAAAGGTACTCCAAAGGACTGGTTTTGAAAGGCCTTTACTGAAAATATCAACTATGCAGTGTATTGAATGGATCAGAACGGTGTGATACAGCTATTGCATGAAGGAAATGAGTAAGTGGAATGATTTTACAAACTTAATAGAAAGAATCATGATACTGTAATTCTGATAAGGTTGAGGATGTTAAGAAGCAGTAACAAGTGGCCAGCTCAACAGAGCTCAGTCATGCCCACGCCTCAGACGCTCTGAGGGAAGAAGCACTGGTCCGGGTCATCAGGGCGCAGTGAGAGTCGAAGGCCAGGTCAGTGGGACCCAAGGCCAGGCACAGGCAGGGCTGCAACAACCGTGGGGTTGCCGCTTAGGTGGGGGCCAGATGCAAGAGCCTCAGTCTAAAAGCACCTACTGAGAAAAAGTTGGGGAGCCCCTGCTGAGGTTCCTCCGCTTGAAAAGCTCCCAGGCTGGCCAAGGCATCTTTTATCAGCCACACAGCTAAACTCCTAGGAGCAGGGGGTACGCTCCTGCCCTGACACAGGCCAGAGCCCACTGCTGTATTAAACCATCACTGACAGAAAAATGCATGTTACAAATGTGGTGTATGGATGTACTGTTGCAGGAAGACTCCGTCTAAACATTACCCTTATTTTTCTCTGGTTACCTAAACCAGCCTGACCTCGTTCTGTGGTTGGTCCCAGCTGAGCAGGTGAAATGTTTATTCCTTTTGCCTCATCTTGCTTCTACCTGTTGCCTTCCATTCTTCTTCTCAAGGCATCTCTCTTTGGCTTGCCTTAGGCTAAAAGCATTGGCCTGTACCACTGTCTCTAAAAGAGCTAAGGAAAATCTTTTAGCATTATTACATCCTCACTACCACTCTGCATATATATTTATATATAAAAACATACCTAAATATAAATATAAAATATATATATATTTAATCTGTTCCTTACGTTAAAAGCAGCCTTTCCACCCCACCAGGTTGGGCTGAGCAAGTGCCTGTACCACAGCACACGTGAGGGGGCACCCGACACAGCTCCACCTCGCTTGCCTCAGGGAGGTGCCGATGTCCTCACCCAGAATTTCTGCTGGGGACAGACACACGGGCACCTTAAATGCATGCTCAGACGTCACACGGCACGGCATGCGCAGCCCCGTATGCACCTTGGGGCTGTGTCCAGCCCCGATCAGACACTCCTCTAGAGCAGGATTTATTACCATACCTGTCTCACAGCGCAAGGATTGACTAAGGTTACAAAGCTCTGAGCACAGGAATTGATGCACGATTTCTGAACAATTACAAAGGCAGAATCCAATACTGCACCCTTATGTAACGGTACGAAATAGCCCAAAACCTCTTTGGATGTTGTATTTTCCTTGTTAAAACACGCACCATGTATTTACACTTCACACGCATTTCTCTTTCCATACAGGTGAAGTGACAATTTGTAAATGAGAACAAATGTTTACAAATGGAACTAAATATATGTTCACTTCAGTTTATCTACTAAATTTTTTTGTTTTTCATTTATTGCTACCATCCCAAACTGCAGTACACTCCTCTGGAACCTCTTCAAAAGCCCCATTATCACATCTTGCCAAACACCAATTGATAGAATGCAATCTGCTGCGCATTCTGGGCATTTACTACATTTAAAATGTGCTTCCCTAAAATGGACGTCTGCAGACCCTTAGGTTTCACCCATTTTTGCCAAACACTTTACATAAATTTCCAGTAATGCAGTGCTTGGAATTCCTTATAGATTCAAAACAGAGGTAAATGCCTTACTAACCACTAAGTATATAACAGCGCAATTTAAAATGAATACAGTGATGAATGCGATATTTTAAAGCCAACAACAACAACCCAGACTGCCATGATCCTGCTGACTCTATGCTACAACAAAGTCCCGAGATGCTGACTTTAAGAAAAAACAGACAAACCACATTTATCATTCACTTGGATTCCCACCAGCCCCCAGGATTACATGATAGACATGTTTTCACTCACTTGTGGAGACGTGCTGTAGCTGTAGTTCTTGCCCTGCTTCTAATCTTTGTTCTGTTTTATTATGTACTTCATTTTCTCCCAGTTTCTCCATATATATGCACACTGATTAGTGTCTTTTATCAGTCACATCTAACATGTCCTATTTGTTTTCCTTCTCAAAAGGAGTGATTTTTAGTATGTAGTCCTCATGAAATGCAGATTGCAGCAACCGTAACACTTTCATGTGTCCAGCACATCAACTGAACGGCCACTGCATCCCTCATAAAACACTACAATAACTGCTGAAGATGTATTTAATATCATAACCCACAAGAACTGCAAAAAGGAAAACCTGAGTTCAAATAATGCCACATGTCTAGTGAAATCACAAGAGATCCTGTGAATCAAGCCCTGATCCCAGTAGGAGATCCTTGTTCCAGAAGGACATAAAAATCTCTGCAGGCATGACCAGGAGGGATGAGTGAAAGCCATAGGAAGCTCTCATATTCAGTGCTCACTGCAGTTTTGGTTACATTGCAGTATCTATTTATGCCACTCCTCAATTTATTTTATATGCGGCTCATTCAAAGTTAGAATAGAATCATAGTATTTTAATAATGAATGTGAAAATTATTTCTTCTCATTAAAAGGCCAGCAACTTCAATCATACTGAAGGAATAACTGAACTATTTTACACTAACACTCCAGTAAAAAGTACATGCAGAATGCAAGATAACTAAAGCGAGTGTGAGACTTCAGTCACTTTATCACTTTTCAGAACTAAATTCAGATGTCACTGACATTTACATCCAACAAAACATGTTTGGTCATTTCACTGCAGCTGCTACGAGGTTCCTGTTCATGTTGCAAAATTGATTCTCTGCTGTTTTCTTTGCAGCCCTTTTTTTATATTTTCACTCTAAAACTCCTTTCCAGGAAGGCAAAGCCTTAGCCATCCTGCCCACTAGCAGAACCACCACAATATATGACAGTACGGAAGCTTGTCAGAAAGCTCTATACCCAAATTATGTATTACCAACAGTCCTACTGACCTTTCTGGAGCTCACACAGTAATCATGATAGGTAGCTTGCCTTAAAGTTTCTGAATTTGTAGTGGTCTCTTGGCTCTTGGCAATAAAAAACCTCCAGGAAAGAAAGTAAAATGGAAGATTAAGCTAGGGATTTATTTGGCAGTTTCCTCTTTACTGCCCAAGTCCAGCTCACACTTAGGAGAAACAGGGGAGAATTTTCCTGATTATAACTCTTCTCTTTCATCTGTCCTTTCATTCTCATGGTGCCTTTCTCAAATCAGGACCATACTAAAATTTAGATCTCTATTTATAGCTCTAGCTTAGCTCTCTTTGATTACAAGCAGGCATGAATGTTTGTCTTGGTTTCCCAACATTTGCTTGTGTTGGCATTGCACAAAATGTTGAGGCAGATTTACACAAACAAATTTTTATTTGCAGAGTCCAGTGCCGATGATATACATTGACTCTTTCTCTCTCTGTCCTTTGGACAGAGAAAGAAAGAGGGAATACGATAGGCAGAGGGGGAACTCTCCCCAATGGTCAGGAGGGAATTACAGAATCATTTAGGTTGGAAACGACCTTTAGGATTATTGAGTCTAAATGCAAACCTAACACTGCCAAATCCACCAAAGGAAGCGATGGGGTGACCAAACATCCTTCTCCAGGCTCTCTCTACAGTGCAGCTGGAGGTGACGACAGTGAAGATAAGCATTATAATTTTTACCGTGCTTCCCTTCCTGTAATACAGACATTTCATCATGACTGACCCGAACTCCCAGGGCGTTGTTCCCACCTGCAATGGTGCTACCACTGACAAGCACAGCTGGAAAATTTGCAAGTGGTGTAGGCAGACTGCTGAGCTTCATGTGCGATTATTACTGAGCAGTATTTATTTAAACTACTATTATGTACTATTTGCTAAGTTTTTTCAGGGTAGAAGAGTGGGGAAGACGAGAACCTCACACCAGTGGCAATCGCTCCGCAAGAGAAATCCACCGCGAAAAACTGCCGGAGTTGGCAGAGGCACAACTGCTGATGCCTGCGGGACCGTGAGAAGAGGGTAACGAGGCGGGAGCGCTTGTGCCTCGGCAAGCTCAGGGACAGCCGCAGCAGCTCACACGACAGGCTGCCGACCTGCGAGCCAGGGCCGGGCTACTGAGCGGCAGGCACCTGGCCGCCGGCATCCGCCAAGTCAGGGGAGGCTGAGTTTGGGCAACAGGGCCGGTCACAAACCCCTCTGCCATAAGCAATCTCGGCCTCGTCCCGCACGGCCGTTGGAGCGGCCGTAGGGCGCGGGCCGCCACGGCCGGCGACCGTCCCGCAGGGGAGGGAGAGGCGCCGCGCCACGGCCGGCCCCTCCGCGGATGGCTACTGTCCGCCGGCGCAAAGGGCTCGCTCTCCGCCACTCGGTGCGACCACTGGCCCGCTTGCCCACCCAGGCTCCCTGGCGAGCGGCAGAGACCAACGGCCACCACCGCCCTTCCCCTTCCCTTCCCCTCCCCTCACGCACGGCGCCTCCAGGGGGGAGGGGACACCCGCCACGCCCCAGCCAATGAGAGGCCGCCGCTCTGCCGCACGCAGCGGGGGGCGGGGCCTCCGTGGGGTGGGGAAGCGGCCGGGCAAGCGCGTGACGCGCGGGAAGCGCTTCCCCGGGGCGGCTGGGTCACGTGGGGCGGCAACGCCGCGCCACCGCGGGGACCGTCCCATTGCCCGTGGAACGGCGGGGGGGGGGGCTGGGCGAGACCACGCCACCGGCCCGGTCGCTTCGCCCGGCCCGTGCGGGGGAGGGGGCGGGGCCAACTCGAGGCGGCGGCACTCACGTGAGGCCGGGGGGCGGGGCTGCGGCGCTCAGAGAGTGCGCGGAGGCAGCGGGAGCGGAGCCGGGTACAGCGAAGCGGCGACGAGCGGGAGCTGCTACCCCTCGCTTCTCCGCCGCCGCCGCCACACCGCCGCTGCCATGGGCCGGACGCTCGCGCTCCCCCTCGCCGCCCTCTGCCTGGCCTGTCTCTGCGGGCTGGCCGCGGGGGACGCGCGGGGCCGCGGGGCGCGCGAGGCCGACAACGGCACCGCGACCGTTGGTGAGTGACTCGCGACCACTCTTCGCCCCCCCCCCCGGCAGTTGCTGACGGGGCAGCCCCTCCCCCCTCCGCGCTCGCGCCCCGCCCGTTACCCGACGTTTGGGCGGGGGAGCGGGGTGGGCTCGGCCGGGCCTCCGCGCCCGCCGCTCTGCCGCGCGTGGCGGGGGAAGGCGCGCCGGTACTGGCCGCCAGGCGGGGGGAGCCGCCCGGCGCTCCCGGGCAGCTTGGCCGCCACTGTTCCCGCGCGGCGGCAGCGTTGCTGCCCTCAGCGCCTTGGCCGCAGCCCGCTGAGCTTTTTGCCCGCTTCTTTCTGGCTCCTCTCTTCTCGCTTTTGTTTTTCCCCTCGCTGCAGAGGATTTGGGTGCGTGCGTGTGAAAGCCGTTAGCACGGTTTGACGCCGCCGCCAGTATCCCCCTTCGCAGGCAGCAGATGGCCAGCAGCCGGCAGCTTTGTGTCCCGTAAAACGTACGCGGCACGTTTGCTTCTTGCAAACTTAGTATAGGTCAAATTGCGGGAGTTAATTACGTAAGCAGGGTTGTTCTGTCATTGCTACCGGTTGTTCGTCACCCCGATGTTAGCCTCCTTCTTTGTCCGTTGGGTTTG
This sequence comes from Strix uralensis, assembly GCF_047716275.1. Classification (NCBI taxonomy): domain Eukaryota; kingdom Metazoa; phylum Chordata; class Aves; order Strigiformes; family Strigidae; genus Strix; species Strix uralensis. The sequence goes on along the minus strand of NC_133974.1, from coordinate 52,103,334 downwards.
TCTGATCTTTCTGGCTCTGTGAACTGTTTGCTAAAGTGTTTACGTGGCCAAGAACCACAGAATGCGCCGCATGCCCTAGAAAGCTACGGAAAGAAGTTTTTCTGGAAGTGCTTTAACGTTCTCTGACCGCATTGCATAACGGCACAGCGAAGTGTGAAGCTGTCCAGTATCCTCTGCTTCAGTCCTCCTCGATTTCCTCTTCAGCCCCACCACCGAGGGCGTGATGTAGGCCGATACCGGGCTCCCTATCCGAACCGTGAACTGCTTGAGGGCTGCTAAGAGTCAGAGGTTAACAACCGCTCCGCTGCAGCGGGAGAGGGCAGTGTTGGTCCAGCAGGACAGACTTCTGTTAGCGTTTCCAGGTTTCCTCCTCGAGTGTAAGGGGGATATCCGAGTTTACCCCGTGTAAGAGCCAGTACAACAGACAGATTTATCTTGGGAGCAAACGTGAATTTGCCTGCGCTTAAGAGCGGGGTTTGTGGTACCAGAACCATTTTTTCGGTGAAGAGCAGGCATATGCTGACCAGAGAAAGCTGGGGAGTTTGCTGTTATCCTACATAAAGACCCTAAGAGAGCATTGGGAGAACATCTAACACCCTGCTACTGATTCTGAAGTTCACAGCTCATTCTTGAAACTTTTTGCTGTGAGAAGAACGTTGCCTGATCCTTTACTCCTGCAAATCTGTTCCTCCCCCAGTGTGGGAAAGCTGTTTTGAATGTAAACTAAAAGTCCTAGTGCACCTGGTATTAGCTGGCTGCACTGACTGTCTTCCTCTCTCCACAGATGTGCTGTGCTAAATTTTCTATGTACCTGTGAGAAATTTACAAAAATGACCGTTGTTCATTTGTCAGAAGCGGGTGTTGTACATGCCGTGATCATTCTTCAGATGTATACCCAGAATAATAAAATACTTTTTTTTTTTTTTGAAATCTGTTATCCAGAAACTGTCATACAGCTCCTGAAGTGGTGTAAGTGCCTTATTCCTGAAGGGAACAAGGCAAGTTTGTTGCATACCTCACAGACGCAAACCAACAAAGGTCTTTTTATATCTTCTTACATTCCTTGAAAGTAAAGAAGTGAAACACCAAGATTTCTAGCCTGATCGTACCATAACCAAGAGAAAGGTCAGGTGGATTTGGTTTTAATTCAAATTACAAGAATACCGAAGTTAGTTAATGTATTTGTAGTTGTTATCTTGAGATGTAACTTATTGCCAAAGATCTGTGAATAGCAGCAAGCAGAGCTGAGAAAAGTGAAAGGTCACCCAAAGGTGCCTGGAGTAGGTGGATATGATGTGAAATGTGCTGGAGAGTATGTGACGTAAGGAGCTGTGAGTTGTATGTGGGTTTTCTGAGTGTGATGGTTGTATGAGTAAGTCTTAATTAAAAACTAATGCAGTAAAATTGTAGATTGGGAGAAGATCTTATTTGATCCAGATAGTGGATATGTTGTCATTGTGGTTTTAAGGCAACAGTGTTTGAGATTGAGATAAAAAAGCAACTGGACTCGTTAGGTTGCTGGCTTCTGCTGTGATCAAAATATTAATAGATTGACTTCCTTTCTGTTCTCCTTTATATGCATTTGTATATGAAGTCTTCTAGGTTCTCACCTCTATTTCCCATACTTTGGTTGCTTTGTACTGTAGGCTTGCTTATAGCTGGCTGTATTACCTAAAGGAAGAATGTAGTCAAAAGAAACAAGGCTCTTGGCATCTGACGTTTCATTGAACTTCTGCAAAATTGATTTGGTGGACTTTGGTAACTTCACTAGAGTAGTATATCCTTTATTGCCTAAGTTTTCTGTAGTTAAGAGGTCACTTGAGGCAAAATCTTGGTGTGCATGTGAGGTCTGGTTTAGGAGTATCGGTAGTGTCTGGAGAGGAATGCATTTGATAAGACACAAATACATTTCCAGGTTGTGGCTTTCAGTCGTAGTTAGTTCAGTGAGAAGGATTGTGCCTTAACCTGGGAGATGTACATATGGGAAGGTACGGATCTAAGAGTTGCTTCTGCGGGTGAAGTTGCTCTTTTGACAGTGGTAATTCTGTCCTAATCAATGCATTTCTTCTTTTTTTTTTTTTTAGGCTTCTGTGAAAACTTTTCTAACTGCAGTTCGTGTGTTGGTAATGACACAGATGTAGCAGGCTGCAAGTGGATCAGATGTGAAAGTAAGGAAGGATACACAGTGCAGATCCATAATATGCCATGCAGAACCTTAAACCCAACTAGACCTATTTCATCTATAATGTTGATTACACAAATACACTATTTATTTGATAACATACTGGGGCATTAACTCATAAATTGTATCTGTTGTTCAATGTTTCAAGTTCTTACGTAGGCAGCTGAATGTGTTCAAAATAATCCCAGATTTTTAAGGCTTCTGATTTAAATCTGTACTGTTGATAAGCTAATGTTTTCCAGATGGTTCAGAATGTTTTTAGAACAAACTAGTCGCTTGTGTTTGCTGTTAAGGAGTCATGAGTAGATTCTGACGTGCAGGCACATCTCTGTGCTTCAGTCCCTTTTGCAGGTTTTGTCGTAGACCTGGTGGTCACAACCACTACTCCTGAACGGAAGTGCAATAAGGGAGAGGAGTCCATTAAATAACATTAGTTAAGAGTAGTGTTGCTAAAACTAAGACTTGCAACCCACTGATGGGAGCATGACAGAGCCATTAGCTGGTCTCATTCAGAGCCTTGTTTTTCCCATTGTGGGAGAGTTGGATATAACTACATTTAGGTGACCTCTGGTACTCAGTCCTGGAGGAGATCCAGTTGCTGTTGACAAAGTCATATAAAGGCTACATAAGTAGTCTTCAGGTGGATTATTTGTACTTCTCATGTGAAGTGAAACCAGAATAAAAGGAAAGAATGGTTTGACTGTAATAGTGATTTTTATAGCACTTGATTGTAGATGACAAAGAAAGGTTATATATGAAGGCTAAGATGCTTCGGAACTAATGAAAAGAATTTCGGATGTAACTTGTCTAGTACAAGAGTGCCCTTCAAGAAGCTCTTTTTCTGAATTCAGCATGTGTTGTCTGGCACATACTGCAAACCCAAGAGGTCTGTATAACTTCTTTGAGGGAGAGGTAGAAATCTGAGTCAAGGGAGAAGGATGTGCAGGCAGAGAGAAGGAAACTGATGTCTTCGACAATTTCAAGGTCAAGGATCTGTTTAAAAAGCTGGAACTAAGTTTTGCTTGCGTGTAGAATTTAAGACAGTACAATTTTTTTATGATGCTACCATAAGAGACACAAAATGTTTAACTTGAAAAATGCCACAAATAGTAGAAACACTATCCAATTTTACAGGCTATGAAGAAAAAACATCAAGCTGTGCTGTTACTGCAAAATGGTGCATAACCATGTACAAATATTGCCTAAGTATTGATTTGAGTGGTAGAGTAACTGTAGTGAAAAGAAAGTACCAAAACTTTTCTAATTATTAATATAATACTGAAGTCCTGCATATTGAAATGGTCTTACTGTTATCCTGGCTAAAGATGGTGTTTAGTTTTTAGGAACAATGTCTCAAACGCTGTAAAGTTCTGCTGCTGTAAATAGTCATGTCTCTTTTCTGACAGAACACATGTGTGTAAATGAAACAGAAGTAGATTCGCCAAAGTATAACAACTGTACAGTTGAAGAACAGTGTTCCTGTAAGTATTTAGATATTCAGTTTTCACATTGTTTAATGTGAAGCAGTTGTGTTTACAACTTCATCTGTTGACCTTTGTTAATATGCCTCCTACAATTTACATAAGCATGTGCAAGTATGTAAATAAGTCCTTTGCTGCCAGCTTAAACCTATGATATGTGATATTAAAATACACAATTTTGTTATGCATTCAGTTAACTGCTTACTGTTGCCGTTTCAAGAATCCTGACGTATTTCACTAGACTCGTCTCTGGTTACTGCCTTGGTTTCTTAGATTAAAATGGGTGACATTTCCTATTAGATGTAGCATATCCAAGTTTCACCTGCTGAGTCCGTTGCTTCATCAGAGATACAGTAAATAGGAAAAACTTATGAACCTTCCAGTTTTAATTGTTACATAGCACAGCTCTTCATGCAGTTCTGAAGTGCAGGGGCTGAGTTACAGAACTGTGTAATGCTGGGAATGTGCTCAGTTGTGTATCTACTTCAGTCTTTTAATTTGTGTTTGTGCAAAGCAGGTCTGCAGGATATGAATAACTTAGCTTAAATCTTGAATTTCACCTTTGTGAAAGCCCCTCAGTTTTAGTTTTTCTAAAAGCAGACAAGAAATGCACTTCAAATTGGGACTTTCTGATTTTAAGATCTAGAACAGCAAGTGAAAATTCTTAATACTCTTGTCTAGATGAGTTTCAACAGTGCTGCTAAAGAGACTGGATCACACCAACAGAGATGAAGCTTCCATGCTGCTACGGGCTATCTTGTGGTGGTGGCAACCAGTCAGAAATTACTCTGCTTGACTTAGATTTCTGTGTTGTTTCTAAAATAGTAACAATTGCCTCTTAATCAGGAGTGTTTTTCCATATCTAAGAATAGAATTTCTACAATCTGTTCCTGTTAAACTTGTAGTGATGTTATCTGGTTGTTGTGGTTTAGCTTCTGCATATTCAAGGAAACTTAATTGTCACCTTCCGTAGAGGATCTCTGTTGGTGTGAGAGGATCCTGTATACCTTATTGGCTCTTACACTGTCATGGCTCAGCACTACATTTGAGGATTGATGTGGAAAAACATTAAGGTGGACCTAAACTGACTTGATGCAAGTGGGACCTGAGAGAATGTAGATTCTGATATATCCAGCCTATCTCTGTAGAAACAGTCAGCTCTGGTTTCCCACTATGGTGAATTGTTTCAAGATGTAAATAACCACATTTAAATCACCTTGAGTATTAAAGGCTTCAGGACATACTGGTATTTCAGCAAGAAGCTTGCTGATGTATCAGTGCATGGTTAAGCAACAGTTTAGGTAAGCTGTCTGTGTGTGATTAACTCAATACAGTAAGTTGCAGAAGCCTTCACAGTTGTTATGTTTGGGTTTTTTTACAGCATATGCTGAAGCTGAGAGCACCTAGAACCAGCAACAGCTCTCAGAACAGAAAGCTTTAGCTAAACTTTCAGATTCTTGAGGATGCCTTGGTTTTCCCCCCATGCTGCTTCAGCTGTGCAACCACTCTGATTTCTAGTTGAACCTGATAGGTCAGGTTCAATTTTAGTTGCAGTGAGGTTGGGAAGCAGTACCAAATACCTCATTTCCTATTGTGTAAGGCATGCACAGTCTACACTTGTACAATAGGACTCTTCTCCCTTCTGTTTGCTTTGAGGAATCTTGAGTTGCCAGTTGAACACTGGCTTGATTGGGCTACTTGTGACAAGGTTTTTCATATATTCACTCGTGCAACTTTTGCTTTTAGCGTGGTGGATTGGACATTGAACTGCTTTGTAATTTCAAATCAGAACTACAGTAGAACTCAGAGCAATATGAATTTCCTAACAGTCAGCCTGCTGCTGTTGCATTTTTTGGTGGTTTTTATAACTTAAATACTGTCATTAATCTCTTTAATGTAACACTTCATTCTTTTGTAGCTCCTACAGGTATTCCTCTTTCCAGTGCTACTACGCTGTCTTCCAATACTACTACACCACCTTCCAATGCTACCACAGCGTCTTCCAATACTACCACAGCCGGTTCTGCTACCACAGCTCATACTACCATAGGTAATATAGTACCACTGAACATAGAATGGCAGTGAACTAGGAAATGGTGAATAAAATAAAGGACGAGGGCTTTTTCTCCAGATCACTGTAGTAGCGTGATTACTAAACCACTGATGTAGGGAATACAGAAGTGGTCCCAAGGTTTGGAAGAAGTGGATTTTATAAAACTCTTTAACAGAGAAAATGCTTCTTTCCAGTATAATTAAGAATAGGCTCAGTGGTAAGTGAATTATTAGTCATTTCCACTAAACATGAGTTCATATGAGTGATTTTTTTTTTTTTGTTCCCCAGTTCTGTTCTTACATGTGCTGCCATCTTAACAGTAAAGTTCTTAAAAAAAAAACAAAAAAAAACAAAAAAAAACCAAACCAACCCACCAAACCAAAAAAAAACCCCAACCAAAAAAAAATCAAAACTCCTCCTCATCTTTAAAAGCATCTGTTGCTTAAGGGAGCTGGGAGGTAATGAGTTGGTACTTGATTAGGCTCAGAACAGCCTAATGTACAGTATGGTGACATTTGCCATTTTCTTTGAGTAAACCTATGAATGGTGGCACTTGTCCCAGCACATAGTGGAATACTGGTTAGTTTTTAGTAATACTAATCTGGGGCAGGGGAGGGTGGGTGCTCAGAGACCCAGTGTTCTGGCTTGGTAATGGAAGAGCTTTTAGGAGTCAGTCTAGCTACAGGTGAGTGTTTGCTTATTCCAGTGATGTCATTCACAGTGTGTTTGGGACGGGGAGAAAGAGGAAGTTTTGCTATCCTGTAAGTGCTTATCTCCTGTCTGGAGATACTACATTAAGTACTTTTTTAGTACAGTAAATACTAACTGATTCTAAGGGCTGTTTCATGAAAGTCCTTTGCCTTGATGCAGATTCTCAGTTGTCTTGAAGCAGCTAACTTGATTCTTGTTCAGATACCAGCATTTATATTAGTACTTGAAAGAAAAGTGGTTTTGTCTGAACGAAGAATCACTGATCTGTGGAGAACCTTGAAATATTTGGATAATAATGGTATGCAAGTTTGAAAAAAATCCTTATGCAGAAACTTGGCTTAATGCCATGCAGCTGAGCATCTATATTGTGTGGGGTACAGTCTGAGGTCAAAGCTTATCATTGTTCAAGCAAAACAAGACAAATCATTTACATAGAAACTTCAGTGCTTGCAAACTTTTCTCTTGAAGTTTATGGTATGTACATGCTGTCTTCTCTCAAACAGCAAACGTCACCAATGTAACTACACATGCTCCTCTACCTTCAACTACCATTACTTCTGCTACCACAACACCCATTATTCCAGGTAACTGCTACTACTAGCATAATTAAAGCATAAAATACTTAGAAATTAGTGTTGCTTTAAAAGCGTTATCTTGAAAGACTTACCAAGTGACAATGTTAAAGTAGTATTGGTGTATCTGCTATTGTCACTTCTAACTTTCTGGGATGTCTAATTTTGTTAAGGTAATATATGTATGTGGCAAGGTAATATCCTGAGAAACAAAGCTAATTGGTGAGATGTTAAAAGTCAGGAAGGATGTTGGTCAAACAGAATCAGCTGACTACTTTCGGTAGTGTGGCTGGAAGTCACTTGTTAACTCCCTTATCAGTGGAAGGTGGCATTTTGTTTTTCACTTGCAGCATAATAATGGGATACCTGTTAAAATAGTTTGAGCTATAGTGGTGGCAATAAGCTGAAGTATTTTATTGCAGCATCAGTCCTGAATATGCTACTTCATGAAGAGCTCTCATGAAGTAAAGCTCTTTAAAACTAGCCATCAGTAGATGGCTGTTACTTCCAGATTCATATGTTGTAGCTTCAGCTGATTTCTTCCAGCATAACTCTGGGAGGGAAGTACAGTAGATGGAAGATAATAATTTAATTTGAATTTAAGCCAAAAAAAACGGAGCAAGCGGCAGAGATTGGAAAATGTGTTTTGAATGTGAGCATGTATCAATAATATACTTCTGTGTAAAGGAGGAAAGCTTTGGCTTTTTGAAGTACAAATAAAGTCCAGCTGGGACTTGCTCAGTATTGAGGTCCAGAGTAGTTTGACTATAAATAGCTCTAGCCTTCTGCAAACAGTATTTAATCACAACTTCAGTATCACTAATCTAAATGCAGCTGCTGACATGTCTTTACTTTTGATTATGTTTTGTTTTCTTATTGGTGTTTTGGATGTTTTGAGTACTCTTAATACAAGGAAGCCAATACTAAAATCTGTGAAACTATTGTGCACTCACAAACTCTAATGTTTAACAGGTACAAGTGCTACTGCGACTCCTGCACCTTCTTCACGCAAATCTACATTTGATGCTGCGAGTTTCATAGGTGGAATTGTCCTTGTTCTGGGTCTGCAGGCTGTTGTTTTCTTTCTGTACAAATTCTGCAAGTCGAAAGACCGAAACTATCACACACTTTAGGACCTGCCACTTTATAATGGACTAGTAGCCCAACACCTGTAGTTCACTGAACCAAAATATTTTCTGTTGCTCATGGAAGACAGCAGTTCATAATATCCTTTAAATCTCTAAAAGAAGACTTTAAAAGAATATTTTTGCAACATTATACTTGGCAAGAGGTGATACGAATCTCTTCAACAGGATTACTTGCAATATGCTGCATGGGTTCTAATGGCTGTCTTTATTTTCCTTTAGTGGCTGCTGCTGTGGGACTTTTTTTTGATATGCCAAATGTAGACGTTCAGAGATTCTTATTCAGTGGCAACACTGTCTTGAGTAGACAATCTCATGATGACTTATTGTGAAGGCTAATTTAATCAACACTTGATACAGTATCCCTTCAGTTTTATCAAGATGTGAATTATTGGTGACTGACTTCAGGGAGTGAAATACCATTTATACTAGCTTGTGGCTCTTACAGCGTGCTGCTAGAAAGATGAACAAAATTGTAGAAGTAGATAATGTCTTAACAGAATAACATAACCCATAAATTTTTTTACACAAGAATAAAGGTTGCCTGATAAAATACTGCATTCCAAACAGAAATCCTGTGCCCTTTCGAATTAATGTTGAGGGTGGAGAAGGGATGTAGGGATAGTCCTTCTAAAGGGGAAATGAAGATTAGTGCCTTAAAAGACTAAAAATCAGTAGGCTGCAAAAGCGTCCCACCTATATCCAAGATAAAACTAATACTAGCTTTATATAGGAGAATGGAATACATGTGACTCAAACATTCCAGTTTAAAGACTTTTTACATTAAATAACTGTCCCATATTGACTTTGAGGGTGAGGGAGCAGGGTACAGTAATGTTCAACTACAAACAGGAGCTTTAAGTTGTTTACCTTTTGTTCTGGCCTACAAAGACCAATCAAAACTAGTGATAAAATCCAGTTCACTCCCTGTATAAAAAGGCAACAACTTAGGTTTATACTTGAAATCCTGAGGTTTTTATTATTCAAATGGATCTTAAACTCGTTGCCCTTAATTTCAGCGGTTTGGGTTTTTTCTTTTTTACCCTCCAGTATGTCTGCTTGCTTAAGGAGCAATTAAAGGTAGTTCAGAGGATCTGCTGATTTGATCTTGGTCAGGATTGCTGTAGTCCTGAGGCTGCCAGGGGGTACACCTTTTTTCTTTCCCTTCCCTGCTTCCTGGCATCAGATTTGTGTCACCCTGCAGTGAACTGATTAAGGAAATCTACTTGGCCAAATAGTATTTTTCTTTTCCTTGGCTGAATCAGCCATGTGATCTGAGTATCAAAGGTACGTCATGTCCTGTGTAGACTGACTTGAGCACCTGTGAAAAGAGACCCACAGGAAAAATGGAAGTAAAGGTAAAATCAAGTGGTGGAGGATGTAGCACATAATACATAGCTTTTGATGATATCCCTTGATCATCAATTTCTGTAGTACTGTCTTTACTAGCTCCGACTTGACGGGAATTTGGCACCCAATACAAAATTATCACATCAATGCAGATAGTAGTCATGGCAACAGAACTTAAATTAAGTGTACTTCAGTTGGAAACTTCAAGTGCACAGTGTTGCTTTCTTGTGTTGTTCTAGTCTGAATGGCATTGTTTCTATTGTGCTGCATAGAAGACTCAAATTGCTACAAAATACAGAAGTTACTCACCAGTACTGTATCTTTAGTTCATTAGCTATTGATTTTCTAAATATAAAGACAATCAGCTCAGGTTTATTAAAACAGCAGAGTGAGCAGCCAGTTTTCAGCAACAGTATGTATGTGGGTTAGGTGGTATATCCTTGGCCTTATTATGAAATCACTTAATCTGTCCTTTCCCTATCTCAGAACTATTCTATTACATTTGTTTAAAAAGATATCCATGAGCTGGTATTTTGTGCTTTGAAGTGAGCAAAATAGTCTTCTGCAGTGACAGTTCTCCTTCAGCTCAGCAAAGCAAACTGTATGCCTAGTATATAATTTTTTTTGGCCTCAAAGGGCTATCTTTTGTGAAACTTGCAGAAAAGTGCCACAGAACACTTCATAGCATGAAAGACATTGCCACAAAAAAGTTGTTGCTCTGTAAAATGTTGCTAAAATGCGTATTTATGAGCTATGCTGATCCTGATTTAGGTTGCTGATAAAGTATGCTGGTAAAGCAAACTAAAAATAATTTTTAAAAGTGCCTTAAAGTTGCTTAATCTTTTGCCTCAAATTTTGTTTAAAAGGGTAGAAGGGATACCTTGCCTTAGTTACTAAATTTTTCTTGGTGCCAGCAATTGCTACTTTCCAAGACTTTAGGAAACCCAGGATCTCTGACATGTAGAGATGCCAGTCTGAAAAACTCGAGCTTGTACTATATCAATTTAGTCATGTTCTGGAAGGCCTGCACTATGCACCGCTTGTTCATTAGCCTTGCCAGCAAGGTGTAATCCAAAGTATACAGCATCGTGGCTCGGATTGTTTCCCTTTCAGTTGTTTGGGGGGAGGGGAGGCTGGGTTGTACATCTTCACCGTGTGCTTGGCTGCTGCACTATAGAAAGTAAGTACTCCCTTGTGAAATGGCAGTATCAGCTGATGTGTGCTGTGTACTAGCAAAAAACCTGAAGTAACAACTTGCAGTTTTTCTTGGCCTTGTGTTTTGAAGTGGAAGGTAGCTCATAGATCTGTAGTTGTATTTGCCCCTAAATCAATTTTAGGCACTGAACTGTAGTGACTCTTCAAGTTATCTGGCTTTTTCTTGAAGCCAACTTGTGCAAATATCAAGCTATTACCTTATGAATGTTCTCTGCAAGTGTTGCTGTAAAAGTTTGTATTTTGTCTTCAGTGGAAGAAAACTGAAACAGTTGTAATCGCAAAACCAAATTGATAAATAAAATCTGTTGAATGGAATTTTATTTGTAAACTTTCTTTTAATGTGAGCAATCCCAGAGGGGGCTGTCTGACTTTCTGGAGACAAGAGCCGTTTTCCATAGGGATTGAGAAACTCCATAGGGAAAGAGGGAGGATGAAAAGTTTGAAGAGTTAAGTTAGTTCTCCTAAATACAGCATTAACTTAGCATTTGGTATGTGCAACAACACTGATTCAGATTTAGAATAATCTCTTAAATTCTAATTTAGGTCATTTTCCATGTTAGTTTAACCCTGTCCTCCCCTTAAAGCCAAAGAACAGCAAGGCATTTAAGTTCCACTTGCAACAACCTGTAAGGCTTAATGCTTCTCTTTCCAAAAGCAAAGCTCATAATACTGGATGTCAGCCTGTAATTTGGAAGAGGGACTGCAGTCTGTGCTTCCAGGGAGGCTGTTAATAACCCCTACATTGTAGCATCTCTTCACATAAAGATCTTTGACCTTTGTGAAAAAGATACTGCTCTGAGCCTTATTTCTTTTCTGATTGCATGAGAAAGAAGAGGATATTTGCTGGGGAATAACTGTCAGCATGCTTGAACAAGAGAACAGAGGGTGTGCAATTCTGTAGTTGCAGACTGACTAAAATGAAAACCAGCTCTGAGCAAAGTAACCTCAGTAGTTTCACATCATGACCTTGATGCTTTTGTGGGTAGTGAATGAAGTGTGAATGTGTCACTAGGTAGTACTGACATAACTCAGTCTCGTCTCATGTTATGGGAAATAGCAAAAACTTTAGTAGCCTTTCTGGAAGGACTGTGTGGAAATGGAGGAAACCTAGAGCTTCCTGATGTGCTTAAAATTGCTTGTCTTCCAGAAAATCATCCATTTAATGCATGCAGTTATAATTTTTTCGGACAATGCAGCACTGAAAGCCTATGTACATGCAATTGCTTATCCCTACAGTACCAGTCTTGTGTTACTGCTGGTCTTTGATTGTAGTATTCTGTAGGTATAGCATTCATTCAAAAATCATATTTGAATTTTGCGGTATTAAGTAATACTTGAAGTATTTTATCAAGAAGCATAATTAGCCAGAGACAGCCCTTTTTTACTGCTGCAATGGCACATAAGTGCTTCATACTGATGATACTATACTACTTCCACTTCCAAATTGGCATCTGGTTTCTGGAACATGCTGGAATCACATTTGATGGCTTCTCTAGTGACAGCTGACCTTGGATAGTTATCAGTCACCTTGTCATTCATTTAAGGCATACCTTAGAAAGAACTCATGTTTGATAACTGATTCCATAGCATTCTGAGCATACTGTGACTTGTTTTGATGTAGCAGCAAGCTTGAATGAAATAAAGCTTGTTTTAGTACTGGTGAAGGATGTCAGCCTTATTCTAGGAATCCTCTGTCTGTAAATACTGCAGTGTTTCTAACAGAAGTTAGAGTTCCTTTACTCAGCAAGGCTGTGCTGTTAAGGGTTGCCTGAATTTAATTCTAGGTCTTAGTTATTTATAAAAAGAGTGCTGAGATATTTGATTATTCATGTTCGCAAGTATCCAGGGATGTGGATGATGCTACAAGGCACATAGGTTAGAATACTAACTCATTGAAAGTTGCAATACAATTTGACACATCTCTGACAATTTTGCGTCCTTTATTGGCTAGATTCTAAAAGCAATCTTTTTTCCATGCAACAGAAATGCAGATGAATTTATGCTTTTTCTTTTTTCTGTTAATGTATCATTGTGCAAGGAGCTGCCCTTCATCTTTCTAAGGGGAGCGCAGAGAAGTTGCTAGGGAAGGTGGAAATGTTGACACTTTTGATGAGTCATCTTTAAGCAGTTATGACAGGTTCAGTGTACAGGCAGCAACCTCTGGGGGTGAGAGCACTTCATTGGGCAGGAGGGGATGGTCAGGGGTTGCAATAGGAAAGCAGTTAAAACAACAAAAAAACCCCCAGATCCAATGCTTTTGCTCTAAGCAGTTAGCTATGCATTGCACCACTATGTTCCAAGGTTACCCCAATAAAAGGAAGCCTTCTGGTTTTGACTGATATCCTTGCCTTTCCGTACTGTTCTGCATTGTCTGAAGGGAGGACAGTGCTGCTCTTGCTCAGAAGAAGGTTCTGCATCACCCAGTACCTAAAATGGATGAGCAGGTTAACTGACTGAAGCTGGTGTTGCATGCTGCAGCCAAGTATGTTGAAGTACATATCACAGCACTGGAGTATCACTGCCTGTCTTTGATTTGTATATAAATTGTTCTTCTCATACTTCCAAGTTGCCAGTTCAGTGGTGTTTTCTAAAATGCTCTGGACTGATTAAAAAAATACATTTAGGTTTACTTCTGGACCAGCCTTTGTTTCTGTAGCTGCTTGAAGACAGTAGGAAGAGACTTTTCATTTAGGTGTGGTTAATAGCCTATCTGCCATTCTCTCCTTCCATCTGCTAGGCACCTGAAAGCATAAGTAACATATAAAAAGAGTCACCAACCATGGTATGGTACTAAAAAAAAAAAATCTTCCCTGGACCATTGTTAACAAAATACCTCCCTCCAATCCCCTTAATCAATTTTTGGAACATTTGGAACTTTTTTTTTTCCTGTTTGCTAGCCATACATACTGGTCACTTTGCTCTTAAATCTTCAAAGGGATTTGACTTTCTGCCCAGATGAAACCTGCCTGTGTATATATACACATCACAGCTTGCAAACTAGCAAAGTTACTCATTTTGCAACCCTGTCAGCTTATTTCTAATGCCACCATTACTTACTGTCTTTGGTCGTTGAGTGTTTCCTCCTGTTCCATTTCTGCTTCTTGGGTCAAAATTCAAAGGATGCTGCTGGTAATCCCTGTGCTCAGTGGATGCTGAAAACTTGTTACCCTGGACCTGAGCTGCAGAACCTGGAGTGTTATCAACAACACAGTTAAAGCAGAACTCAAGTAAATGCAAAACCTGTTGTTTCTGACCTCTAAGCAGAATGTAAGGGTGAAAAAAAAAAAAAAAACAAACGAAAAAGCAACCAACCACCCAAAACAAGTTGTGAACACTCAGCATAGTACTGATAGAATAATAGATTGCTTAGTCTGGAAAAAGTGGTTCATGGATGATCTTATCTTGAAGGTAGAACAAAAACTATTTGCAGATAGTTGCAACTTTTTTCAAAAACTATTTGCAACTATCTGCAATTTTTGCAGCTTGCCCCACGCCCTTTTCATTCATCGTAATGACTGTATCAGCATTCATTTGTCCAGCAGGAGACATCTCAGTGAAGCAGAAAATTCTTGCTGCCCCAAGTCTACTTCATTGTATGTGACTATTTTCCCCACAACTCTGTCTTTCCTGGTCCTGTTGAAAGCCAAGATTAAAAAGTGTGGGTGGGTGTTAATGATCTGTTCCCAGTGACACTAAATTCTCTAGTGAATTCCAGTCTTCATCTTTGTAGATTTCTGAAAAGTAGAGATGCAGCCCCTTAATGCCAACCCTTCATCCACTTAAAAAAAAATCCCCACTGAATCAAATGCTATGCTTGCTATCAGCCATAATGTGATTTAGCCCTGATTTGTATCTATGGACAATGTGGTGTTGCTCTACCGGTTCTTAACCCTATGTTAACTTTTCCCACTACCTTTAGGTAAAAAGGTATTTTTGCTATGTGGCTGTAATCCTGCACTTGTTAATTGAGACAGTGTTCCTCCTCCTTCTCAGATATGATCCAAGATGTTTCAGACCACGTTGGTTAGCTGTTTCTGGCATTATTTCAGGGTGCATGTCCAAGGGACCCTGGCTGTCCGCTGAAGCAGCAGGAGAGCAGCTGGCAGCTGCCCAGAGTGCACAACTACCCAGTCTGGTCAGACTGCATTCCATGTCCATGCATCCTGGAGCAGGAGCTTGAGAGGACTGACTACACAAGGCTCACATGAACCCAGAAGGAAGAGCAGCAACTGTTTTACATTACTGAGACAGGCCATGGCTCAGTGCATTTGAGAGGGAAGTAAAGGAAGATGTGAAGATGAAGGAGAAGGAGTGGGGAAAAAGCTAGAGGACATGGCTCAAACTACTAATCTATTGAGTATTCTTACAAACCGGCTGAAGTCTTAATCTATGTGGACAGTTACTGGAGTTGACATGACCTGTTTGAAAAACACCTTCACCTTTACAGTCAAAACGGGGCTATTGCAAGCAACAGTTGCCACCCCTATACAAATAGGTCTGGCCAAACACTATAGGTCTGAAGTCAGGTTAGTGACAGAGTGCAACTGAGATTAATAGAAAAGACAAATCTTTACATGATGCAAGTCTAGATTGCCTTATGAAAAGTACTAGTATTAATGCGTCAAAAATGATAGCTATTTAATTTTGACTTATTACCTGGAAAATAACCTCTTATACTGCTTGTACTATGGGACCACAGCTCTGCATTCTTCCTTCTACCTTTTTGAAAGGAAAAAAAAATACCACCAAATACCACCAAAATACCATCACAACATCCATCTACTATTACAGACATAGGAATAAAAGAATCACAAGTAAAAAGGTAGCTACAATACACTGTAGAGTTTTAACACATTTCAGACTAGGTGTCTATAGTTTGATGGAACTCCCATGTTGAGTGTAGAGAAATCCAGGCTCCTCAGCCAATTTTTCCAGCTCTGCATCATGTTTAACAATGGTAACTCACTGCAGGAAAAAAAATACTATTCATCTCCTTTCTGTCACAGCTGCTTTCCTTGTGCTCAGTAGCATCAATGTGACTTACAAGTTTTGCACCAACTTTTCCCACCGAACTTGATTGGTACTTGAGAAACCAAATATATTTGTGCATTAATTAAAAGCTACCTCCCTGTTCTTTATTTCCCCATGTTTGGTTCATGTCTTGTCTTCAGCAGTGTGCTAATGATCATTTCTCAGTTTCCTTTGGCAGGAATAACTAACATTTTGCTGCCGAAGGAAACTATAATTAAGTACTTTATATTCTTCATGGCATAGAAATGCACCTTGAAAGATCATTGGAGTTTTTTTCCTGTTTACTAAATTTACTAGGAACTTAGGTATGACCCATCAATTTTTCTGCATATGTTTGTCAGGCTGACAGTAGGATTTTGATACCACAGAGAAAAGCAGCAACTTCAGGCAGGTAGGACTAGAAGTCTAATTGAGCTTTTAAGCTACGTGAATCATGTAAGCATTCTGTTAGAAAAGTTACCTAACAAACAGCTGAGAAGAAATATTTTTGTTAAAGGTTTAAGTTCTGGGTTAATTCAGTTAAGAGCTAGAAAGCTCTCACTGTTGTTCTGAGATCGTCTAAAGATACCTGCAATCATAGGCATGTATCCA
Source organism: Strix uralensis (assembly GCF_047716275.1). Taxonomy (NCBI): domain Eukaryota; kingdom Metazoa; phylum Chordata; class Aves; order Strigiformes; family Strigidae; genus Strix; species Strix uralensis. The sequence continues at coordinate 52,087,003 of NC_133974.1, read as the reverse complement.
ATCAAATTACAAGGGTACAGTCTTGTTTGGCTGCCCTACATGATTTGCCAGTAAGCTGTTCCAAGGCCAGAGCCATAATGAAGCCTGATTTCCTACCACTTGGGATCCATTGTTTCCTAATTGCCTCCTCCCCTAGATGCAGCTCCCCTCATATTTCCCATGATAGCCCTACAAAGCAAAAGACAACACAAGTTATGGTTTAAAGTTATTAACTTGGGAGTCAGTGTTTCTTGTGCTCCTTCAGCAGCTGGGGTGTAAGAAGGCATATGACTTTTGGGTTGTCTGACTTTTCCTCAAGATTGTTTTAGGTCTTTCTCCTTTACCTAAATGCTTTCGTTACAGAGAATGTCTTCTCTTTCATATTTGTCTTAAGTTGCCTATTGCTTCAAAAGTTAAGGAGGGATTGAGAGACATGGCCACATAGCTCATAAGACACTTGCCCAAGAAAGTGGGTTACAACACACAACCTGTCTTTACCTGCAGTTGCATTCCTCTGGGAAACTGCAGCTTCCAGGTCATAAACTTGAGACTGCAGTTCATCAGCCTGCTGGAAGGCCTCCCATTTTAAACTGCAGTCTTGGCTTAACTGGCTTCTGATCTAAAAGGTGGTAAAAGGATTAATGACAGCAACAAAAATTCATCATCTGACAGCTCTGCCTCAAAGCAGGGGCCTAGATTTAAAAAAAAAGATGTTGTTGCCCTGTGCACTCTTGTGAATGAGAGGCCGTCACTTCTTGCTGGTTGAAATAATCCATAATTACAGTTTTGCTAAACATATCCATAATCCCTCTGAAGGCAAAATACAGCACAAATAGTGCAAAATGACATCCTCATTATTGTTTAATGGGAATCTACATTTCAGGCACTGTTCGAGGAAGATAAAAACAATGCAGAGGCCTTTTCTCACTGTTCTCTGCATGTAACCCTAATTAGACAAGACCCTACCTCCATTTTCAGGGCAGAGGTAAAAACCAGCAGCTGTTCCCTCATCTCTCCCACAGATTCTGTAATTTGCTAACTAAGTTTAAATATAGAGTTTGTGTTAATGACCACGTAGGTGCTATCTGCAGCTGGGACTGTTGTGTGGCAATAAAAGCCTGCACACTGCAGTTGCTATTTTCCCTTCTGCTCTCCTCAAGGGCTGATCCATCTGTTGACATCTCTGATCTCTTGAAGGATTATTTTGTAAACACAGCAAAACAACTCATAGCCCCATTAAGACAGTCACCAATGAAATCAGTGGTCTCTCCTGCACCAACTTCTTTGGCTGTGTAAAAGTCTCTCAAGATTTTAGTTAGAAAACATGCCAGCAGCCTGAGAAATTAATCCCAGCAGAATGGCATTTGTCATCCTGACTCTGGAAAACAAACAAGCTGTGCTTTCACCTTGATGCTTTAAAAGATTGAAGACAGAACATACTTTGCTTGGTTTACAGGAGAGGCATTCAGATACATTTACAAAGCTTTTTTCTCTCTAGACCAAGAAAGCAAGGGCAAGGAGACTTCAGTGGCAGCAAATTTGTCAGTTACTAGATGGATTCATCTAGTTAAAGTCTAATGAAGTGGTTGCCAAACAGTATTTTGTTCTGCAGGCTACACTACAAAAGAAGCACTGCACATCTCACAGCCAAGAGCTCACTCTACCAGCTGTGCTAAACACAGAGATTGTATTTACTTGGCCAAATCAGTTTTTAAATTGAAGTAGTTAAAGCTCTACCATCCCTTTTAGAGGGAGATAATCGTAGAAGTGGGTCTGGTTACTCAGTTACACTAAATCAATTATTAGCAATGCAGTAACAGATTTAAACTCAGTGCATCAGTTTAATGAAAACTAACGCCATTTTTGTGACCAGACTGGATTAAAGCAGTTCCCTTCCTAATACGTTTATTTGGTAGCCCAGAATTTGGGAAACAGTGGTGTAATGGATGTGAAACAGAGGTAAGGGCAGAGGGTGTTTGTGAAATGTGCAGTAGATAAAGCAAAAGGACAGCAGTTTGTCAGCTCTACAGCAATGGTGTCAAAGCCCTGTTGGGGAACAGTCACAGGGAGGGCCAGGAAAGCAACAGGCACTACAGACCCATGAATGTGGCCCTAGCAGGGAGGCAGAGCCTGAGTGAAGCTCCAAAGCTCCCTGTTAAGTCTGGTGACAAGGACAGGGGTTACAGCAGAGGCCTGGGGCACACTGCTGCGGGACATCCCAACAGGGGATGTGCAGCTGGCTGAAGCCTCCAGAGCCACTGAGCCCAGCCTCTTGCTGCTCTAGCTGCTGCACCCCTCCAATCCCCCCAGGGGTGCAAGTGTGTTCTGTCCAGCACCACACACCCGTTCACTGCACCAGCACCTTAAACTCTTAGGCAGTTTAAGATAAGGAGAATAATACTCTCTAGAGCAAAGATACTGAATGAGGCTCAACAAGAAGGCCCTGAGATGCCACCAATAGGTGGAACGTGACCCTAAGCCCCCAGCAGGCAGAGCCCAGCACAGTCCCAAGGCTCATGCTGCAAGACCCTCATCCACAGCACTTGGAGGGCTGGCTACAGTGAAGCTCTGAAGTTCAGACACTCAAAGGGATACACTCAGGTGTGGTCAGACAGAGTTAAAACTTGAGACATCTCTCCAGAAATGCTACTGGTTTTATTTTTCAAATCTGCATTATGAATTTACCTGCTGCATTTCTTTTTTGATCCCTTTTTGTTGAAGATGGCATGTTTTAGAAGGTTTTGCAGCTTCACTGGTTAGGCATTTCACTCTCTGCTCTTTTTCTGCCATCTTTTCAAGCATCTTCTCAATGTTTTCAGCTTTCGTCACACTGAGTACTTGTCTTTTCTTGGCTTCTTGTGTCTTCCTCTGTACTACTTCCAACAGCATTTGTTTCTATAACATGCAATCATTAAAGTTTCAAACTTAGATTACTTTGCCCCAGTTCCCATACACACCTTTTTAGATTTCCTTTTAAACCCTGATGACCAGTCCTCAGATGTCATGCCCAGCTGAGCTGAATGAGGAGAGACCCAATCCCACATGGCTTGGTACTGAAGATAATGAAATGTTGGTAAGCAAATATGAATTATCCTGTGGTGTTATGAAAGGACCACAGTCAGAAACCTAAACCCAAAATAAAATCTGGGTTGTGGGAACAGGGAACGCAAGGGAAGGGTAAGGGGGAGTGGGAACAGAATGCTGTATTTACATCATTGCTTGATAGAGAGAGAAGCCTCAAAACAACATTCATGTGTAGAACTCATTCAATTGCAAATAAACAAGAAAGCAGTTGCTTCCAATTTCCTCAGTCTGCTGTAATTTGCTTTCTGCAAGCAGCCTCTGGTCTGCATGTGGAACTTGTTTTTAAACAACATATAAACAAGGAAAGAGAGGGGGGAAATGAGCACAGCCTTTTCAAACATTGCTGTTTATACACAGTTTGTAGAGACAGCCAGTAAGTATGGCTACGTTTTAAAATCTGTACTACAATTGAATACAATGGTATTACAAGCCCCCCGTATCAGGTCAAACCCTCCTGTACAGCCAAGGGTTGTGGAATGGAGTCTGCTATCTGTAAACACCATCATCACAATCTGTACCAAGGAAAGAAATTAGGAAGAAGAGAAAGAACCAGAAGCTGATGTCAACAGCAAAACAACAACAAAACGACAACAACAAAAGCAGTTGTTAGAAAGATGGTAGATGCAGTGGGTCTTTTGGAAGTAAACTGACAGCTTGTCAGTGAAGAAAACCAACTTATCAGCCAAAGGCAACTCTACTCTGGTGAAAAATCTGAACACAAAGAGCTAAAAGCAGTCACAGTCCAAACATTTTTCATTGGGGAGCTCTCTAAGCCTTACTGAGGTTGGAGTTTCATAGACTGATAAAGCTCAGAATGGAGCAATCAGGTCATCAGATGTGACTTTTTAATATCACATTTACCTTAGTTACCCTTGTACTGGAATGAGCAAGTTGGTTTGGCTAAACCATGTTTCCCAGAAAGGCATCTGGTCTTGACTTGAAGATACCCAGTTAGACATATTGTCATTTCCACAGTTAATCTCATTTTGAAAATGTTTTTTCTAATTTCCCATTTCAGTTTGTCTGGCCTCAACTTCTAGGCACCACCTCTTGTTGCACCTTTCCCTAAGAAGCCTTTAATATCTCCTATTCTCTCCCAATAAAAATATCTGTAATCAAGTCACTCTTCTTTCAGATAGGATAAGCAGATGGAGCCTTTTAAGAGTCCTCTGCTGGAAAGCATTTCCTGCAGCCCTCAAATCATTTTTGTGACTCTTCTCTGCACTCTCAATTTTTCTTCATCTTGTTTTACTACATTCTGGAACCAGCAGCAGTATTTCAGAGCTACAAACTCGTTTTTAATATATCTGTGCTATTCTCCTCTTTATACACGAAAAGATTGCAGCATCCATCCTTTCCAGTACCACACTACATGGCCAGTCATCTGTCTGTTACGATCCCTGTCCTGTCCAGGGATGCAGTCACCCTGGTCCATATAAATCCTGCTTTCGTCTTGTTCTTCAGCTACTCAGGCACTGAAATACTTCTTAGAGGGATAACCTAGTTACCGAGCTATCTGTATGATTCTGTATTCCTGCTCTGGCCACATCATTATTCACTAAATGTGCCTTATCAAATTCACTAACATTCATCCTCAAATATGTCATAATCTATAATTTTATATTTATTTCCAAGCCACTGACAAAAATGTTGAATACTGATAGTTCTGCTACCAACCCCTGTAGAAATCCATCAGAAACAATCTTCATTTAATGAAAATAACACATTTTTATATGTCAAAAAATCTAGCTCTCAATCCATTTAGCATTTTATTGATATTGTGTAATACTAAAATTTAAAATACAAAAGTTATGTGCTGCTAACCCAAGCATTACAAGGCCCTTCCAAATATGTATTAAATCTCTAGCATTATGTTTATCTAACTTGTAATCTTATCAGCAGAATGAAATGAGGTTGGTTTGACAAGACTTATTTTCCATACCGTAATGCTGCTTGGCATTAAGTATATTGCAAGTGAAGGGTTTTCACTTTGACTTTGAGGAATGGGTCATTTCAGCATGTGTAGCCATGTGTAGAAGTGAAAGGCAGCTTGCTGTGGCGGTGATATATCCATGAATGTGTTCAGATGGAAAAAAAAACATGTAATGAAATGACAACATCCCTGAATGTTTCCTTGAAATTTAATGTTTCAGTGGAAGACTAATAACCTCAATATCTGTAATTTAATTTTTTTTTTATCGGTGGAATAAAATATTAATAGAATCTTTTCCTCTACTAAAACATACATCCACCACTGTTGATGGCATACATAAATGTAGTGTCTGTAGCTGTCATTTTGGTACCATGACTCAAACTTTATACAAGATGCTACATTTTTTTCCCTAGTTCTCTCTACCTGCAATGGTGAAAACACTCAGACTAACCATTGTTTTAATGCCATTAAATACACATCCAGCTTCAGTAACTGTATTATGCAGTTAGTTTTAAATCCATTTCTCTTGTAGAATAACAATAGGCAAAATCCTCATTAAAGGAAGTGAGATGAAGGAGAGAATTCAGCTTGTTGAGCTGATGAATCAGGACCTGTTGAATTCAGATACCTGCTTATGTAGCTGTTTCTTTAGCTTGTCATTGTCTGCTTGAGATTTTGCAAGAGCTTTCCTTACAGACAGGAGCTGCCCCTGAAATGAAGTCACCTCTTGTTCTGCCATCATTTTAGCATTCAGACACTCTTTTTTGTTTTGAAGAGCTTCCTGTGAACAGAAAGTACATAACAGAAACAATGATGAGAGTAGCAATTTTCTCTCTTTTATATAGCAGTGGGTTTCTTCAAAGGTAAATCTCTCAGAGATCTTTAGTAAAGTGAGATTTAATCGTATCTATTTTCTAATAAAGACAAACTTTTTTTAAGGCAAAGTGGGGAACAGGATGGACCAGTGGAGCTCTCTAAAGGGGAAGACATAGGATAATCTTTTGTATGGGTACAACTGCACATCTTTAATTATATTCACATGCCAACAATTCAGGTTCTTGTGTGCAACCAAGCTCAGAGCAATGCAAAATTTGGTCTTCCTTATGCATTAGAAAGACCTGTCCATCTACTAATCTGTTTATTCCTTCATTATCACTAAAGTAAAAATGTGCGCGTTGAAGCTTGTTTTCCTTCTGGGCAGGGTATTTTTGTTTGTTTTAAACACAAATGTAAACGTGTATGTATATACATGTTGCTACGTCAGGCACATATTTAGCAGCCCTCTCTCCATTTCAACTGGAAAAAGCAAGGTCCAGGATCCTCTGCACTTGGAGCAGAGGACAGTGAAATACAAGTTCTTAGATCTTCAGGGTCATTCCAAAGTCAGACACATGAAAGCTTTGTCTTAGCAATATAAGCTAGTTTCTAACTTAAAAAAGCCAAATTTTCCCATTTATTTTTCTCAGTTTCAGACTTTTCTTTTAAATCCCGTGAAGCTAGCTTTTATTTCTTATTTAAATCCAAAAATTTGCAATAATTCAATTCATCTTTGACTGATCTGTTTAATAAAATATTCTAATGATTTAGCATCTCCCTGATATAACTGAACTAAGTGTATGCACATCCAGTTTTATTTGGGTTTAAAATTAACAAGCACACAAAAATAATTTTGTTTTCAGTCTTTTTAAGTTAACAAATATGATCCATTCTGCTTTTCCTTTGCTTGACATGTGCAGCTAATTAACCTATGCAACAATCAATAACCTGTTTGTTCCATTCTAATCAGCCTCATTTAAAGCAGTGAGGCACTTTTCTTTCCATCCATCTTCACTTTAGTTTAATTTAGTCATTTTTGTGCTTCATCTTGTATTTCTGTAATTAAATTTATAAACCTCATGCTGTGTTCTGCTTTGTTTAAGCAGATGCCAATTTAAAAAAAAAAACAAACCAACAAACCAAACAAAAAAAACCTCAGCCACCTCTCAAACCGGCAATCTAGTTCATTTTCACTTCATGTCTGCCTGTCTTCTTTTTCATATGTTTTGGTCAGTTGTGAAACAGGTGATTTTGATACAATGTCATAATTAGTCTTCTGACTCAAGAGCAGAATTAGGAATACTATAGGTTACTCGTACTTTCTAAACTCTTGCTTCAAACAAGCATCAGGGATTTGTTTCACGCTCTTCACATTTGAATGGCGCCATTATAACCATAATATAGAGGGGGGCAAAGTTTAGAATTTTTACCTAAAATCTGCAGTTACAATGAGCTCCTATAGGCTCACTGAATAACAGTGAACCTGCCCAATCTGACCATTAGTTTTGCAGAAAATTAGACACTAATAACAGATTAAATGGTAGGGAAATATCACCTTCTCAGCATCTCTAAGCTTTGCAGAGAGCTGTGCCTTCTGAGTGGTTTGCTTCCAACAGTTCAGAGCTTTTAGCTTACACACCAGCTTGCTTAGCCTGATACTTTCATCCCGCAAGAGCTGCAGCTGTTCCTGCTAAAGAAGATGTTAGTAAGAGTAGACCCACAAACATTACTTTCCCCAGGAAGAAACGTGTGGTTTGGAAGTAAATAGAACTGTAAAAGCATGCAACTATTTGTATTTCATTTTAGTTTTCAAATGCTCAAACTTTGCAATTTGAAACAGTGCAGCCTTTGGCAATAAATTTCTATTACTGTGTCTCCAGGGAAACAGGAAATGTGAACATTGCCCAGAAACTGGGAAAAAAATGGAAGAAATTTAATCCGAAACAGCAAGCAGCTAAACCCCTCCGAAATGAAGCACTGTTAATGATGATAAACACTATTATGCCAAATGGGGATTCTGGTTCATACCATATTCAGTAACTTGGTTCACTCTAGTTACAGTGTCCTTAATAAGAACAAAATTAGTGGATTCATGAAAAGTATAGTTATCAGGTTTTCTTCTTCTTTGTTCAAAAATAGCAGACTTCCTCCTGAAAACTGTTACAGAGGTTACAGAGGACCACTGGAGGTCCTGGCCCTCCTGTCAGAGGTGTCTCTGCACAGAAGCTCTACCATTCAGTGTCCACTCACCTTCTTACCCTTTGTGTCCTGTATTAGTTTTATCTGCAGCTGGGCTTTGGCCTTCATAACTTCATCACTATGGGTCTGAACTCTGATACTCTACCTTTGTTGCCTGTCCGTGTTTCCACTACTTGCAATCTTTCTTTTTGTATCTTAGTCCTTTAAGAAGCTCCTTGCTAAGGCAAGCAAGGCCAAGGTTCTGCTAAACTCCCTGGTCTCCATGCATAACAGGGTAGTTGGTATTGAAATCTCTTTAAGTTTTCTTTAAAAATCAGTCAGCTTTCCTCAGCACTTTTCCCCTCTTGGCAGTTTCCCAGGGATTCTGCTTAGCAATTCCCTAAAGTCACAGTCTGCTCTCCTGAAGTCCCAAGTCCTAGCTCTGCAGCATAATTTTGCAACCTTTCTCCTGATCCTGAAATCATTTCATAGTCACTGCAACCTCAGATGATGCTCACCACCAGTTTCTCCGTGTTTGTGAGCAGCAGAAGTAGGGATTTACTGTGATTGGCTCCTCTAGCATTTGCTTTTAGACTATTATTGCTAATACTGTCTAGAAACTGCCTAGGCTTTCACAATGCTGTGTTTCCCTTCCAGTAGATTTCCAGATGGATAAAACATCCATGAACACCAAGGCCTCAAAACAAAACAACTTTTTCTTAGTCCTCTATAGACAGGCCCATCCAATTTATTCTCTTGACCGGGCAGTCTGTAACAGATTCCCCACCACAGTCATTAATCATCACTAGTGTTCCTTCCTCCTCTGACCTTGACTCATAGGCTTTCAGCAGTATGTCTCCACATTCATACACGAGCTTTGTGCAGGGAATGAACTCCTTATGCAGAGTGCAATGCTCGCTCCTCTTCTTCCCTGCTGAGCCTTCTTAAACACCCTGTAACCACCCGTGACCATGGTGTGCACCAGCCCACCAAGTTCCCACGATGCTGCTCAAACCACAGCCTTTTGACTACGCATGAGCTCCCCACTCTCCTTGTTCACTGTCTCTGCACACTGTCCTTTCCAAGTAGGGACGTGGAAGACTCCCTGCAGCCTTCTCACACATGGACCTCTTCCATTTCCATTGGTTCCTCATTTACTTCTGGGTGTCCCTACCCGCCAGGTTCATTGGGGGTGTTAGCCCTTCTCACTCTGTTGGCATTACAGTTATATCCTGCTTCACAAGCTTCTCTGCTTGAGAGATCTGTGAGCATATTTGCTTTAGACAGAAGTATTTAGCTGTTATCCATTTGATCTCATTTGTATTCACAGACTGACTCCCATAACTTCAGTACAAACTGAACCTTGCTGAGGAGGAATATGTTTGACTATAAAAGGAATTGATTTGGAAGTTTAGTTTAGTTTTAGTTTATAACTCCCAGAACATCAGTTTTGGGGGCACCTTTTCAAAACATAAAGCTGAATATATTTTTTTATTCCAAGTAACCCCAAGCAGAAAAAAGGATTCTGTCCCCATTCTTTTATGTGACCAGCTTGCACAAGAAGAAGATGAAACTCCCATCAACACATTTATCAGAGTCACTGAAACATCACATTCTCTTTCCCATACCCAAAAGAGGGACAAAATGACTACATATGACAATGCTGACGTGAATGTGAGTTCACATTTATACTTCAGATCCAGGTTCAACCCTCTGATAGTCACCTCTGTAGAAAGCATGGTGTTAGTTTCACTCAGAACAGACTGAAAGAGTTCCTAAATTTAGAACCAAATTCAGTTCAAATACATGTAGTTATTCAAGGTCTAAGTGCTGGGTTTGGCCCAAATTTTTCTTCACTTGGAGCATAAAAACACAGGCAAAAATGATTGATTCATGAGAGCCTGACAAATCAGTAGCCGTTAACAGAGCCTAGAAATGGACCACCTCCATGCTCTTCACCCTACCGATGTCCCAGATAGAATGCAGTAACTTAAGCCATCTTCAGCAAGCTTAACCAGGATATTATCCTTGGGTTCATTTACTGACACATATATGTATTTCCTTACTTTAGACAAATGTTCTTTCAAGTCACCATTATTTTTAGTGGAGCCAAACTTTTTCTTCAGATCAATCATATTGTCAACGCCTTCTCTTCTCACTTCACTGATGATTTCAAACACTCGTTGCTCGATGCTAAGGCGATAGACATCCAAATTTCCCTGCAACTACAAACAACCCAGAAGAGATGAAGTGTGCACATATGGGAAAGCAACGTTCAGAAGATTTCTGAAGTCTCTCAACTACAACCAGATGGTCTTTCTTCATAATTATTTTCCTGGAATCAATGTATCAGGAAGACAGAGCAATAGTCTTCTTGCATTCAGGCTCTACAAAAAGTGGAATTTCATTGTATCATTTGCAGGCAACCTATTGGCAATCCTGGGATGTAGGTATTTAATGGAAGTAGCAGCCCCTTGGTGAAAAATAAGCTTTCTGGTGAAAACTGGACTCACCCTCAGGATTGCAAAACAAATCACAATATTCCTCAAGTCACTACTTCCCTGGCCACACACATTAATGGGCTTGTGAAGCATAAATCAAAACCCTGGGGATCTTGTGCAGGTGATTGCTCTATAATACACACGGTCACAATCAGGTCAGTTTTTACAGGCTAGATTGGGGTATCTTATTTTCATAAGTAATGACATATGTCACCCCAGAGAAATCAGTGGACTGCTTGAAAACAAAGGCATTGTTAGAGTGAGCAATACAATTACGCAGTGGACGTAAAGTTTCCAAGAAAAATAGTGCAGAATATTACAAACTGAAGTATTATATCCAAAAAGTTCCCTCCACTGTAACTAAAAAGAGCTTCCATCACTCTCTCTAATGTGGTACCTGTTCCATCGAGAATACGCCTCCTCTCTTGGAAAAGGTACGCTATTTTTCTACCAGACATTTTTACAAGATGCTTCTAGCAGCAGGAGATAAATGATTCACCCATTCATCCACCTGGCACACTGCAGCAATTTATTCCTTTGAGTGCTATACTTGTTGGCAAATTATACAGCAGCACAAAAAAGACCGATTGAGTACCCTCTCTTATTCTGTACCTACTTTTAGATGGACACAAGTCACAAATAGGTTCCGCACTAATGATTCATATTCAACCCGTACTTCTTTTCTAATCTTCTCTTTGAGACCAAGATTTTCTTCCTCTAAGTCAGCGAGCTGGGCTCTGAGAGCAGTTATTTCCATAATCATCCCATGGCACAGTCCCACAATCTATCACAGCAGAGAAAATGAATGAGCAAAGCTAAGGTGAGCAAACACCATAGCCTAGGAGAGCAAACACCATAGCCTAGGAGTAAACGATCCAGAGCTCTGAATATGTTGAGTGATACCTAATTAAGTAGAGCAAGAATATCTTCCTAACTGAGTGGCCTGATGAAAATAATCCACTGATGGTATGGAATAATACATTCTGTACATCTCTATTGGTTTTAGAATAATTTCTTCCCTGGAAACAGTAAGAAGAATTGTGGCAGTTCACAAACAATATTTGAAGGGGGAAAATGCATAAGTTTCATACATAACCTTAAAACGTCCATTCCTGATTATCAGGAAGGAAAGATCTCCTCACTAATAGGTATGAGAACTGACAGAAGGAAATGCGCGCAGAGGACAGAGGAGTGGAAAGATTGGGGAGCAGGATTAGGGAATCTGATTTTGGGAGAAGAACCTGTGCATAGCTCTGCTATGTTGGTGAGCCTTGCCTCCCATAGCATAATCTCCCCTGCCTCCAGAGAGCAAGTCAGAAGAATTGTGCCCAGGCTTCATCCAGTAAGCCGTGAGGTAATGCATTTATCGGAGCAAATATGCTGTCTGCTGATAAGCTTGTACATACAGACCATTTAATATATGATAAAAACAATTATGTGTTCCATTTGTTGATATTTGACAATTAACATACCCTCAGAAAGGGCAGGCAGGTTAGCACAAATAGGAAGGTACATGATAGAACTTAAGAAGATTTAGAATACAGCATTTAAATTTCACATAGGTAGGTCATTGCTAGGTATAAATGTTTTGTCATTTTCATACCACTGAACAGCATTTGCAACCAGACGAACACAATGGAGGAAAGCTAAAAATCATTCTTAGCATATTACGTTATTCAGATAAGAAATAGGCACAACTGCAGTCTGCAGCCACAGCCAACAGCACAGTCTGCTTTCAAGGTTGCCTGGCACCTCCACATGCCAGATCTAAGTAGCAAATGCTAATCATTGGATTCTCGCTGAGATTTTCTGTGTCAATTTTTTTGTCTTACAGCAAACATTACTGAGAGACTTCTGAAAATGAATGTTGGGGGAAAATACATGTATTTTAGCCCTGCTGAAAAATTCTGGTGATCTTTATTCAGAGCAGCACTAGTTTTGCTCTGTTTTGGATGTCTCTTTTGTAAAATCAGCAAAAAGTTGGTCAAATCCTATGACTTTGTTGGAGAAAAAAAGCAACCCATGTGGTTCATGTATGTTCCTTAGAGACTTTTTAGTTTTTAAACTATCTGCCATCCCATTTTGGCTGATCATGCCTGAACCTTTCTCATGGTTTCTAACACCTCCACTGACCAACTCAGCTTGCTCTTCAGACTTGCAATAGCCTCTGTTAATTGCTTTAGGCTAGCAAAAAGTGGAACTGGGAGTAGGAAGTCTCTTCTGAGGTTGAAGCAGAGCTCAGAGACAGTAGGCAGCTGGCCACCCTGGGTCACTTCCTTTAAGTACAACACAGATGAGGCAGGGATTTGGGCTAGCAAAGTGGAGGTGGGGACTCTACTCCAGCAAAGTCCTACTCCTCCTCCGTCTTTCCACCCAGCTGAAACGTCACACGTTTCTCATTTTCTCTCTCATTTCAGCCTTCCCAAACACATGGACAGGACAGTGAAATTAGGGAAGAAGGGCGGTTGCTGACAAGACACTGTACAGAAAAGGATACAGGGGACAAAAAATGGAAAAAACATGAGAAAGTGGGGCAAAAAACCTGATAAGAAGCCCAGAGAAGAACCAAAATCTTGTAGTCAGTGATGAGGGCAGATGAGAAAAGGAGCTCAGGAATGAAATCCAGTTCTAACACTGCTGTGCAAACATCCCTGAAATCCAAGCAGTCTTCTCCCTAGTGTAGGTTTCTGTAGAAGCTGACATACCTCTAGCAGTGGGGTTTGCGTGGATGGAATCAAGCCTCCAAGTCAGCTAATAGATTACATGGCTATCACATGATTCCACAAGATAGCATTTGTGATTTATTGGCTGGATATACTTCTTTAAAAAATTCCACCTACACGTAGAAGCTATCCTAAAAAACACAGCTGAAGCTGCATAGTGAAGTACTCAGAACTTAAGAGGAGCTGGTTATGCAGCTGTGATGTAGCATGCCTGGTACCTACGCTGCAGTACGGCCTGGGTGTCTGACCCACTTCTATTTTCTATCTCAGTCAATGCACAGGATTGAATTGCTCAGGGAAAATGCCTTGTGAAGGAAGCGACCTGTCAGTAGAAGTTAAAGTTAGAAGGTTACCAGTACATTGACCCTTGGGAACACGAACCACAGAACAGCAGGCTACTACCTTTGCCTTCAGGTTATCTTTGTTTTACAAGTCCTTCTGGCATGACTTCTGGCATTGAGTGCAGAAACAGCACCCCCAGAGCCCCGCTACCTTTCTTGTCAAAGACTGTCACCATGTGTCTGCACAGTGGGACTCTGTCCCAAATGAGACCACTAAGCACTACCCGATCAGCAGACCACCATCACCAACCTGCGTCAGAGCCATATCGCCTTGGTTGCCACCTTCTTCCACTGCATGCAGCTCCTGAAGCAAAGCAGAAAGAGATACAGTGACTATGCTTGTGTAGTCCAACTCCACTCCAACAACTTCCCAGACTGACAGCTTGACTTTATTTTTCACTTAGCAACTGCCTCCCACCCAGAGAAACCATCTTCCCCTGTTATTGAAGAGTAAAATCAATTCTCTGAGCATACTTGTTCTTTTTGGTAAAGTAAATGACGCTGCTGCTGGAGAATATTTTCATAAAACATGGAGTAGGTGTTAAAGTTGCTGCGCTCTCTGGCCATAATGTCACAGCCCAGTATGGTGAGACACTGTTGTAAATGGCTTTTTTTCAAAGTGACCTAGGAAAACAAAATAAGAAACCTTGCAGGTGGCCTGAGTCACAAGAGTTGCTCTATATGGCATACATCAAAATGAAACATCGTCACCTTATTGTAAATAAAATGCTTCTGCAATATCAAAATGAAGCAAACATAAAATTATTCAATGTTAATGCTTTTGTCCAATCTACAATTTCACTGAACTAGTGGAAAACACATTTGTCAGTTTTTTGACTGGTTCTAGCTGCAACTATATTTTTTTTTTTCCATCTGAAGCTAAAAGAGAATTTTCAGTAGAGAAATTAAATCACCAGCTCAGACACTGCCTGGATTGCAGTTGGGACTCAATATACCTTCTCTCAAAAAATCATGTTTTTATCCAGAAGTGGTCATATTTTTGTAAATATTTTCTTTAAATTTCACTGAAAATAACCCTAACACTGCTTCCTAACATCATGCTGGACCCCTGATTTAGAAATGACTCAGGAAAAAGAGTTCCCACTACTGAATCCATGAATAAAGTCCTGCAATCCTGCATTGCGGTTGCATATAAACCTCCAGCCCTAACTCATCTTCACATTATTAGAGTCCTGAGAGCTGAAATAAACCTGTCAGAAGGCAGTAGGGCAATATGCAAGTTTGCTGCCAACGCTACTATTACAAACCAACACAATCTGAATATAAACTCATAAGCTTAAGAAATGTGTTTCCCTTTTAGGTCACTGATTGACAAGAGCTCTAATAAATAAAGCTGTAAACATGATTTAGCTGTTGCTTAGATAGAAATGCAGAATATGTACCTCTGTATCTGATTCTTGGTAGTTTTCCATCAGCCTTTGAACAAATGTTTCAACTATCTGTGGTCGTACAACAGAGAAATTTTCTTGCATTACCCTGTGTTTCCAGAGCTCTGTACGAACAGAAGGAGGAAAAAAAAAACCCAACAGAGTAAAACCACACATCAGTGGGTATCACTGTCACAGACTATTGATCCTTCAGTAATCCCTGGGATTTGACACTGGGTATGCTTTATAGCTTAGGGTTTCTCAGCTTTCCTAAAATGTTTACAACAAAAAGTAAATGTCATTGCAAACAGATTGCAAAGCCTGTGTTGAGCAGCAATATCAAATTCATTCTGGTACCAAAGCCAAAATGCAATTTCATTACAGACCAGTTCTGGCAATAACGCCCTGGCCCGCAATCGTATATTGGAGTTTTCTGTAAGTATTGAGTAAAGAACATGGCTTTTGTGTGAAATTTAACAGTTCTGTGCACTAATTATTGCTGCCTGCAAACAACCAGTGGCAGTAGGGCACTTTTTTCTTCCCTTTTGTTTCCACTTTTTCTTTGTTTTACTATTTGGGCCTGTGAATACCACCATGCAGTAACTGCACCAAATAAACACCCAACATATTAAAAAGTCTGACATTTAAATTGCACTGCTAGGCCTAAAATATTAACACTCCACCACAGAGGAGTACAGAAGTAATTTCCTATCAGTCTATTTCAGGCTGCCTGCAAACTCCAGAATAATTAGTGTTCAGCCTTGTTTGCACAATTGTCTTTGCAATGATTATGGCTAGACATTCACTTTATAAAGAAAAAGTGAATTCTTATATTTAGGGAATCTGAATCTGTTGAACAGACACAATAATCAGGTCCATGTAGAAAGGTGTATGGTATCTCAGTACACAATTCTTCATGGCTTCCTGCTAGATGTATTTCTGGAATTTCTCACAATGGGCTCTCCAAAACAGAAGAAAATTTCCTGAGAGTAAGCCATTTTTCATCAGTGATATCTTCCCCATGGTTCAGCTGGTCCCTGGGCTCCAAACAGGCTCAAGGGGAAGTGGGGAGCTGAGAGTAAATATGCTCTCCTTTTCGCACATAGGACTTTGCTGCCTTTATGCACCAAGGCTCCTTTTGCCACTGAAGACTGGGGCTCCCGTATTTCCCAGGACAGTTATTTTAATTCTTCTTACCAGTGGGGAGACTGCTTTCTTGTCTGGCTCTCTCAGATGTCACTAGAGTAATCTCCTGGTTAATTTTCTTCTGCACATCATGGATCATGTGGATTTCTAGGCTTTCCAGAAGCTTTTGGAGCTAGAATCAGGTTTAATAGTTAGTTTGTACTAAATCTCTGTACTGCTTATAAAGCAACTTGCCAACTATCAAAAACTAGCAGAATAAAGCAAAGCAATTCTCCTCTTTCCATTATTTTCTAAAATTCAGTAGTTTCAGATACAGTATCAAGGTTAATATTTTGGGGTGACTGCATGCCGAGTGCTGTGCCACAAATACTCTGGATAGAGGCAGGTTCCCCTGCTGCTTTGGCCTGTCCCAGGACCCACACCTGGCTCCACATAGCAGAGGTGCCATTGCAGAGCCTTCGGGGTCACCCACATCTGCCAAACTTCCCCCCACGACAACCTCCACGGGCCCCTGCAGGACTCTGGCGCACTTATCAGAAATTGTGGACAAATACAACACTGCATGGTCCTCTGTAATACACCACTAATCATCCTCCCCTTACCTGGTACGCTTTCATTTTGATTTCTGATGCTCCTCTGAGGGCAAGTATATGTTGAGTGCTTGTAACCGGCTCTCCAAACTCCTCCTTTGTGCCCATTTGCCTGACTATGGCTTTCATGGCTGGGTACAGGATATCTGCGCTAGAATCACCAAGACATGGGTATTTCACACATTCTCTCTCAAAATCACTGTTTGCATTTACTGACCTTGGACCTTAACTTTCCTTTTTCTTCCTCTACCCCTGTTCTTAACCCATGCGGAATATGATTAAATCTCAGCTCACTGCATTAGCCCCACTTGACCTACAAGTGGGGCAGGACAGTCTCTTTTCCACTGGTCCTGCCTTATTACATAGTTCCGTAATTTCTCCAAGTTTATAATAATACAAACCTAAAACGGAGGGGAAGGAACAAGGGATCAACCAGATAAAGCAGGGGGCTAAGAACTTGTCTGTCAACTTCCTTCAAATAGACCAAGCAAATCTTTCCTCCTCCCGCTGCTCTCCTTCACATCTGATCATGGGTTTGCTAAGTGCTTCTGAGTGTTAAGTGCCAAGCACTTTGCTCTTAGAAGCAGAGGAGCCATTAGCAAGGCATATATACCTCATTATATTTTATTGTTTTACTCATGCTGCCTTTTAAACCCTTGATGGCATGACACAAAGGTTAGCACAGAACTCGAAGTAGGGAGCTCTTATCTGTGGAAGGCATGAGTGGGGATGGGGAGGAGAGAAACACAGTGGGATTTTTGGGTACAGTACATTTGGCAGATTGCCTGCTACAGAAGAGCTGTTGCAGGTGCCACTACAGAATCTCCTGCTGCTCAAAGGCCAGTGCAATCAAAGCCATGGACAGGGAGCTCACCTCTCCTCCCAGGAGGCAATAACCGCTAACCCGATCTCAGGCATCACCACAAGAAAGCTCTGGGTGTGGAGGGACTGGGAGATGCTGAGGTCGGGGTTCTCCTGCAGCTGCCCAGCCCCATGGTGGAAGCACAAGCCATTGCTCACTCTGCCTGGAGAACTTGTGCCCCTGACTCCCAGCCCTCCTGCAACCCAGTCCTGCTCTGCCCTGGAGCTGCTCCCTCAGCAGAGTTTATAAATTAGAGGCAAAGACCATGGGCCCCCAGCACTGGACTGTGCCCCCTCTGATCTGGTGATACTGCATGGGAGGTAACACTGAGATACAGAATGGAGCAAATCTGATACCATCTCTTTACACACACACGAATTTTTTGTGACTGATCCAGACCTGTCAATCTAAATGTCCCTTGTAGGGACAGGCCCGCTGAGCATTGCTTCCTCCGTGCTCCGTTGCATGACAACAGTGTTTTCCAGTGCCTTCATGCACGGATTTCACCCTTAGTACGTCATCTTGCTCTTTCACTTCCTTTCTTGTGGGTTTCGGGGACAAGGCTTTTTAAAAAGCGATGTTCCATTTTCTACATTCAGAAGGGCCTCTCCAATGGAAATCTTCCAATTTTCTATTCTTGACTGCTCACAGATGAGCCAAGTAGGAGGGTTAGGAAGAATTCTCCTACAATTCATCTAACAGGCTTCCAAAATTTCCATTTATTCAAGTATTGTATTTAACATTGTTTATGGAGCCTGAAATACAGAGGTGGGTCACATGACTGAGAAGAATGTACTTGGAAAACATCAGCAGCAAAAGTCTGAATAGACTTTGAAAGAGGGGAAAAAAACAACCATACTGAAACAAAGAAGCAAAAGGTAGCTCTCAAGCCTTTAGAGAAAAACTGAAGTACTAGGCTAATTATAAGCAAAACCACAGAAAGGTAGAAGAAAAAAAAAAAAAAAAAAAGGCAAGGGGACAGAAGGAAAATAGATGGACAAGGCAGGGGCTTTTCTCATCTTTCATCTTTTCAGTTACTCTGGAATATTCTTGCATCCAAGGTAACTTACCCATATTGCTCACAAAACTCTTCGTAGAGAGTAACTGTATTGATATCCTCAGTCCTCAGCTTGAGCAGGCCCCATTCTGCCTTTAATATTTCTAGTTGCTTCCATAGTATCAGAAAAGATCTCAGCAAGTTCAGTGATATGACTGGATCATGATGCCTCAGCAGAAGTTTGCATGTCTTTTTGCTGTTCTGCAACCAGTTAGCACTTGAGTCAACTGTTTCTGCCAAACTCTACTGGAAGTCACAGGGAAATGTTTTGCTTCAAAAAGCTATGACAAGGTTTTCACATGATTTTCTTTGCTTAATAGCATCTCATGAAATATACAGTGGGAAGCAACGTGAGACAGGCTATTGTGCAATCAGAACTTTCAGTGAGGCCTTACAACCATGTACTTCAGAGCACAGCACAGGAAGAAAAATGGGCTACTTTTTGATTGCGATGAGTACTCACATACAGCAGAGATGGGGATAAAATTGCACAAAAGTTAAATCCTTTGTTTTATTGCTGCTTTCCTCAAGTGAATTGCTTCAACAGCATCACTCCCTACTTGGTCTGTACTAAAAGTAGTTACAGAAATCAAACTCATAGGTCAGATCTTGCAGAAAGCAGACCTTAAAATAACTAAATTTGTCATTTTACCTTACAAATTGATCAGTGTATCTGTTTTCCATCACAAACAGTTTGACTCTTTCCCCATTCCTTGAACCAAATCTTTGTGTAGTTTCTGGCAGACTTTAGGTGCCCTCAGCAACCACTTCTCGCATACACGTCCACAATGCAAATACTAGGGGAAGTACAGCCAGGAAGTACCTTGTCTCTCCTTGACCAGGTTTGGTTTTAGACAGTGGCCAGGCTGTTCCTTTCCTCTTTGCACTGGGTAGCCCTTGGTAAAGAAAGAGCTAGACCTTCAGTGGGGTGTGGGGAAAAGTCAGGACATTTTCTCCAGAAGTCTGGCAATACCAATGGGTCCTCAAGGGGCATCTATCATAGGGCTTCTCTCGAGAGCACTCAGGATTTATAGGAGACAACATTGTTCTCTTCTTAGGAGTAGATGAGGTTATTATGGCATACCTCAGGTCTAGGTCGCTTACGTTCACAGAGATTTGGTTGCAAAAACTAATGGGAGTCCTACATAGAAGCTGCACAGTCCCAAACAAACTGCGTTGTCAGAGGTACCTGCTTGCTTTTAGCTAACGAGGCTTGACAGTCAGCGTGATCTTCCATAGCACAGCCGTAGCTGTTCTGCAATATATCCTCCATTAGAAACTGCATTGCCACCAACTCCTCATGAGCAACTCTTCAGTCTGCATCACTCAGGCTGCACAGGCACAGCTGGAGAGGAAGGGAAAGTCTCTGAAGGTCTGCTGCGCAGAGCTTAATCAGTAATAGCAAATCTCAGATAACTGTCAGAACAGGGGGTTTTGTGTTAGAAACACAAATGGATTTCAAGCTTTTAGCACCATGGTCCTAAAATACATATGCCTGTGCATAAAAATTATTTGATTCTCTAGTTCTAGCACACTAGGAAAATGGTAAGTATAGGTTCATTATCAATAAAAATGCTCTACTCTGCTTGAAGAAAGATCAAATGTGAAGTAAATGGTAAAATAGGCTTTTGGACAGAAAAGGGGGAGACATTTTTTGTTCACTTTTGTTTAAAAAACAAAGACAGGAAATGAGATGGTATTAGTTTCTTTCCCTCCTGCATCATAGATTCATCTCGTCTTTATGTCTTTGGACGTAAGCACAAGGCTGCTGTCTCACTGTACCTGCATGTTGTAATTTATATTAACTGTGTTGTTGATAGTGACTGGAAACAATCCTCCATCCATTAGGAATGTCCTCCAAGGGAAATGCATGAGTGTCTAAAAGAATAGAGATGACTGTTCATAAATAAGAACAACATTCAATTAGTTATGAGAGTCCCATCTAATCTGCTCAGGACAAGGCAACTCAGAGGCCAAGCTGCTATTTGATATGTGATACACTCTGCTCTGACTTTGAAAGTACGCCATGTATTAGAAAAGAGAAGCATCTATTATCACTCATTGGGAAAGAAGCAATAAGATTCATTCCAGAATACATTTCTTACCAAGATCCTGCGCTACTTCTGCCTTCACAGAATAGCTCCCATATCCTTACCCACCTACTGTCAATCGTTTATTGCTGATCCTGTCTCAGAGGCAGCAGGACATGTTATTCATCAAAGATGTCCAGATTTTGCATGCCAGTACAAATCCTGTTTCTCAGTTATGCTAAGGAGGTCCTATGTGTTATTGTCACCTAAATCGAGGCAGGGGTGGCAGAAAATTGTATGCCTCCAACTCACTGTTTGCGAAAGGCATTATTAAAGGTGAAATAATAGTATCTGATATTGGGTAATTAGCAGGATGGCATTAAAATGAGGAAACATGAAGTTAGAATGATTATTTAAAACTACCTATTACTTTGGAGCATGCTAATATCACCAGCAAGACTTATTATCTTTACTTTCCCTAATGTCACACCAGCTTTTTTTGCCGGTGTCATTCAAGGTGTCTCTTGAGCACACAGGTATGCAATTTGGCATTATGTAACTCTGTGTGATGCTATAGCTAAGAAAACCACTAGACCTAAATATCTTGCACACAACCATGACAGACACGTTGGGCAATCAAAACTGCTGCTAGGTGATGAGACAGCTCAGAAGGGTAATTACACAAAATTGAAATTTAGTAGAATCACCATCATCTGTCATGCAGAATAATTCCATTTTGGTGACATCAGTGTGATTACGTTTCATCTCAAATTTTTATTATTCACTTCTGTAGAGTGTCTTCTAGAACTCCTACTGGTGAATCAAGTTAATAAGCTGTGACCATGGGAATTTTTTTAATTAGCTATTAGCAGTTAGGTTCTTTGCACGATGGTAGGGAAGGAGTAAGCACACCAGCAAGAAGCGCAGAGCAGTTTGTTCTGCAAGGAGCTCAGTGCAAACAGAAGAAGAGTGCCTCTGAGGGCATGCTTCACTCACCCTGCAGCTTTGAGGATCTAGAAGCTGTGGGAGCCTTAGCTGTGAAGCAAATGCACTCTGAATCACAGAGTTACTCAATGGAGGCAACGCATGGTATATCCTGTCTGTAACACTCTGGTAGGCTGAAACATTCCCCGAGGACAAAAATGTCTCTCTGTAAAGGAAACAAAATGTTTGTATTAAAAAAAGAGGTAAGATGACTTCAAAATTCTCCAAATGGTCTATAAAAAAATTACCTGCACCTCATTATAACCCAACATGGTAGTGACTGACAGGGATAGTGGCACATACGAAGATTAAAACGAAGAGACACAAATGTTAATGATGTAGATGCATGTGTGAAAGTGCCTCTGACTGGGGCCACTTACAGCAAAATATATGTCCATGCTAACAGAGAGGGATGCTCAGGTAGCTAATAGGCTGCAAAATAATTCAGGAGCTCTACTGTCTCCTATTCCTGATACTAGGATAATTTCCTATACAACGTGGGAGGGTCACTAAAGCTTTTCAAAGTTTTCAAAAGTGCTTTTGAAGCTTTGGAACCTAAATTATAGGATACTTAGAGTCCAGAGCTAGGTTTAGCAACAACACTCCCCACTGATTTTCATGAGACCTGGTCTCACCTAGCAAGGGCACCTGGTCTCACACAGCAAATGCTGGTCCATGCAGACACACCAGAGCCCAGCTGAGCAGCAGCAGCTGCTAAACCAGCAGAGTCCTCTTCCAGCACAGTTGTATAGCGCTTCTGGGACCCAGCTGGCTCCTCCTGCTTGGATAGCATTGTGCTGTGCAATCACATGCATAAAGCTACTTTTTACTACACTCTATGCATAATGTAAATATATTACCCAATCTAGCTTAGACATGACTTTGTCATTTCATTGCAGCCTCTTTGTCACCCTCAATTCTCCTGTACTTCATTCCCATGCTTTTAAAACAAAGAGCCCCTGTTGAACCAGTTCTTGCAATATAAGAAACAACCTAGACTGCAACTCCTTCTGTAGCTGCACATGCTCCTTTGAATGGCAGCTCTAAAGATCTTGTTCTTTTGGTTTTGTCAAACATACACAAGCACTTTTAAAAATGACATGGAGTTTGTATCAGTTGCAGAACTAACAAAAGAATTACAGGGAAAAATAACAGCTTCTGGGATCAAACCTGGCAGGAAAGTTATAAGAGATTAAAAGTGATTTACTGTCATACTGTAAACCATGGTGTGGAGAAAACGGAAACTAATTGCACTGGCAATAAGGAACAAGAAAGATGAAGCATCTGATATACTGCATTACTTCCTGTTAACACATAACGCCTTATCCGAGGAAAATGTTTCTGCACCGATTTCCCCTACAGTATTTTAATCAAGAAAAAATAGAAATAAAAGCACAAGATAGTTTTATCTTCTTGTGAGTGTCCAGAAAAATCTTTAGTCTACAAATACATCCAGTCATAGCTCTGCTGGATAGCACAAGAGTGGTCATACCAGGTCAGAGCAAAAGTTCATCCAGCTCAGAGTTCTGTCTCCCACAGTGATCAAAAGTAGATTCATGAGAAGACAACAAAAATCTCCAGAGCAAGTATATGCTGATACTTCCCACCGATATTCTCATGGCCTCCAAGAATTTGTAGCTCAGGCATTTCCTCAGCCACAGGTGATTGCTAAATGTTTAATAACCCTCGGCAGATTTGTCTTTCACGGGCCTATGCAGTTTCCCTGAGTCCTATGAACTTTTACCACCTGCTGCCTCCCACAGCAAGAAATCCCACAGCCTAATTACAAGCCATGCGCAAGAACCACCTTTTCTTTTGTTCAGAGATGGCTACCTGCTGTTCACCCAGGATGCACCTTATGCTGGAAGAGACTGTGAGCAGACACTGCTTGTTTATCCCCTGCATTTGACTGACAGTTTTACAGAGCTGTCACCCAACTGTACTACTTGTTCCACCCAGCAACCTTTCATCATCCATGTGGCTCCTCTGGGAACCTTTCAGAATTCTCTGTCCTTCCTCAGATGCGGACCAGAACTGCATAGGCTCATCAACACAGATTTATCCAGTGGTGTAGTGATGTTCTTATTTTTGCTTTCCTAAAGGGAATCAATTTCCTTTTCTTTTTTTTTTTTTGATCACTACTGAGCTGAAATTTTGACAGACTTATCTGTCATAATTCTGAGATTTCATTACTGCATGGTAATAGTCAAGTCAGAGGCTGTCATTTTATACACTGGGATTGTATTTTTCCCCAGGTGCATCATTTTACTGACATACTGAACTCCATCTGTTGTTTTATTTTGTAGTCACTCTTGTTTTGTAATGTCCTTCTCCAGCCAGCCCTTGACCTTGGTATCCTGGGTGTCATAGTATCATGTACACACAGTACCACCTCAGCTTCAGTCCCTTTTCAATGTCATCTATGAGCACCTGAACAGCACAGGAGAAAGCTCAAACTCCTGTGGGAAGCCACTGGTAACTTCCCTTATCCACTGCAAAAGTTGCCCATTTACAGCCTTCCCCTTCCTAAATCTCAACACATTATTTACAAATGTGACCATCTCCTCATATAACCAGTGGCTGCTTAGACTCCTTAAAAGCCTCTGTTGAGACTATTAAAGCTTTCAGGGAATCCAGGCAAACTGTATCAACCCTTTATTCATGTTTGTTAACACCTTCAGAGAACCCCAATATGTTTGTAAGGCGTGACTACACTTTCCAAAAACAGTGTTGAGTTCCATGCATCCACTTCATTACAGTTTCTGCTAATTTGAACACTAATGACATCAGGTTTATCATCCTGTGATTACCCAGATCACCCTTGCAATCGTTTTTAAAAACTGGTAACACATCAGCCACTTCCAGTCTTCAGGTATCAAGGCAGTGTTAAGCAAGAAGCTACACACCATAGCTAGTAATTTGGCTTCTTTTTTAAAAAAATAATATTTGAGGTCTTTCAGAATTCTTGAATATTATCTGGTCTTGGCAACCTGTTCATCTTCATTTCAGTCTGCTTGTCCCATAACTTTCCCTGGCAACACTTCCACTTGCAGCAGCTCCTCTGATGCATCTTCCATAAAGAAAGGTTTTGGTGTGGGAATCTCAAGCTCTTCCACAAGGCATGCAGAATCAAAAAAATCACTTTTTAAAATGTGTGCTATTGACTTATCTTCACTGAACACTCCTGATCACCTACTGGCCCTTCAGACTCTTTGGCAGGTTTCCCACTCCTGGTATATTTGAAACAAGATTTGATGCCTTCAGCAAAATTGTTCCTCAAAACTGGGCTGGGCTGTCTTGAATCCTTTTATATTTATCCTGTCACAGTTTATAGTCCTTTCTATTTTCTTCATTTGAATGAAAGTTTAGCTGGATGCCTTCTTGCTTTAATAATCTGTTTAATCCTGCTGTTTAGCCATGCCAGCATCCTCTTATCCTTTCATAAGTCTTTCTTCACATGTGGTATTTCTTGAGTGCCTTCAGTATGTCCCCAAAGAGTCTCTATGCCATCTGCAAGGATTTAACTCCCCTAGCTAATCCTTCTAGGTTTTTTTCAGCAAGTATTCTCATTTTTATGTAGTTTCCCATACTGAAGCTGCGCTCAGCTATGGTGATATTTATTTGGCTTTCACTGTTCCTTCAAGGACGTTTTATACAAGCACATCATGGCTGCTCTTGGAGACAGCTCTTTAATTGCAGCATTTTGAACTTGGTCCTGCATGTTACTCAAAAGCAAGTCCAGGAGTTTCTCTTCTGGTGGACTGCATGGTCTGCCTGCCCCATGGAGGCTACAACTACAAATCTAGTCTTGCATCATGCTACCACGTGGCATCTACAGAGGGGAGAAGAGTGGAAACTTCCTTTACTTTCTCATGTCCTGCCCTTGTTTTGGTTCTGCCAAGGTTATTTTGTTGAGTACATTCAAACCACTCTGTGACCATTATGGACAGACAACATATGGGAGGAGAGTGGAGGAAGACTGTTACTTTTTAGAGAGACCTAAAAAATATATCTTAGTTGGTTTTCTGTGATGGGGTAAATTACAACATTTTACAGGAGGGTAAACCTAGATCTCAGTATAAGCAGGTAAGTCCTGTTCTTGCTTATTCAACATTATTTGGTAGAGGAAAATATAAAATTGAATGTAGATCCTGCAGCAAAACAAAAAGATTAACTCATAAATGTACCTCTGTAGCAGCTACCAACCTCCCTGATTTAGTAAACTATGAATCACAACATAAAGGTGATATAATGCTTAGATAAAAGCACAGCTGTACTCAGACATGGTGTGTTGAGATCCCTCAATGAAGCACGTAAGGACTCTTACCACTTTTAGTTAAAGGAAACTTGACACTTTTAGTGAAAGGAAAATTTCTGCACTTAAGGGGCATATTTCATGATCTGGGAGCAGATACCATAGAGAAAATTTAAATTCATCTTTCCTACATTTTTTTCTTTGTGAACAAAAAAAAAGGCACTTTATAAAAAAGGTGCCCATCCCATCCCTAACAGGCTGTGATTCCTACCATAGTCAATGCCTGATTGCTGCATCAAACTGTAGAAAGATCACTTCTCTGTGAATGGCTAGCAGCTGGGCTACTTCACTGGGATCCTGTGGATTCTGAAGGCTGTTGATCATTTTCTGTATGTCTTGAAGTTCAGTCCCTGGAGTCCCAGAGAACAGTAAATTTATCAGTTAAGGTGTCAGAAAATGTATGTAAAAACTGTAAATGCATTTTCCCTCCAGGAGTTTTGTACTTCAGGACTTTCTTCATTTTTCATCCCTCCCCTGGGAGGCAGAAGAAGAATGTGTTTACATCCCCCTCAACACTACAAAACCAGGCTTTAAGAAAAGAGATTGTGGCAGGTGGAGAATTATGAGGATGTAGTAAGGTCAGGGAGGAAAAGG
This sequence comes from Strix uralensis, assembly GCF_047716275.1. Classification (NCBI taxonomy): domain Eukaryota; kingdom Metazoa; phylum Chordata; class Aves; order Strigiformes; family Strigidae; genus Strix; species Strix uralensis. The sequence continues at coordinate 52,060,482 of NC_133974.1, read as the reverse complement.
CATAGGAATTAGAAGTTACTAGCATCTCAAAAGAATGGTTCTTTTATTAGTCTTTCCCATTAAAAATTCAATTATTATAAAATGTCAACCAACAAGGACAGTGGTATATCTTACTGATTATCATATCGAGATTAGATTTGTCAGACAGGAGCAGAATCAGGTCCTGAGATGGCATTTTACTTACTCCAAAGACACAGACTAGTTACTACCTGATAAGGAATGATAGGGACAACTTTTCCAAGTGTTTTTAATAAAATACTATTGGGGCTCAGTTCTGCAAGCTAATGAATATTTTTCTGCTGAGGCCCTAAAGCTTTTTTATTCCCTTTAAGCCTAGCAAAAAACTTCTCAAAGCAATGGGTCTCTATAAGTCATTAGCCTTACAAGAGCACCTGCTCTTACTTGGTGTTTGTAGGAAAAGTGTGCACAGGGCTTGACTGCCTCCCCAGACACAGCCACCACTGAAGTGATTTAACTTGGAAGCACCTGTTACAGAAACCCAATGTTCTCTCTGTCAGGCTGCAGGGGCTGCCATCGTTTAAGGAAGTTAAATGGTCTGATTTGTGGGAGAGGGAAATTATTCCTCCTCATCAGCAGCAACAAAAAAGATCTCTTGGTCATGAGTAATGGAGTTAAATTGTCTGGACAAAACGCGTTATAGAGACAGCAGAGTACTGAGGACTCCATCACTGCCTGTGTTTTCTGTTTTAAAAGTGTGGTAGCTAGGCACACATTAGATATGTCTGAAATTAAAATACATTGCACATAATATTCCTTCTACATCTGGTTATGTGGTTTCTCACTGATCACTGAGCTCAGTCTTTTTGATTGTTTCCAAGCTCATTAAACACGCTAATTTACATGAGCTTTCTCAGTCATATACAAATGAATTTACTAATACGCACTTGATGGTACAATGAGCGCACACCACAGAACAGGCAGTGCTTTTTGTTATAGAAAATATACCCACTTCAAAATCAAACATTCACAAGCACAGTATTAAAATAAAAGCTGTAACAAGTATTTATGATTCACTGAGTTGTTTCTTCCCTTCCAAAATGAAATTTCAAGAAAATAAATTCAGAACTGATAATAAAAATCTTACTTGCATAAAAAGAAAAATACATAAGGGGTAAAATCTGGAGACGTTAAAAGACAAAGTTAGTCTTTTATATATTCTTCCCAATTTTTGAATAAATTTAATATTTTTATCCAATTGCCATAATCAAATTTTCATTTTTTAAAAGATGCCGGGACACAAGAGAGGCTGTGCAGGTAAAGTTTTTACTCCTGAGTTGTGTCTGAGCAGTACCAAATGTACAGATATATAAACACGGGCATTTCTAGGTGGCATGAAAACAGCCCAGCCATGCAGCACGCACCCCTACAGAGGAGGAGGTATGCATAACGTGCCATGTTTTGAAACTTCTCACCATACTGTGGGAATAATCCGGTGGCTGAAAAGCCAAATGCCAAGAGCACCTCAGCACTTGGGACAGGATTATCTCATGTGACTTTAGTTGCCTAATTATCAGGTATCAAATTTAACTGGGCTCCTGCAATCTTAAGCACTTCCAAAGAGAGTTTCATCCCACTCACTTTGAACATATTTTAGCCTGGGACGAGCAACTCCTCTGAAGGTGTCTTCGTAACAGTGCCCAGCAAAGGTGTCCAGTGACAGCAGAGGTACCTAACTGGTGGTTAGATACCTGCAATTACATATCTCAGTGATAACCACTAAAAGAAAGGTAGGTAAATCCCACTCCTGCAGTACATTTTAACTTGAACAACAGGTCAAGGCTATTAGGGAAACTGGTACTATTCCTGCAAAAATACATGTTCATGCAGGACAACACAAACATCAGTTGTTTCACCCTTTGGAAAGAGAATCAAGTGACAAATTTACTAGAGGAACCCAAGCCTGCCTTTTTTAATCTTCTGGTAAAGATAAAAGCATCATGGGCTGATCAGATGGCTTAACCGACACTTCCTAGAGGCAGAGGAGCAATTTTGGGACCATGTTGTCTGTTCCCTGCTGGAGCAGACCTCCCAAACCCAGTAGGTACGTTGCTTTTCTGTGAGATTGCGACAGATCTGTAAGGCTGGGGACACACTCCTAAAACACGACAGTCTTCCATCAGTAAAATGGAGCAGGAAAAAGAAAAAAGAAAGGGTTGAATTTCATCTTGACTTTATTCTTCAGTTGATATCAATCTCATCTTCATGCTCCTTTTGTCCCTTTCTCACCATCAGCATTTCATACTCTTTTGCACCTGGAACCATCTACCTTAAGCACACAGTACTTGTTACTTACCAATCCTGTCAGTCTCTCCCCAGTGTGGGGTCAGAGGCTCTGGGTTTAAGGCACAAAAGCAGTTTGGAGAATTTCCTAATTGGGCAAAAGCCAGGAGATATGAAACCACGTCGTGAAATGCACCAACAATTTCTAGGCTTAGGTGGAGAGCTCTGAGAGCAGCCTGCAAACAAGACACATGCACAAATAAAACCATTCAGATGATCCTCCCAAAGCAAACATGGTGAAGTAGCAAAGATTTTTGTGTCCTGGGCCATAACGACTCCTGGACAGCAAACAAGACCTCCCTGGGATGGCACCAGGGCTCCCAGAGCAAGGTCAAACACTGGATTTCGTTCAGGCTCAGGATATCACTCCCAGCTATCACCATCCCATCTGGTGTCATAGCTTCTGGTTTAGAAACTGCTTTCCTCAGTGTCTCTTACAGCCACTTTTTTCAGTGTTTACATCTATCCAAACAGAGAGAGATGTCCAAGCAGCCTTCCCCTCGCAGTCCTTCCCCATGGCACTGCACTGTCTCCAGCTCCCCACACTGCCAGGGCCAGCCCAGGTACCTCCTCCTTCCTGTCCCCCCTCCTCCTTATTTCAGCAGAAATAAGTCAGAGGACATAAAGGTCCTAGCCTTCCGCTTCTGCATACACAGACACAGGGACAATACTTGATAAACTGGTGGGATGGGGGATACTTTCACAAATAGGAAAAGGCAACACAGCAAGGCTGGGTTTTGGTTCAATTACTTTTGATCTTTAAACTAAAGGATCCTTCCTTTCCTTTTATTTTTGTTTCTATCTCTAAACCAAGAGGACTGAAGCTATCTCCTTCCTGGGAAGCACTCTTCATCAACACCCTTCATCAGTGGCACATGCTAGCTGCATCCAGATTAAAACTACTGATGGTTATTTTCCCATCTCCAGTGACAAGCTAAATTGTAATGCATGTGAAAAGATGTGCATGGCTTAGTGCCTAGAACAAAATCTCTTTTAGCTTTAGCAAATACTGACCTTCTCTGGAAGTGTTTTGAACATGATCAGTGCTTTGGTAGGGTGAGGGATGAACCACAAGTTAAGGAAGGTGCGTCCATCTGGAGACAGCAAAGAGCGTGGTCAAGGATGGAAGGATCTGAGTTATTGCAAGAAGTAAGAGGTGTTTAGCATTTTGAGGTTTCTTTCTGCCTGTTGCTTCCCAGAAAGACATTTTTCTTAAGTTTGATAAAACTGTTCCTTGAACGTAGGATTTGCCTCTAAGGTTTGCAGCAAGTGTACTTTAGACATAACATGATTTAGCTTTGATGTGTAGTATACAAGGTAAAGGTTTGACCTCCAAAACCTGCTGAATTTGAGAGAAATTTGAAAGAAACTTTCTTAAAGCATCTGACTTATAAAGCAAGAATGTGAGCTGCTGTGCTGAGGGCATTCAGGGTCTCTTCCCCCAGGAACATGCTTTTGCTGGCTAGAACAGGAGACAGGCAGGGCAAAGCAGCAGGCAGACATTAAAAATCTGTATCATTAGTTTAAAATATGCTATGCAATTACTAGTAGGCAGCCCACTTTTTTGCCAGAAGATATGAAAATACAACATTTATTACATGAATAATGTATTTTCCTGGTTTTATATACAATGTGCCATTTCTTGTCTTCACATACATGAAGATGAAGTACAATATGCAGCTAGTACATTCTGAAATAAGAGGTATAAATCCAGCTTGGAGATTGAGTTCAGCTCTTTCTGAAGTTTTGCAGGGTTTTTAATCTTTCTTTTCCTTTTGTCTGAAAAAAAAAAGCAAGGCTGAAAGCAAAAAATAGACCTCTGGTTTGGGTGGGATGGAGTAATGAAAGGTTAAATACTCCATGTTGTAAGCACGGAAATTATATTTGGGCAGGGTTTGTTTAACCAGCTGTGCCCCACTAACTTTTGCACAAGAATGATAAGCACAAATTGTACCTAAGGAAACCAGTCATGCTTTTCAGGGTGAGATTAGTATTCACACTCTCCATTTCCTCTGCTTTACATCACAGCCCATAAACGATACCAGCAGAAAGAGAGCAACCAGGGTGACCAGGGTTTCCTCCAAAGGCAGAAGCACACAGACCATGCAGATGAGCTTCGTCTTTACAGACTTCAACAGACAAGGATTGTGGGCAGCCCATCGCAGATGCTGTACTTCCCCACCTCACCTTAACAGGATGTTAAGGGTGGCTTCTCCGTAGCCACGTTTGCATGGGAGTCCAAACACTATATCACCTTGCTATGAGGTAGCACCTAACTTCATCAGAGAGAAAATGAGGGCAGTCCACTGCATCCAGATAAGCCCAGGTGCTGCCTACCCCGGCAACACATGGACGATTTGCAGTGCCATTTCCCAAGAAACAGCTAAAACACAGTTTAATCCCAAATAAAACAGATTTTCTACATTATGTAAAAAAAAAACCAAAACATCCCAGAGATGCTATGTCATGCTCACAGCGTTACTAATACTTTTCAAACATGTATGGCTAAGAGCTATGACCTAGTTTCATATGCCAAATCTGGCAACAATGAAAAAGGCAGGGAAGGGAAGAGCAGGATGGCACCACTGCACAAAAACCACAGCCCTATATTTTCCTCTTTCTTTCTGCTTCTAACATTTACATTTAAGATGGTAGTTGCTGTGGGACTCTTTTACTGTCTTCTGTAAGATAGTATTTCTGCTGCACTCAGTGCTTCTGCTTTTTTCTAAGCAATACTGCTAAGGCTTAGGTAAGTCAGCAAGGGTGGACACAGTACGTATCCACAGCCCTCCCTTCATGCCACTGCAGCTGGAGTCTATATGAAGATAGCAAAATCAGGAAGGAGAGGGGGTTCACCCGACCAGATGCGGATGTTGACAATACGAGCACCTCATCTGAGTCCCTGGAGAGAGAAAGAGGCACTTCCAGGACACAACACATCTCATTCAAAAGCAGGAGTCTGAAGCAAGTCATCCCTTTGAAGCACCTACTCATTATCAGGGGAGCCTAGTCAGATACAGGCATCTAAAGTTAGGTGTGCTATTCTCAAACATTTCCCTTTGCTGTTAATGAATTTTAGGCTTATGGAAATACATACATATATATTTGCAGAAAGGTTTTCATTATAACTATTCCCATTCTCATTTCTTCTGCTCCTTCCCCAGAGTCTCTTCTTTCCTTTCTTCCTTTCTTCTTTATTCTACGTCATTTTTTCTCTTTTTTCCCCTCTCACTCCCCACCTATCTTTTTTCCTTCCTATATTTCCTCTACTGTAACTAGCCACCTTCCCCCCGTCCACCACATACACTGTTTCTTCCACCCAGCTGCAGGTCCTTCTCAGAGGGAGGGAGGGAAGGACAGGGAAGGCTGGACCTGCTCACCCCCCAAATGCCTGGCAGCCATAAAAGCAGGCAACCAGATTAGTTCAGAAGATAAGAAAGCAATTGAATTAATGTCCTGCTATAACCCCCTAAATGCGGGCAAGATGGAAGCTAAATTTCTGCTTTCATCGTAACTAATTGACAGTTGCTGTCTACAAGGTGCTTCTTAGCTTCAGTTAAACAACAGAAAACGAAACATTAACTGGTAATAACTGATAAAGTGGGTACAAAAAAAGGGCAGAGTGGCTGAAAGGACAGGAGCCATTTTTAATTAAAGACTTTTCTCTAGCTCCCTGCAGCTCCCTTTCTGGCACGAGTGCCAGTTGCCGTGCCAGCCTGCGCAAGGGCAGGTCGATGCAGGTGCAAAGGGCAGGCTGCAGTGGTCCCCACGCTGCTCCCTGGACACCTTCATGTCTGCCTCCCTCCTGTAGGTAAGGCTTTGCTCTCGGCTTCCTTCATATATAAAACCCAGAAAAGCAGCACAGTATAGCAAGTGAGATGAAAGTGAGTGTGGCTGGGCCACAAGCTGCTGGAGAGACACAGACAAGCGTCGAAGTACAGGAGGAGAAAAGGCGACCTCAGAAAATTTAAGGCTATTTAAAAAATAAAAGGGCGTACATATGTATACATGCTTGTTTTCTAGGATGTTCATTGCTCCTGATGTCTCACTTCAAAGTGTAAAAGAACAATGTGTAACTACTTATAAGTTAATACACTTATATTAACATTTTTGAAGAAGTGTAATAGTGTAACCCTATAAAGTATTTTAGGTTATTGAAATATTTTCTTGCTGTTGAAAAGCTACAGGTCCAAGAGGCACAAGCCAATATCTGATTAGAGTGCACAATGCTAGGACTCACTGATCTCTATGTTGAATATCCCTACAGAGTCAATGCTCTGCAAGACCTTCTCTGCCACAAGATGGATACTCCTGAAATGTACATGGCTTTATTCTTTGCTCAACGTTCCCATGACACCAAGAGTAAAAGGAAGTGCATAGCATGAACTACAGAAGTATAGCTTGTGCAGCTGAACTCAGCAAATAAATCAGGTTTGACTTAACCCTTGCTAATAAACTAGGATCATTTCCTATGACAAGTCACCACTCTTGGTCCTAACTCCCAAACGAGTTCAGGGAAGAAGATGGACACTGTGAGACCCACAAACCCCCAGACTGAAAGAACCTGGGATGGGGGGTAGCTTGAGCATGAAATGTAAGTCTACCAAAATATTTCGCTGTAGGATAACTATTATCTCTCCTGTTACTGTGTCCAGAGAAGGCGCCTTCTAAAGCTAAGAGTGAATGTTTAACGAACGGCCCATGTACAACTTTCTGTGATAATATGCAAAACACTAGAGAGCTTAAAAGCTTCTCAGGCCATCTGAGACAGCAGTGCCTTAGAGAACATCCAATAAAAGTAGGTAAATAAAGGAAGAAAACCAGCCTGTACCATGGGCCTGTGAGGGGGTTACTTCCCAGAAACTACTAGCCAGATACACCAAACCGGTGTAGCATCACAAGCCTGCAGCTGGCATGCCTTTAAACAAGAGGGAAGGGGTGACAACCGCCTTCTCAAATATCTTGTTGAACCACATTTTATGATTTTTTGGGCTTGTAACCACACTCCAATCTTTGTTGTTGGAACTAAAGCTTTTGCCTGAACCTTAATGAATTTTTTTTCTGTTTGCTTCTGAGCCTCCCTATTGCTGGGCGGCAAGATGATCAAGAGCAAAACCAGTATTCTGGGTGACTACTTTCACATTTAAAACCATCTGCCTGCTAGTGCTAACATAGGAAACCCAGAGACTTACAGAGAGTCAGCAGAAGGGCTTGCCTTGCTAGCCACAAGTTTTGAGGAAAGAGATACTTGTGACATGGCCAAAACCAACGTCCCTTCTGAAAGGAGCAGATGATACAGGGTCATCTCCTGGTGTGTTGTGTGCTCTTCCTCTCCTTTCCTAACTTCTGATAAGTCACATGCCTGCAACTTATTAACAGGTTTTGTTTAAATCTTAAATAAATAAAATTTAAAGGGTAAAACAACCCTCACTGCCTAGGCTTAATCATTAAAGCAAAGGATTTACATCCTGAAAATGAGGTTATCCATTTGTTTTCCCCTTACATGCAATGCCAGGATTAGAAGCAAGCACATTTCTGAAGTTTTCCTTCTATGTATGTCAGCTTTTGTGGGGGACTCTGATTCTGCATATTCTCCATCCATCAAAATTGCCTGAAGACTGGCAGAACACACTGCTCAGGGCTCTTTCAGACTACCATTCCCCTTACAAACATGTATGCACCTTTATTTAGACTGAGGACTTTGGTACCAGGAACATGCTTGCAAACACAATACAAACCTGGAATCAGCTGCAAGGTTTTTCTTAAACTCTTGCTCCTCTTTCTTTCCTTGAGATAGTCCAATTATGAAGTACTTGTCTCTGATGACAGGGAAATCATCCAAGAGGCTTCTTAGGCTATTGTAGTACCCAATGAGCTGACCTCTCAGGGCATGCTGGGACACACGCTGATTCAGCCTAAAAAAGGCATAGTTAAAATATATAGTGCTGTGCAGAATGTATTCTGTCCAGATAAGCTCTACCTTTGTTGAACTTAATCTCTTTCTGTGTGGACATCTTTGGCATCTTCTACAGCAAAATTTACAAAATTTACAGTTCCTCTGTACTGCAACAACTAGAAGGATAAAAATTGTGGAAGTGGCATTTAAGAACTGGCTGCAAGCTGCCTCCAGACCCATTGGCCTGGCCTTACCCACACACTCGATAAGCTGTACGTGGGTTAAAGGTAGTCTGCATCTGCAGCACGACACAAATCTCCATCATTTACAAAACATGGCTTACTGAAACTGCTGCCCTACTTGCAGTTTGCTTCTTGCTGTGCTCTTTCCCAAGGTGGCTCGGATGCACCTCTGCCTACCTAGGCTTATGAGGAGAAGACAGACCTAGACGCTGGCCACATGTCAGCTTCTTGCCCAGTTTTATGACAGAATGGATCTGGAACATACAGCTCTTAGGTGGCTTCATAACAAATACTGAACATTAACATAAGAACACAGGATTTTAAAAGAATGAAATCAAGTACAACTCTGTCTGAAACTCTGGTTTCTCACAAGTTGCCTTACAGACTAGATTGAATTCACAGGATAGTACATCCCACTCACTCATTCTCTGATCTACTGTAGATTTATCCCTCATCTTGACGACATTTATCTGGCATTTCTGCTGAAATACCAACAAAGTGTTGGTGTTGTGTGCCTCTACTTAGCATCCCATCATCAATCCTTTCTCCTCATAAAGAAACCAAGTGGCATATTTCCTACTCATCCAGCAACATGGCTTGTACTGCCTGTAGTGTTATCCCACTAAACCACTGAATATGTTCTTTTCCTTAGCCTGCAAAATGGCTTACAGGTATATTCATAAAATAATGAATAGAAAGTCCATAAGTTCATATTATCCACATGAAAAAGATGCTCTCAGAACAAGAGTTGCATTTAAAACATGATGTGTTTGTATGGAAATATCTATAGTAAATCTATATTAAACATATATTAGACATAGAGTAAACTTCTGTATCAGATATACTTACTTATGACAATATTCAACACTAATGTCTCTCTTGAGTTTCAGAACTTCATCCTATAATGAGATAATATTTTCTTCTTAGTATCATGCACATAGGACTTACATGTACTGTGAGTCTAACAAAGCTAGAACACTTGTAACATTTTCTGTTGATACAATTTTAAAAACCCCTCCAGATTGTGTACAGTATTACAAATATCTAAACTATGAAATTCCAAAACTTTAAGGAGGATAAACATCAAGAAAGATTTCAACCAGTGTGCCAGACCCAGTAGACAGTTAAAGCAGTCTTGTGAATAAATTTAGAATTATTTAATTCCAGTCCGGTTCATACAATTTTGTTCACAAAATCTGTAATATTTCCCAAAAGAATCTGCAGCTAGCAGTTATTTCCTCATACACTCATTTAGCCTATTGAGCTGGCAAGGTTATGAGTACATTAAAGTAAATAATTTATGCTGCCTATTTCAAAAACAGAATAGCCATTAAAACTTTGTGTAGAACAAGTTTGCTTTTTACTATCTGGTAAGTTCTTAAAGGCCATGCCTAACCTGTAGTGTGTTCCGTACATACAGATTCACAAGCAGTTTAATACAGGATCCATGTTCTCACCTTTATCCAGAAGCTGGATAAAGAGGAATTTTGCAAAAGGCAGAATCTATACCCATCGTGGTATCTTTACAATTATTATTTTTTATGACTTTCTCATCTTCTTCTAAAATTAAAAAACTATAAATATTTATTAAAGGAGTCTTCCTCCCATAGCGTCCATCTCTAGCTAGGACCACTGTTGGATGCTTCATACATAAAAGCCCAGAACAGTTCTGCACCTATCAGCATAACTATATCCAGGATTTACCTCCTTACCTAGGTTGGAAATAGTTTAGAAGCAATGCCCGTTAGCATCCACCGCCTTTAGTTAGCCACATGTCTGCAGACTGCTGCTGTTTTCCATGCACGTCTCCATCACAGGCCTTGCAGCCGTGCCCATGGGATACCACGGCAGGACGGTGCAGTGGAAGAAGGTTCATTTGAGTCTCCCACTTGCCATCGTCTGCAGCCCCGCACCTGACCCTCACACCCTGGCCATGTCCCAGCCTCCTCCCCTCCACTGGAGTTTCCACACCTGCCACCAGTTTACCTTTCTCCCTAAAGTAACCACAGAGTAAGTACAATGCTAACTCAAAGCTACTGCTTTGCCTACATGCCAAAAACCAACAGTTCCTCTCAAAAATGCTGAGGAGCCTCCTGAGGTACTTACAGGGTTTTGCAGCTTGATGCCCAGTGCTTCTCTCTTTTGAGTGAAAGTGTTCATCATCCTGTCTCGGCGTCCCCGTTTCTCCAGCTGAATGGAAACAAAAGCTTCTGGAGGCCTAACGAGGGTAAAAAAGCATAGGAGCTGAGAAGAGACACCTTCCAAAAGGTAAACTGATAAATTCCTTCTGAACCATTCAAATAACTCCTTTAGATTAGACACAGCTTCTCCAACAACATTAATTTACTCATTCCTTATATATAACAGGTACAAATACACTGGATCTTGTGGATCAGCTACCAGAGATGAGATGAGCTCTGGGGAAAGACTCCCAGACTACACATTTTTAATTTCAGTGCAAGTGAAATAAATGGTGAAAGAAATAGTGACAAATTAAAAAAAAAAAAAAAAGTACCTTCTCATGCTGTCATTACAGCAGGAACAGTGAGGCTGCCTGAGCTAAGCTGAACATGTTGAAATGCCTTTTTATTTATACCTTCAAAGCACAGGTTGTTCAATTAGCACAGAGTTTTCCGTGCTCAACTTCCAGCTGATCAGCACTGAATAATATAAAAAATTGCTCTGTGTCTTACCAGTACTCTGTTAGTACACAGTACCCCATGTAAAAGCCAGGAAATTGAGCCGAGGAGCTATTAAGTGGGCCTACAAGCACTGAGACCAAGCTCTGCTCTACAAGAGGAGCAAAATCATATTTAATGGCCTTATCCTGGCCCACTTACTATTTGTCATAATTTTGCAATATTTGCCACTTAGCTCATCATTGTAATGCAGCTGTCTCTGCAAGAGACACAGCAACTGTGTACGAAAATGCAACACAGAACCCGACAACAACTGTAAACTCACTGATGCTTAGAAACTCCTAAGAGGTATTTGGACTTCCTCCTTTAACTAACAGGTGATTTCCATGGGGTTTGATGTGAAGCCAGAGTCCCATCGACAGGGTATGGTGAGCCAACCATAACACTCAGACCACTAATTCACACCAACAAACAGGGTGTCTGGGAACATGCCCTTACGATCAAGTGCCCATCGCTATGTTTTGTCATGGAGGAGGCCCAGCGCAATGTAAAGCAGGTAGAGCTCAGGATTCACACATGCGCCAGTCTGACCCCTACCCAGTGGAGGAGGCCTGGCCAGTCTGTAACAAATACCTTTTAATGGTACAGAGTAAACCTGGAGAACACCCTGGGGAAAATGAAGTGGCTGGTCTTGTTGCTTGCAGCAGCTGATCCTCTGTTTCACTCCCAGGCACTGAATTTCTTCCACTTGCTGAACTGCTCTGACTTGTTAGACTTACATTTCCTTCCTGAAATATCATGAATATCAATTCTGTGTTTGCTCTCATAAAGACTGGCAGCTCTTCCTACTAAATCAGTGCAGATTTGCAATTCTGCATGCTTTCATTTACCTTAGCTTTATGATATAATAATTCACTGCGATCATTGAAAGTCACAGAAAAAATACATTTCTCACTGAGCACAGGCATAATGAAACTGTAGGGGCACCAGACTCAGAGACAGTACCCAATTTATAAATCAGACAACATTCTCGACATTCAATCAGCTGCAAATAAAATATGAATATTCCCAGATATTCACATTTTCAAATATGTACAAATAATTGTATATCTAGATCACTTTTCTGGAAAATCAGTTTGCCTCCCCATGAACACAATAAACTATGCTCATCCCCTCCCCCCCCCCCCCCCCCCCCATCTATTTAAGTTCCGGTGGCTCCTGGTATGAAGAAACCTCAGAAATTTCTGAATATTTATATAAAAATAATCCTAATTTTCAAGCAGGAACAAGTGGTTCTTTTCCAAGTTCTTGAAGTCATATTTCAAAAATGGCACAGGCACTTTGAAGACAAGGGCAGCTAAGAAAGTAAATTCCCCTGCAAATCAAGAAGAGCTGTTGCCTTTTGCGTATAGTGGGAAAGACCAAAATGGGAAAAAAAGCGCCACGTTTTGAGAGTTGAGTTCCTTCTCCTAAGTACTAGCTTGTCTTCAGTTAGTGCTGCTTGCAGACAGATCTACCAAAGAACATCTTTGCTCTGTTGTGAAAACATGCAAATGGAATGAATTTCACTAAGTCCAGAAAATGGACTTAGTGCCCAGAGAACAATCCTCTCCCTGCTTGGCTGAGCACAAGGAACATACAACATGTATTTAAAAAACAGTGGTCAGCAACTGCCTTAGAAGTAAATGGGCAGACACAAGCAGTGCCTTAATTTCTGAGAAATCTTTCAGCCTATAAACGAAGTCAGCATAGAAAAGTTGGGCAGTGAGGTTACAAATACATGGGAGTTTGCCATTCTGAAGGTTCTAGACCAGTAACAAACAGGCTGGGCTGCATGAGGGTTTATTACCTGGTGAGACTGGGTTGGTTAAGCCTGTGCCCTTCATGACACAGCCCACGGGTCTTGGCTGTCAACCAGCCAGACCACAGCATGAGTTGCAGAGCACACAGCTCTCTTGGCATCTCACAACCAGCTCTCCTTCACATGGGCTGAAGGGAGATACCACGGGCCTTGGCCTGTGTTGGGTGGGCAACCATACCACCCACAGCACTGGTGGGTCCCTTGGTGCAGACACAGCCTATGACAACCTGCAACAAACTCCCTTTCCTATGTAAGGAGATTTTTTCCAGTTTTACATGTTAATCTGGAATAACAGATGCATGACCTCCTTATCACTGCCTCTGTTGATTGTATTAATTGTCCTCTGTGTGTGAGTTTGATTAGTTAGCTAATACCACTGACAGTAAATCAGCAAAAACTGATCCAGAATGGATGCAGCAGCCATTAAATGATTTACAGAGGAGAGAAGACATCTGAAAACAAAAAATACAGTCGCTGTCATTCTGTGGAAAAGAAGCCACTCAGCATTTAGACAGTAAAAGAGCTCCAAACGTTTGGAAGATCAATCCTTTTCAACTGGGGGATGAAGAGCTATTTCCAGAGTAAGGCTAATTATCCGCAGAGACACACAACACCGGCACTGTGTATGGCAGTGCAGAGGATCGATTTGGGAAAGAAACCACAGCTGCTCAGTTCCACTGGAGATTTCAGTGCTGCAGGATCTGATTAGAAATGAAGACAGGGAATCTCAGACTTCTCAGTGAGAGGGAATAGAAAACAGCCTCTGGGATAAAGTAGACTGTGGCCAGTCCTGGGAGGCTGCACAGCTGGCCTCACAACTGGCCACTCAGCTGCCAACACCTGGGTGCCCACCAAGTGGCTGCAGAGTGCAGCAGCTCCCTGGGACATGGCTAGTGTGTTGCCAAAAGTTGCATAAGATCAGTGGTGCAAAGGGTTCCTGCTCAGCAGCAAGCAGGCAGCTCTGACCGCACAATACTAAGCTTTTTTTCTGGTGGGTCATCAGGATATCGTTTTGTTTGGGCCAATGGATCCCAACTGTGTGGTGCAGAATCACTGCCCTGCCTGTGTTGGGATAGCATGCAAACCGTGCACTGGTGAAACGAGTTTGTTCTGGTGCCGTTGACAGTCTCTGGGGTGAGTGTGGGCCCTAGGACCTCCCGTACATTCAGCTCTGGTGTAAGGAAAGAAAGTGTATAGGACACTGCTGTAGGAACAGCAATTCATGCTCAGAAGCTTGCAAGTCTCAGCTGCATGAAACGTCTTTCCCTCTCCTCCTCACACTGCAGCTCTGAGTGACCCTAAATGAGACAATGGGAAGTTGTGATAACATATTTTTTTCATTTTTAAACTCAGAAAGAAACTGGTGTCACACAGGAAATGTTTTAGCCTCAACCCATCTCTACCAACTTTTGAACTCTCTGACTAATCTTAAATACATTTGACATAAGTACAGAGGTCTCAAGGGTATAAAGCTCCTTCCAGTTTTGCAAAAGCATCATTCAGCTAGTGAGGAGAACCCCCTGCTCAGGGAAAAGGCAAGGAGAGTTTGATCCCTAGCCATTTTGGTTGGCTTGCTCGGGTCCCAGGAGGCAGTGGCCAGCTGGGCTCCCAGCATGACAGCCAGGCAGTCAGCACATGCACGGCTACGGACCTGCCACAAAACACGGTGATTCTTGTCCAGCAAAAGACGGACACTTCCCATACACAGGAATGAGCTGAGGATACTGCCTGGTGGTAGGGGACTGGGTATGGGAACCATCAGGGATGCAAGAGGGGGCTGAGAGGGGATGGATGGGGTGTCCTAGGGAACATGGAAAGACATGTCAATATAAGCACAGAGGAGGCAAGACAAGCCCTAAAGAATCACTATTTGTTTATTAATTCAAAATTGCATACAAGGCCACTTAGCTCATCATTGTAATGCAGCTGTCTCTGCAAGAGACACAGCAACTGTGTACGAAAATGCAACACAGAACCCGACAACAATTTAGCATGTATGAAGCAAGGGTAGCTCCTGAGCACCCTATATTAAACACAAAATGAAGAAAAAAAAAAAAAGAAAAGCCAAATATAAGACAAGTAACAGTAATTGCTTGATGACCCTGCCAGATAGCTTTTGAACCAACATTATGGCATCAAGCTGACATGAATGTTTCCCACTGGAAATAGTGTTGACCATACTTCTGTTTTCAGAAGACAGGGCAAATGAAAGCGGCAGGAACTGATGGTTTCGCTGTCCCAGAAGAATGCATATTTCAAGGTCAGGTTGTGATTGCTAGCCTTACTGAATACCACAGGCTATAAGATTTCACCTGTGCCTTTTGAATCCAATTAATCTCCAACCTCTTTCAGTCCTCTCTTGAGGTATATTTTTAGCTATGCTTCATCACTTACCCAACTAATAGACTTTAAATAAATCACTGATGTGACACCATTTATTTTTATGTCATACGCTAATACACAATCACTGCAGTTCCTGCAGTCATCAGTGATGCTGTTCCAAGTGTTACACAGGACAGCCATCCAACTGATTACAAGCAGAATTAACAGATCCCCTCTTTGGGCTAAGTCTGACAAAACCCATTATTACTGGTGCAATGTGAGGAAGAAGATGCTGCTAACCTTTATGTCCAGGGTATGGGGAGGCTGGACCAAGTAACAGAAGGAGGCTTGCTGAACAGCCGCCAAAAGAGCATTTTTCTGAATGACCTGACAGGCCAAGATAAGTTGCATGTTCCTTATTCTAGATGGACACAAGAGCTAAGGAGAGGGAAAACAACATGTTAGACATTTCCTCTGCTATTTAAAAGACAGGTTACTCTACAGACATCACTCTCTGTCTTGTCGTATTTCAGCAGCTCAATTTAATGAAAGAAGGGATAAGGGGGAGCATTCTATTATATTTGTATCCGTTGTTATCATTGAAACAAGACTAAATCTAGAGATCAAGGAAACTTTTCATTCATTTGTAGTTAGTGAGTTGTATTCTCAACTCTACTCTGTAGAGCAGGATGGTGCCAAACAGCACAGCCAAGTGCAAACAGGCTGGAAAAGGAGTAGATACCAAATAAAACATATTTGGTTTTCCTTGGCAAATTATTAATTACATGCCACTCTGCTACAGAGTACAGGTCATGACTGAGTTGATGGCAAGAAGAAGACTTTGTGCAGAGCTTTAAAGAAGAAATCTCCACGGCCTGGCAGTCTGTGATACTGTTTCTATACACATGTACGAAGAGGAAAGGACTAAGTATGCAAAACAGCAGTGAAGACTAAGGTCGTTTTCTTACGTTGTTACAGAATTCTCGACACCAGATGTTGTTATTGTGTGTATACAGACACACACAGGCATCCTGCTTTATTTAACAAAGTTTCTTAGGCAAAACTCTGCTGACTTAAAGACTTTAATCCCAGTAAGGATTCCTGGATTAGGCCACATTAACGATCAAATTTTCAGTGCGATTTTATGAAGTTAATTATGAAACAGTAGAGCAAATCATATTATCACTCAGAGAAAGACAAACTATAGAGAAGTTAATAGTGTCTAGTAAACACATCAATGAGGCCCTTTCATAGTCTAGCAAATAAATAATAACATAATACATTTTTTTTTGCTTATTCTGCAAATAGAATAATTCACCTGCATAACACCATCTCTTGTACGGAAACTAAACTTTCCAACATGACTGTCAATTTCTTGGATGCTTAATGGTAAGCTAGATGGAATATATCTGCAATGAAAGCAGAATTATCTATAAACATGGAGTATGACAGAGAAAGAAGCCAAACTGAGGATGAAAGGAAAATAGTGATATATTCAGAAATATTTTTAATTTCTTTCCCCCTTTAAATTTAGAACACATAATGGAATTGGTCACTCTAGTCCCTAATTTAGTGATCTTAGGATGTTGCTTTAGTTTTCAGAAGTAGTTCTGTAAGAAAAAGAATATATCCCGTGATGTTTTGTGGTTGACATTACAATGACTCATTAGCATCTCCTAGATGAGCTTAGTCTAAACCAGTGAAAAATCTGCCTGTTCAGTTTAATCGTGCCTTGTTTCAAGCCTTGGTTTCGAATGTGTTTTTCTGTGCTAGGCAAGTGACTAGGATGCAAACAACAGCACTGGACTGCAGGTGGTAGATGTACAGGTTGGAAGGGAGCCCTGCTGCCCAGTTAGCCATAGGGAACAACTGACAGGATGCCCTCCCTGAATCCAGTAAGAGAATTCACAGATTATTTCTTTTCTTCCTCCTAAACCTTGATCTGAAATACACACAAACACAGACACAAATGGTTGTATTTATGTATGTGTATACACACACATATTTACCAACTCTTTAAAGAGTAAATCACGGCAACTGAAAAATCTACTTGTTCCAGTCACTTTCCCCAGAGGAAAAGGGAAGATAATAAATAGCCTTTTCCTTGTGCAGAGATTGGGTCCAGTAGTCACTGAGTTGAAAAACAAAGGTCAAAGATGTCACTTCATGAAGTGCAGTATAACTCTAGGAGAATAAGCTTTCTTTGTGCTCAGAATTAAGAGTTTCTGAGGTCCTGTTTTGCTACCTATAGAGTCTGGGGCAATCACTTTCAGGCCAGACCTGTTAGACATCCCTTACTTTGAAAGAAAATGCACTTTAGTTCCAAAATTGCCAGCATTCCACACAAATTCAGTGTCTCCTCACTTTCACTGCTCAACAGCCTTAAAATGGCAATATTCAATTCCAGACTCTATACGAAAAGGGAACAAATCATGCAGCATTTTACATTTTCTGCCTGAGTAATTTTATGTATTTTACACACTGAAGTTTTTGTGGCTTATATGTGAGCCTAAGCAGACTAAAGGCTTGATCCAATCCAATCTAAAGGGATGATGCCCTGTGAAACACAAAGAAAAGTTCAGTCTACCTGTCAACACAGCTGTCATCTTCCAGGAGAGATGTAATGAATATTGGTGGGACATGGTCTGCTTTCTCCCTGTGAGATGCAGATTCAAAGAGCACAGGCCTCAGATACAAATGGAACTCCCCAAAACCTGCTTCCATTGCAAAAGCTTTATAGAACCTAGAAACAAAACCACATGGATGCATTTGAAAAATTAGCTTTCTTCCTGCTGTAGGCAGTACATACCTTGAAACCTGCATCCATCAGGTTAATTTCAATGAGACATCTGCATTTAACTTAAAACATTTCTTGGCATCTGAAATACTATGATGGATACAAAGCAAACAAATGTTGTAAGCAGGTAACTGATGGTTGCTTAGTATCACCTATTCAATTGACACACTCAGCACTTACAAACAAAAGACACTAAGTTGCAAGTCTACAATGTCATAAGGGAAAATCAAGGAAAATATGCTAAATGTTCCTATTTAGAAAGGACTGCATTTGGCAGAGAGGTGAAGAATATTATTTTAGACTAGAAATTGGAAAGAGGTCTGACTGCCAGACAGGAAGCCTCAATAGACAAACAGAGTTCATACACATTCTTACTATTAAAACAGTGACTTCATAACTTAAGAAACAATTACTCTAGAAGGCCCCAATATGACACAACCCCAGTACAACCTCCCCAGTATAACAAATTATGAGGGCAGTTCATCAGCAGACAGTAAACACATGGTCTAGATGCAAGCACTAGCTCAGGAAATCTCTAAAGCATCAAATGTCAGAAGTTGGGCACTGTCCTGGTTTTTATATTTCCTCCCTATGGATCTGTCCCTGCACTCCTTCAAGTGCAAGACCACAGAAACACTGATCTGGTCTGTGATGGCTCTTCTCATGTAGTATAAGATGCTAAAAAGAAATAATTTGACCTTTTGATACAGACTGCAAAGGAATAAGATACTCCCTTGCTTCCTCCTAACATCTGAGACAGATGTTTTAGCAGTCAAGAAATCAGGTCACAGAGAAGCTATGTCATGAGAATGTGATCAAGACATAGCTCTTTGTCCTTTAAAATCAGGTAGCATTCCCTGCCTGCAAAGTAAGGGAAAGAAAAGGGGAGGAGACAAAATAATATATGAAAGACACCACAAGCATCAACCAATAATCATGTGGAGCACAGCCAAAATCAACTCTAAGGTCTTAAAACAAAGAGCTCTGTGTAATTATTACAAATGTTGCTCTCTTAGTTGACCAGTATAGACATATGAATAGCCTGTACAGAACAGACATCAGCACACAAATCAGCTTAATACCGAGCAAAGGGAAAAAATAGAAAATAAAAAGATATTAAAAAGGTGACTGTGTCAAACAAAACTAGAGACAAGCAAAATTCAGACTAAAGCTGCACTGTCTAGCTCTATTATTCTACCAAAGGATGTCCCTTTTCATCAGATGGTAGACGATGAATATTGAGGAACACTGAGGAACAAAGAGAAGCAACAAGGGCTGTAAGGAACAGTACATACAACATAAATGTGTATTTTAGATGTGAATGACCTTCCACTCTGGGAATGGAGAGACATGCAAGTAATGGGTACAATTCTGGCAGGTCCCCCCACAAAATTCTGATAGAAACTATGGTATGAGGTAGAGGAATCCACAAATGTAGGTGCCCTCACTTCATTTTACTCTTCATAGCAGGAAAAAAGTTTACTAACCTTTCTGATGTTTCAGTCTGAATTTGAGTGTCTAACAGTTCATATTACAATGAACTGTGAATTTCATCACATCAAAAGAAGAGGTAAAAATAGCCCCTCAAAATGTCACACTGAATAAACTATATATGTTTATACTGGTATTTAGACTGACTTAACCATCTTCTATTAAGATATGTTATGCTTAATGACCTTACATATGCATCATGAAGTGTTACTTTTGTCATAACTTTCCCATCCTGGAAAACGACAATTTACTGCTACTTTTCAGGGATTTCTAAGCATACAACCTCAGATGAATATGTTCCCAAAAGAAATGCATCCATGTGATGATCCAGTCTGCTCATCTTTCTCCTCTGGAAGTTTTAAATCAGTTGGTGAATATTAATGAAATCTGATGCAGAGACAGGTCTTTCAAGATACTTAATCCCTACAGGTTTCATGAAAAAAAGTGATTGGATATTGATTTTTTATCTAAGTGAAAAGTTGCAGTGTAACCTTACCCCTTATTAATTGCCAGAAAATGTATGTGTGTGTGTGTGTATGTGTATGAGTGAAGGAACACAGAGAGTTATCTCAACCCCAGTGGAAGAAGTTTAACTAGAATGGGTATTTTATTAGAAAGCTGAGTATACAAACAAGAAACACAAATTGCCAAGACAGGAGACCTTTTTGCTTCATGGAATTGCTTGAGTTGAAGTAAATTAACTGGTTTGTTAGTTTGCCCAAGAAAGTTCCAGATATCAAATTATAGCTGTTCAGGAAGTTTCTACTTTAATGGAAACGAGTTGTGACAGAAAATCAGGTTCTCCACCAAACTAAGTGGAATGACTGTGATTCACATGTCTTAAAGATGTCTAGGTTTTCAGCTGCTGAAAATAAATGCTGCTGACTTTTTGATATGGACTGTAAATTTTCAAGAAGCAAGCTAGAGAAAGGGTTAAGACAAAGAAAAACCATGACTGGAATGTCATCTGTCCTACACAATCATCATAGCTATTGCAAGCAATCACATCCCACAAATCCATTTCATAAATTAATCAAGCCCTATTTTAAAACTGATCGTTTTCTACCCTTTGCTCTTTCCCTTCCAGAACTTTGTTGTCTGATTCTTAGAAATCCCCTTTTAATTTCTAGCCTAAATTTATTCACAGTGATTAAATGCATTTGTTCTGCTGCCAAAATTGGCCTTTAGCTTAAATAGGTCCTCTCCATTCCCAGTGCTTATCTTCCTGGTGTATTTATAGAGAACAATCTTATCTTCTCTCAGCCTTCATTTTGCTAGGATAAATAAGTCAAGATATTTCATTTGCCTTTGTAAAATGCATTCTCTATTTCCCCTCAGCATGCTATTAGATCATCTTTGTTCCCATTCCAATCTGAATTTATCTTGCCTGAACACAAATCTCCAAATTACACTTAATAATCCAGGTGAGGCCTCACCAGAATCACGTACACAGCATCAATTCTCCCTCTCTCTACTGGTTACAGAACTCACTGCCTGATTCACAGTGAGATATAATGGTTTTCCTCCCATCACAGTTGCAATATGTTGGCAGTTTACAACCATCCCATGACCAGCTACACACCCAATTCTTTCTCCAACTAATAAGCTCAAAGTTCACAGGAGAATTTCCTATTACTATGCATAACCTTAAACTTTGTGTTATTGATGCTTATCTCTACTCCTCCAGTCCTTAGAACTGTGAGTTCTTCCTGTAAGATATTCCATTTGTTTTCCATATCAGTTTTATCTGCCAGCACTACAATGTCCTGAATTTAATAACACCCTCTTATGTTTTCTATTGAAATCATTAATAAAAATGTCAAGTAATATGGAGCTGTACAATAGGAATTTCACCAGTAACCTGCCTCCAAGCCAGTAGTTCAACACTACCCTTTGTAGTCTTCCCATTAGCTGAGTCCTTCTTTGTCTTCCTGTACAAACTGTCATGTCCTCCAGCTGATAACTCCATAAATGCATGACACTGACTTCTCTTCTGCAGATGATTTCATTATCATTGTAACAATCAGCATAGCCAGAACAATTTTTATGCTTTCCTACCTCTGGTCGTGAACAAAGCCTGTACTTCTCGCATGCATTTTCTTATATTGCACTACTCTTCATAAGAAGGCAGCTTAAAATAATCGTGTGTAAAACTGCAGGAGGCATCTTTGTATTCATTTGATCAATGAATTTCTCCTGCTCCTCCTTTGACAAAATTTAGGTATTTTATGAAAGGATCTCTCCTGTTAAGCTTTGAGGAGCAGCATGGGCTCAACTTTTGAAACTAATGAACATCTGCAAACCCCAGGTAGACTCCATCTCCACATAACAAGCAAACATCTCTCCCACAACACAGATGCAGGCATCTCCCTTTCTCTGTGTTTTTTTCCCAGCTACAGTAAATGGTCTATTTAAAAGAAGTTACTTTTTTCCCTACAAACCACACCTCTCTGAGGTCACCATAGCTCAAACAGCACTACGGATCCACTAACCTGGCTAAAAGTGCACTCTCCATCGCTGCCTCTATCAGCCGATGGCAGAGCGTGGCAAGCTCCAAGAGTGTGGAGAAGGAATCCAGGATAAAGAGCTGTTTTTCACTGACTGTCTTTTTTTCTTCATCTGTTCCCACCTCTAAAAGTGACAAAGCAATCTCTTGTACCATAACAGGGTCTTCTATCAGTACCTCAGCAAATAACTGCAAAGAAAGGGGGAAAAAAAAAGAAACTGATAAATCATTCATATGCAGATGACAAAGGTCTTTAAATACTTTAGGGGAACATTCTCCTTTTTCTTTTTCTGGAGTAAATCATGACTGGAGTTGCTTCTGATTTGTAACACATGCAAGGTCAGAATTGTGTCCACCCTGATCTATCCTCACCCCTAAAAATACACTGCTGTTTTGCCACTTGCTTCAAAGGTAAAGACACTGAATCTATAAACCTGTGGCTTTACTTGAAGGACTTAACAAAGTTTATTTTATTTATTTTTTATATCTAACACAAGATATTTGCCTTTTATTATAATCAACATTCAGAAGGCTTTCAGATATAGACACCTCTCTAAAGGAGGGGCTCTGTAACTTGGTTCACTTATTACTAGCTGAGGCCGTTCCTCCTCTAAAGAGTGTGCAGATCTCAGCACACGTGTCACTGTATGTATGATGCTTCCAAACTGAGGACAACAAACCCATATGGTCAGCTAACTTGGCAAAGCTGGACCCCTTTTCTACTGGGATGGTGGAAGCCTCCAAAAGAGCAGAAGCCCCAGGAAAGAAAAATTTTCAGAAGATGCAGCTTGGTAGTGTGGAGAGCTGGAAAGAAGACAATGGTTCATTGATTGTTGTGCTGTGGAAGTGGGGGCGGGAGCAACTCCTGGCTCTGTGTGCAGAAGATGCTCCTGTCACACTTATACAGCTGTGCCACCCTGCTCATGTCAGACGGGATAGATGTGGCCACTGTTATAGCTGAGTGGCTTCACATATTGCTGCTTATGACCAGTGAATCACACAGATCATGAGGAAATCTGAACCCAGCCATGCAGTTATTAGTAATAAAAGTCTAGATTTCAACACTTGCCATTTGCTACACAGCTACACTGGAAAAAAAAAAAAAAAAAAAAAAAAAAAGTTTGAAAAGACAACACCCCAAAGTTAAGTGTCAGAAGTTGTGCAACTTTTTATTTTGTCCCTCTTCCCCAATGCGCTTTTGTAATTCTATGACTCTGGATGGGTGGGACAGGGCAACCCATCTTTATGTGCTTCTTCACAGAGCTGCTACAGGGAGAATAGCACCTTCCATATTTCCAAGCTTAGACTGTAGCAAGGCACACCTGTGCTAGACTTGAAGGAGAACTTCCTAAAGGTGAAGCTGGTGAAGCACTACAATACTACAACAGACTGCTTGAAAAATGCTATCACATGATATGTTTAAGAACAGCTCAGCTATTTATCTCATGGGAATAACATAAGTCTAGCTGATCCTGGCTTGGGGTGAGCAAGAAAGATCTCACAGCTTCCCACGGATCATTAAGTCTTGTAATTCCAGAATTCACTTTTCTTTTTATACGGCCTCTTATATTTCTACATAGGAAAATCACCTGTTCCCAAGCTGGCAGCATCTGTACCTCACCCCTGGGTAATTTGTTTATTACGAAGTTGAAAGATGCTTAGGAAGTCAGATGGGGAATAAAAATTGGATCTTGTAAAACTGTCCTTAGTGAAGGGCTGGAAAAACATGAAAAGAATGAGGTCCAGGGTCACAAAAAGAGCAGTCCAGGAAGGACAGAAATGTTGATTTTAGCACACCAAGTCATAAAGAAAAATAATATGTGATCATGTAGAGACTGCATCGTTATGCCTATGCAATAGGAAACCAAATTAAATCTGCTCCAGCAAACGTAAATTTCCTAAAATTTAAATGCTAGACTTTTACAGCCTTAGTGTCTTCTGAACATTGCCTGCTTGCATGCATTTGTCTCATCTGCAGCTTCTTTTGGAGGAAAAGGAATGGGCAAAAGGTAAACACAACAAAACCTTTCCCTTTCCCCCTTGGCAACAGCAGTAGGGTAACTGCAAGATCCATCACAGAACTCTGCTGCTGACTTCTAGGATTTAAAATTAAAAAAGCAAAGAATTGTTTGTGATCTGCTGTAGACAACAAAGTAGAGGGACACTGTCAATGGATTTTATTGGCAGCAGAGAGATGATGGACAAGTAATTCTTGGGTTTTGCTTTAGGCCAGTTCATCTAACCAGCTGTCTCCATGCCTCGAACTTTTCATTTTCACCCCTACTCCCTACAAGTCCTGTTATCAGTGCTTTTGCACAACTTGATCCAATCTCTTTACCAAACCATTCACAACCCTCCACCCCCACCTGAGGTGCCTTCTTGTCCCAGCCCCAATCTGCAGTGCACTTTTTTCCACATATATTTTTCTTCCAAAGGAAAGAACATGCTGGGTCTTAGTCCTAGTCTCTGTCTCCCAGTCTTTCATCTACCTCAGTCTTCATTCCTATTTATTGGCTGCCATCCCACTTACCAAGACAGCTGTATTTTCTGTGTTCCTGTCCAGCTCCCGCTCCAGTAATGGAGCTGCCATGTCTCCCCTGCAATCTGCTCAGCCGGCTTCTTCCGCTGCCTCCAGTGAAGGCAACATGAGTGACAGCACAGGCTAACAGCTCCTTGCACTCACTTTTCTTCAGTGCTTAGATCCAAATCAAACATGGATCACTTAGACCAGAGCTATTATTGCAGGGACAGTGGAAAGTCCTGGTTTGCCACAGGTTATAGATATACCAGGGCACACAGAAACTTCAGATAATGTCTTCCTACTGAACATGTTGCAATAATGTATTTTAATTTAGTTTACACTGGCCAAACTTGGCAGGAATGAAAGCACAGCATATCACTACCTAATGAGCCTTCCCAAACTTGAAATGTATGCTCCAAAGCATAGCTGTATCACAGTCTAATAGGGAAAACAGATAAAATAATTTATTTTCCTTTTAAAAAAAAATCAACCTGATAGAGACATCCAGCATCAATGATTTCATTCACAATAATTAGCATTTATCAAAATTATAACCAACCAAATTCAGAGTCCTACACCAGGAAATGGTGGACATTACAGTAATAACCGGTTCCACCTATAACAACATTTGCTTTAATGTCCAGTCTTTTTTCTTTTTTGCAGACTGTAGACACACAAACAAAACCTGAAGACTTGCCGTGATCTCATGTCAGTTTAAATGTGTGTATTTTCCTTCTCATTAAACTGATTGTTCCTACTTCATACTGGCATGAGATCAAGTGTTCTACCTTTCTCTGTTTATTTACAGAAAAAAATCTTGTTTTAAATGTGGATGGAATGGGTCTTCACCAATCATAAGCAAATAATTGAATTAAGAATCACATAGCTAGAACTTTAACCACCAAATGTAAATGAACTAGCAAGATCACACTCTTGGTCATCCTGCTTTAAAGAGTCATTACTAACATAACAATGGAACTTACATCTTTTTGAATCTGAGAGCTGTATAAAGTTTCTGGTTTTTCCATAGTTAGCCACTCATCAACTACTAGCTGAAGTACTTGTTTTTCTAGATTACTTGCTTTACTGGCTGTTTTTGGTCTGCAGATGCTGTAGAATTCCTAGTAGATATACTCAAGAGCTTTGGGGATCAAGCACACCAGACCAAGAGAAGGGTGAAACTCCAGCAAATAAATGTTCTTCAAAGTAGGACTTAAAAACAACAAAAACAAAGAAAGAATAAATAGCTCTCAAATAAGGCTGTTATAAATTGTATATATAAAGAAACCTTACAATTGCTTAATTTGCAAGAATAAATTGCAATGACTTTAGTGCACATCAGAAATCAATCATCAGATCTGAAAATAGAACTGAAGCCTTAATAAACATAATTATGTTGGAACACATCTAAGTAGTCTCATTTGCTAATGAAAACAGAAAATGTTTTAAATTCTCTTTCATTAGCTGACATGTTTTATTAACTGCATTTTCATGTCTATTATGCCCTCCCATTAAAACTGTCTTCACTTCAAAATAAGCCCTCAGATAACCGACACAAAATCCAAATGTGTGTCAGGGGAGGAAGAGGGCCAAGGAGTTTGAGACAGATGCAGGAAACCAGAAGGGACCAGCAGCAAAGGAGCTCTTGGCTTCTGGGTGTGTATTAGCTGCTATGTAAACCCGTCACATAACCCGCAGTGCTGCACAGCTGCAGGATGGGGAACATGTGGCAGGTCTGCTCTGCAGGTAATATTCCACATGTGATAACAGAGTACATGCACATCCAGACCAACAGTTGTGCTAGAAAGAGTAATAGACTGTGTCCAAAGGGCAGTGAAAGTTGTGAAGCCAGGTCAGGATACTGATGCAGCCGATCTAAAGCGAGGCTAATCTCAGTACCTACTTTCATCATGACTGTTTAATAGTCCGTACCCATGGGAATATTAATGTCCCAGTGCACTGCAAGATACAAGTATCAAATCCACTGTCATGGAAGTGCAGTGCAAAGGCAGTCGGGGAGGAATCACTTTTGTTCCTTAAATGTTTTTCTGCCTATCTAAATAACACAAGACATTTATCGGTTGTTTGATTCACCTTAAGCCTGTTAGTTTTTCAAATAGTCTTATTTTCAGGTGCTGGATCCCAAATTTTTACAATCTAATCACAGAAACTAGAACAGAAAGAGGTACTTTCCAGAAAAATAAAACTGTGTAATTACTCACTGGCTAGTGTTAAGAGAGATAAGCTGCTTAGTAATTACATTATAAGGAAGTCCAAATTCACCAATGCCACCTCTCTGACCTTCCCACCAAATCTTGTGGACGTATTCCCTCTGGGCATCTATCTAAAACCCAGCAATAAACACAAGTGACATTAGCCAGTAAAATTCACACAGATAGAAATCAAGGCAAACCCAACTATTCTTCATTTAAACATAAGCTGCAAAAAATTCTATTTATATATATATAAATTTTGAAGTCAATTATATATGTACCCACTCTAGGTGAATTATTCCTGCTAAAATTATTTTGAATCTTTCATATTCCTTCAGAACAAAATTTGAGCTCCAACAATGCTGACAACAGTTCACTTTTATTCCTAGCAATATAGTAGCATTAGTGGCAACAGCAGCACAACAGTAGCCTGTTGTGCCAAAACCCAAACTTCTGCTTGTGGACTAAAAGCCAAGTCACAAAGGTTAGCTAATTAAACTTCCAACTTGCAGCCTCTGAAATCAAAGCTCAGAGAAAGGAAATATCTTGTGGCAGGATACACAGTAAAGCTGAGGCAGATTTTTAAACCAGAGGAAAAATGCAAGGATTTTAAATGTTGTGCTTTAATTATTAGCACAGGAATTCACAGCTATCTGAAATATACTGCTTTTCAAAGTGCACTTTAAAGTGAAAGCTTCATTTATATTCTTTTTAAAGTCCCTTTTCTCTTACTATAAACAGGACTAGTTCCTTATCCACTGCATTACAGAACAAATATAGATTAAAATTTTATTTAGATTCCACACCTCTCAACTATTATTTCTAATTGTCTCAAACGGTAGCAGATGTGGTTTTAACATGACATATGAAGCTGTGCAATCTTTCCAATATTTTCTTCCTGATGTCAATTAAATGATAGCTTTCTGCTCTTGAGCTTCAGGCCTTCAACTTTCAAGGCATCCATAGAATTCACTGTTAAATTAGTATTGACCTATCTTAACACTATAAACACATGCAGGTTATAACCAAAGCTTCCCATTCCGAATTTCACCTCCTACTTCCCCAAGATGGATATAGTGTAAATTCAACCTACTTGATGGTTTACTATGTCCCTCAGCAGTTGGAGGTGAAGTTGTAAACAGATGCATTCATCTTTGTAGGTGTTGACAAAATAGTCAAGCTTGAGATCAAACCGTGGACGTTTATGCATGATGTCCATTATTGCTTGGGCCAAAGCAAATCTTTCCTCTGGATCCAAAGCATGTTGGTAAGCTTCAAAGTAAACATCTAGAAGCTGAAGAGATATTCGGAAGCACATTAGAAATGTTTATTCACCCAAATATTCATTCTTTGTTGGGAAGAGATTTCTGAACATGGAGGTTGCTGCCTGTATCAAACTCAGTATGGCATCTTGTTTCTGGCACAGGATATTACTGGATGCTCCATCAGAAGGCTCAAGAACAGAACATAGAATAAACGGCCCACAGGATAAATTTCTTCCAAATCTTGCATGGTTAACATTGTTTTTTTTCTACTGAAGCATGAAGATTTTTTATTATACACATTTCTCCTTTAAAAAAGTAACAAGGCAATGCACTTACTACTTGAAAAACACCTACATCTCTCCACATCTAATCCATTTTCTGTTTCTTTTCCAGCACACACACTAGTTTCATACCTTTGAAAAACTCCATTTCCCCTAACCTGAAACCTGTAGACTCATCCAAGACTCTCCGTTATCTCATTTGGCAATGACTGTCACAGTTACTTTACATTTTTTGGAGAAACTCCAAATTAATTGAAGATTAAATTAAAGATGTACAAAGGCACATGTCCTCTTCAGGCTCCTCTACCAAGAATAGCGATAAAGTTTATTTAAATAAAATTTGTAATTACAAATACCCACAGCTTAGAACAGAAAAACAAATGTGCCAGGCATGACAGCATGTGAATTCTCAAGGGGACATTGTAGTATTTTTGCGTCAGATGGCAATTAGGGGATTGAAAATATTGTCTCGCTTCTGAACAAATCAGTCACGTCAATATGAAATGATCTACATCTAGCTCTTTTACATTGACACAGAAGTGGAAAAGCATCCACATTACTTTCCATACTGAGACCAGAAGACTGTGGAAGAGGAAGATGCAGAAGGACTTAGAAGCTGAGAATTCAGATTTCAATGGAAACAGTCAATTTCTCTGATTTGGACCTGCCTGACCTGAACTGTTCTGGAGGAAACTAAGACAGTGATTGAGCAACAGGCCATAAGCAAGTTTTATATTGGCTAAACTAAGCTGTCTCATCTGCTGGACAAAGGGCTATTGTTTCCTCATTCAGAAAGAACTCTATCCCAGCTGGAAATGAAGCTAGCAAGACCCACTTCCATTTAATTTCAGCTAAAAGCAGAAGACCTCCAGCAACAGCACATCTGTACATTCAATCCTGCCTAGAGAGTTAGGCTGTGAGAGTAGTTCCAGAATACACTCTCTGATGATTTTGAAAGAGAATTAGTGCATTGTTGCTGTAGAATTTTCATTCTTCTCTACTGGGAGATTTCTTAAAAAAAAAAAAAAAATCAAGTTTCCTTATACAGAAGGCCCGTGTTAAAAATAAAAGGTAGATTCACAGAGGTAGCATGATGATACAGCAATGGAAAGCAGTCTATTGGGATGACAGCAGAAACTTAGTGAACTAGGCAATTAGACAGTATTTTATATAGCCCCATCACACAAAGCGCCTTTAAGAAAATGGGAGAGTGGCCTTAGGAGATTTCCTAAACTACATACAACTGTTTTAGTTTAAAAGGTTTTCTATTTAAAGCCTCTTCAGTGGTACACAAGAGATTCCCTAACACCCTGTAGCATTCCTATTTTGAGAGCTGTCCTGTGTAACTCCAGGACTAAGAATAAAACATTTCAACTGTGTGAAGGCAACCTCAGCTAGTGCCATTTCTCCCTGCTTCTGAAGTGGACTCTGCTCCTTTCTGCTTCTTGAAACTCACAGCATTGTCCTTGGGACTGGTGAGTTCCATAGACAGAATACACTTCCAAGCTCCTCTGGGTCCCTTCCTCTGAACTTCTCTAATCTTCATCTTTCAAGAGTGAAGTCTTTGGGCAGAAACCCTCTATGCTTTCATGTCCCATGGCAAAATACAGACACATGACTAGAATTAGAGAAGAATGGGAAAGCCCACAGGATAGGCAGCAGTGAAGCTACAAATCACATTTTTAGTGTTGGTTTGTTTGGGTTTTTTTAACTCCATATTAAATCATGGCATTTTTTTCTCAAATGGAGTAACTAACAAAGAAGAAATAAATTTATATAGAATCATATATATATAGTTTTTATTAATAAATGGATTATTTTTTATGCTGTAACATACAAAATATCTCTCTGGTTCCCTCTGACAAAGGGTAACCCAAATGATGGGCCTAGCCTGCAGCTGACTGAGTCTCTCCTCCATGGGCTTCACAAAGATGCAATGAGTACAGTTCTAATGACAGTCATAAAAGGTTTCCTGCACCAGCCCCAGAAATCAGGGACAGCCAGGACCACAGAAAAAATTTGCATTTTGGACTTTCTGGCAGCCCAGGCTCCTCAGGGCTGGACTTGATTCTTCCCAGTCTGCATTTGTTCCATTCCCTGGCATGTGAGGAGGGACACAATGTACTCTGCAGTTTTGCTCTGGAGATGGGCTGGTCCTTCCCAATTATCCTTCCCAATTATCCAGTGGTGGGTGACTCTCCCTAAGGCCTTGCAGAAGTGCTTCCAGCCCCTGGAACAGCAGCTACAGAGGCTGCTGTCTGACAAGAGCATTTCTGCTCCCTTGTTGCAAAAACCACTACATGGGGTCATTTGGACAAAACTCACAGCACCCAGCAGCTCCAACCCTCTGTGCTCAGCCCAGCACCAGGTTTCCAGTGCATCTGAAACCCATACCACCACCCACAGTTCCCGGCTCTGGCATCTGTGTGTAATACACAACAGGAAATGCTGTTGAAAGGGACCCTTACACCACCTGAAGTGAACTGATTGCAAATCAGTTTTCAGACCAAGAAAATCTTCTGTACCTGGCATTTTTTTTCCAAGAGAGCAGTTTCACAGGTCCAGAGGTCAAGCAGCACAGCACATCGATCCACAGAGGCATGTGCCCAGCCAAGGACGTTGCTGCTACTGAATTGCTCACAAGCTACATTGCCTAAGACAAAAAAAAAAAAAAAAAAAAAGTAGAAAACAAGCAGATGACAGTATCAGAGAGATTTCCACACGCCTAGAGTCCCAGGACCTGTGGTAATTCTTTTTATTTACAGCAGAGGGTTGTGGGTTTTGCTTGCCAGGGAACCCCAGGCCAGGAAAAGATTTCAAGTCCCATAAGCTTCAGAAGGCCCTGGAGTATTCTGCAAGGCAAAGAATAAGCGCAGCAGGCATTTGGTTTAAACATACCTCTTCCATCATCTTTTAACAAATATTCCTTGAGATAAAGTGCAATGGTTGGAGTTCAAAAGGCCCACATCAAGAGATAAAGCCAGAGAAAGCACAAGAAAACTAGAGGAGGAAAAAGAAGAGAAGCTTAATTTTTCACAGCACCAAACCATGTTGGAATCTTCTTCACCACCTCACCTTCACTCTCAGATCAAAGAAAAGTGGCACAGACTACTCAGAGATAAATTTTACAAAGAGATATAGCAGGTCAGAGTGCAGACCCAGGGGAGGACTTCCTTTTCAGGTGGCTTGCTATTAGAAAAGTCAGTCTTCATAACTTAAAAATGACTGTGAAGGAAGGAAAAAAAATCACTACAAATGTTTCTACACTAGCAGCCCATCAGAAATCCTTTAAAAAATCATGCTTTTGGTTTCTTAGTTGTGATACTACCTAAATTAGAGATAATTTTTACAATAACTGATCAAGTAGAGTGGATCTGAAATGTTTAGAGTTGCAGAGTTAAAAATCAGCCATGGGATAAATAGAAGAGGCTTCAGCAGCTACTCTTCAGCTTCAGACTTTAAGCATCTTATTTTTCAAAAGCTGAACAAGACACTCTTTTGAAGTCCATGATCACTGGAGAAGTCAGCATTGAAAGTGTTTGGGTTCACAGCACACACAGAGGGACCATAACAAGGAGTGTAAGGAGCTAGGACATGACCAGTCCCCAATTTTACTGTGTGAGGATGATAATGAAGTGACCTATAAACACAAAAAATGCTATACCAGACTACTAGAGCACCCTACCCTCATCCAGTAGTCTACCTCCTGTCGTGACAGAACCACAGAATGGTTGAGGTTGTAAGGGACTTCTAGAGGCTATCCAGCCCAACCCCCTGCTCTCAAACAGGGTCACCTAGGGTGGGTTACCCAGGGCTATGTCCAGTCAGGTTTTGAATATCTCCACAGATGAAGACTCCACAATGTCTCTGGGCAACCTGTGCCAGTGTTTGACCACTCTCACAGTAAAAATGTATTTTCTTTGTGTTCAGATGGAATTTCATGTGTTTCAGTTTGTGCCCATTGCCTCTGGTCCTGTCAGTGGGGACCACTGAGAAGATTCTGGCTCCCTCTTCTTTATCCCTCTCACCAGGTATACATACACACTGATTAGCTCCCTCCTGAGACTTTTCCAGGCAGAACAGTCCCAGCTCTCTCAGCCTCTCCTCAGATGAAAGATGTTCCAGAAGAAGAACCACAGTGAGGACCCTCAGGTGACTTCCAAGAAGGTCCTAGCAGGCATTTAGGGATTCACAGGTTTGTAAAGACTTTTGGTCATCTTAATCCTCAGCTATGCCCTGCATTCTCTGTCAGAACATTGAATTTTAGGGAAGCATGCTAAAACACCAAAACCATTATTGTATCAATATAGAAAGTAATTCCAGTGATTTAAGAGATATTTTGTGCAATTCTCTGAATATCATATGTGTCTGCACCATTTATTCACTGTTTTCTAATGGGTCTCCCCCCATACTTTCTACAATTACAAGCTTTTTCCTCCTCACTATTCTAGAAGTACAGCTGCTCTTTTTAGAAATCTGTAATACAGACTGTCTCAACTCAGTTCCTACTATTAAAAAAAGCAGCAGGAAAAAAGGAAGTCTGGAACATCAAATATTTTGCAGCTTCTTATTTGCAACTGAGAAAAGTTTAAAAGTGGTGGGAGGTAAATTTAGTTCTACAGAAAAAGCAATCCAATACGTTAATTAAAAAACATTCAGAAAAAATTAACATTTTTCTGACTCTGTGCCTTGAACACGTGCTTGCTCTTTATATTACTTAACTACATCAGTAAATGTCCCTTCTATGTTATTTTCCCCTCCAGGATGACTTTGATGTCTATAACCCTGAATAAGTGCAAAACTGTGACATTAACAACATGTGACAAGCAATTCCACATGCTCAGTTAGGTCTTTGCAACACATTCATCACTTAGCTAACTAGGAGGATAAAGAAAGATCCCAAAAATCCAGTTAGAACTTGGTCCTGCAGAAGTACAACAGAAATTCAAGAAGTCATAGAATTGGCCTACCTTGAAAACAGCAAACCAAATTATCACAGGTGTTTTGGACCTGTAGGTATCTTACTTTTATCTTTCTCAATGTACTGGCTGGCCACAAGCAGTAGCTGGTTCTCAAGCTCCTTCAGGTCCTCTAAAGCCACATCATATATTATGTAAAGACCTTGCTGGTCCTGTGTGTGAATATATCCATCTTCACTAGTGTGAAAGTCGTCATGGTTTTCCACCTCTGCAAACTCCATGAACTGAGCACTGTGGACCTATGCCATGAAAAAGAAATACAGAGATACAAGCAGAGAGTTCTGCAAGGATTGCAATTCTGTATAATCAATGTATCTAAGTGTGGACCAGCCCTAGGAACATGATATTTTGTTACTAGCAAAGAACAATAAAATAAAATATTGCCAAAATATTATTTTTTACAGGTAACACTTACACTGTGTGATCACTTATACTATCATGGAGTAAGACAAATTGTATGAAATTTCTATTGTGCCTAGTTTTTCCTTCAGGCATATAAATACACAAAAACCACCAAAAAGGCACCAACACAAGAAGATTAGCTCTTGAACTAAGGTAGAACCTTTTCCCCTTTTTCTAATTTAGCTCAAATTTGGCAAAAAGGGTCTTAAATCCTGATATTCAAATACAAAGTCAACATATTTTTTAAAGCCTTCTTGGGTAAATTACACTTGCAAGATTTGGAGATAAGCACACACACACAAAGACTTTAGCACTAATTAAAAGGAACACCCATTGACTGATGTCCCAAATAGCTGTGACATCAGCACTTGTTCAATAGAATAGTTTAACGATGACATTACTTTTCTAAAAAAAAAAATCAGCGTCTTTAAAAGAGAATCATCTACCCTGGCAGTGAGTCACTAGTTAGCTTGGTAACACCCCAGGCAAGAATGCAGTATTGCAGTCAGCAGAAGTGGCTTAGCTTTTAAAATATTCTGTTTCTTGACTAGAAATGCCACAAAGGGAATTACACACATTTATCTCTAGGTGTATAACTAAGTTAATCTCCCAGTGTAAGTAAACACTTGGCATGGGGGTATAGCCATAGAAGACTTTAAAAATGGTTCTTCTTGTAAGAAGGTAGCAAGTAAATACACAAGCTCCTCATTTTCCACTGTTTGTCCTTACGATTTCCTGGTACGTAATGCACCTTTGTTCTCACTTCAGTGCCAAATAATGACGCACAATGTATTGGGACTTGCTCCTTTCACTGGGTCTCCTAACATCTGCCTTTACAAAGCTACCCAAACTTTACCTGTTAGTGCCTGGATGTCTCAAATTCTATTAAAAGAAAGGATGGAAGAAAGAAAAAGGTATTTGTTTTAGTCATAGAAATCTTAGTCAGATTTAGACGTACTGGGAAGAACACCTTGCCAGCTTCATAGATCTATGCTGGATCAGAATTCATTCTTTACCATAAAGTTAATGAGTCAGCCCTGCAAAATGTATGCCTAATTTGAACATATTGTTGTATCAGCCTGGTCAAAGAGATTTCTTTCCTTCTTTCGATACGGTCTTCTGCACTCTCTGCTTTTCCTTATTCTTCTGAACAGATTATTTGTTTCACTGCTCTTAGTAACAGGATACAGAATTTGCTAAAGGTTAAATCAAAGCCCTTTACAGAAGAATTAAATTCGATTTGATTTAGGTAAATAACTGAGCAAATACTGGGCTGACTTCATCATGGCAGGGAGAAGGGTTTTTTCAGTTGTGTTTATAATCATCCTTGTGGAGAACATTAAATGAAATATCTCCACTTTCAAGCTCTGGAATTGTTTTTCTGGTGATTCCTGCTCTGTCCCACTCCTAAAAGCTCAGTCAAGACTACTGCATTCTGCAGAAGGGGCATGTGACTACAAAACTGGAGAGTTCTTACAAAACAAAACTGAAAAGAAATTAAGACTTTCTCCCTGACATGTTTGTTTTCAGAGTCATATTTTAAAGAGATTACCCAAGCCTTCTAAATACCACTTATGCCTATAAAAAACGTTAATACCCAGTTATATGTCTCCTGAAACAAATCAAGTAACTGGATATTTATGTGTGATGTTCTTTGTCTGCAGGTTTTGGCTTTCCTCCTCTACCTCTGCTCAGGTTTACTGGGGCTTAACAAATCCCTTTTGGGTTATAAAGCAACGCTCATGTGCACCTACATATATTTTATCTACTTTCTTCTAAGCTGAATCTCAAAAGGGGACAGAAAAGAGTTTTAAATTAATGTAATGCATTGTTTGCAGGGCCTCCTGTCATTGAAACTCACATCTCAGATGATGTCCATCCCAAGTAGTCTTCTAGGGAGGATGCAACACTGCCTCAGAATCTCAGTTTCAGATACATTGTGTGCTGAGCCATCACATGGGCTCACAGTTTACAATGTGGAAGGATTCATAACAAAGGTACACCTCCAATTTTGGGCACGGATTAGATGCTAAAAGTATTTTAAAAACAATGCCATATACTTCGGGTTCATAGCACGCGCCAGAGAGTATGTTAGATAGGTCTCAATTAGTTTGTCAGCTAAATGGCTCTATTACTGTTTCAGCTCTTGAGAGACAGTCCATACGGTATATTAAAAAAAACCAAACAAACCACACATTAGAAACTGTTGTTAAGGAAATACTGTTGCTCCTGCTTCTAAATTTGTTGCCAATTAAATTGTAATAGGATTAGTAAATATTTATCTAAGCTTTAGTTGAAGTTCAAGCATATATATCCATGTATTAGTCCAGGGGAAAGAGAAGCCACTGTGAAATAATCTCTCTCATTGCTAGGGGCTCTCTGAAGTATTTCACAGCTAATCTCCAGATCAGAGAGTGCTTAGATGGAAGGTCAGGATTGACCTTTCCATAATTTCTTCTACAACAGAAAAAAAGGGAATGAAAATAAATTTATATTATGCAGAGCTCAGAAGGAGAGTTTGTCACAAGCCTGCTTCCTGGAAAACTGACACCTCCCCTTGGAAAACAAAAGTTTTTAAATTACTTTTTCTGAGTTAAAAATTCAAATATGGTGGACCACTCAGTTCAACATTTCTTAAGTGGAAGACCATGATTTTTTACATCCAAGCAGCTTTTCATTTAGGGATTTTAATTGATTAGATTTTTAAAGGATATATGTGGCCATATTAGAAATAAAACTGAAGATACCTTAAAAATATCAACTCTGTGTCCTCCCCACACATTTTATTTTCAAAGAGGTTTAGATTTTTTGATGTTTAGGGACATGAAGTTTTTTCTGGTTTGGGTTTTTTTTGGGGGGAGGAGTTGTTGAAGTCTTAACATAAGCAACAAACAGGGGCAGGAAGCCTACTTCCTTTTTGGTTCTAGCCACAACTCTTCCATGAAGTGGTGTGTGTGTTTGGTTCTGTGTGTTTCTACAGAAAAAAAAAAAAAAAAACAACCAACCAAACAAATTTTCAGTAAATAAGAAATAAATGTGAGCTCAAAATGTTGAAAAAACTACCATTAAAATACTACCATGTTTCTTCGGGCTTTCTGCACTGGGAATTAGGCGACCAGGCTTGAGGGTGAGGCCGACGGTACTGATGGTCAGGCTTCTCTCTACAGACCTGAAGTAGTTAAGGATGCCCAGGCACACTCGCTGAAATAAACCGGAGCAAAAGCACAGTTGCATTTTCAGTTGGATGACAGCTCCCCTCGTAAAAAAATTAACTATGCAGATTTTATGTTGAGTTTTTTTACCTTTAGCTCCTGGACTCTCAGGTGACATAAGAAAAGAAGGGACAAATAGGCTCCTCTCCTCACCACGTGCTCCCTGTGGGCAATGGCTGTGCCCTCTTCTAATCCCAGCAGCTGCAAGCTGCCCATATAGCTATACCTTTTTCCAGACAGGAAAAATGCAATTACATTTTTGCTACTCAAGAAGATTTCTAAACCTTTCTGAAGTGGAGAGTTTTGCTACGTCTGTTGCCTAAGAGAAGGCTGCTGCTGCCTACGGGACTCACTGTCATGGAAACCTGCGGTTTGGAATAACAGAAAAGGATGCACTACTGCTTTTGTCAGAGAAACAGTTTTCTTCCATCTTTCAGGTTTTAATAAATACATACACACATATAAAAATTTTTTTACCCTCTTTCATTCTTCTTTCTGAAGGATGCCAGAGGCTTACTGGAGCTGATATTTCCTACATCCTCCCCACTGTGATCCACAGCTGTGTTATCATTCTCAGTAGTTAGTTCCTAGTTCCAACACACACAGTTAAAAATTGGTGTGGTAAATACGCATATGATTCTTATTTGACAGCTTTATGCATAGACTTTATCATAAAAAGAAAAAAATAGGAAAGGAAGTGCCGTACTGGATGAAATTCATAATCCAGACAGCAGTGAAATTATCATGGCATATAACTCCACAAGATTTTATTGCTTTCCAGTCCTTAGTGGTTTATCCTTATAAAGTCCCTGGGCTGTACGAAAGAGCTATCCCCGTTCCAAAGACAAGACTGTGTCAAGGGTCAGACAGAGGAAGTCTTCCAAAGAAGTTCAGAACATCTCTTCCATCAAAACCTCAACCCAGCTATGGCTAGTGACACGTCTGACCTTCTAGTCCATCCTTTTTCCTCCTACCATAAAAGAAAAACTGATTTCTGGGCTCCAGCAGATCATAGGCTGAGCATGGGGCAAAATCATAGTGTGGCAACAAGGAAGTAACATCAGCTAGGCTGTAGAAAAGTTTTACTGTGATGTATACACAACACCCAACCCAAGCATATATTAAATACTCTAGCTAACATTCCATAAAATTAAATTCAATACTTTTTTTTTTCCCTCACTCCTTTCCAGCACACTCAACAATGTAGTACAAAGAGTAACAGAAGAACAGCAAGCAGGAAAAAAGCTACACTTGCCTTGTTACCAACTCTATCAAGGCCTTCTCACATGCATCAGGAGTTACTCACCAATCAGTGAAATTAAACTGGCATTAGTACCAGAGTAAATGAGAAGATCACTATGAGTCACACAGTATTTATTAATTGTGGAACATTATGGACAAGGCATTATCCAATTAATTTCCTCAGGCAATCAAGTATATAAGAAAAATTTGTCCTCTTTACCCACGTCTCTATCCCAATTTATTTTACCACTTCATTTGAACTTGGATGGCATAAGTTGAAATTCTTTTCAGTGTATTAAGGGTTTTATAGCATTGATTTTGGCCTTGTTTTCTTGGATTAGAGAAAATCCTAATAATGTATCTTCACAAATTGGTGCTTGTCAAATTTATGCTGCTCTACATGAGACATCCTAACAAAGTTCCTCACAGAAGTGACACAGATAAACTCAGGACTATGTTGGCTGTTCTATAAATTTGAAAGTTGACGTGAGTGTATTGTCTCTAAAAATTCCTTCAAGCCAAACAAATCTTGATGTCAAAATGTCAAACAATGAATTCTTTACATAATCCTTGCAATGATAGGTTATCTATTAACTGATTTCTCTATCCTTACTGAGCATGATCATCCTCACTCATCTTGTCCTCATTGACTCTAAAGGTTTAATTTCTTAAATTTTAGAAAAACTATGTCCTTCAATGTCTATTACTTAAAATAATGAGAGGTCAAACAGCATTAAAAAATATTTTCCTGAATCAACAGCATTAATTGTACATCTCTATTAAATATCACAACAAGTATATGGACTAAGCAGGGGATGAAGCATTTCCACTTAAAATTTCTACTAAAAAAAGATACAAACAATGCTGTCTGAAAAATGCAAGTGAAATGAGGAAAAAAGTGATGGCATATTTTTGTGTAGCAGCTGAATTTCTATTTTAAAAACACTGAGACCTGGACAGAGCTGTTTTGTGGAGGATCTAATTCTAGTTTTCCAATAACCATCATGACTAGACTGTTTCAAAATTGAGATCAGTCACATCCCTTGCATTGCTCCAAATAGGTATCTTTCCCAACCCAGTCGTGGGCTCAGTGCACTTAACAGAAGATGTACAGCACAATCCTGTTTTCTTTCTTTTTTTTAAATTAATCATTGTGTAGCTGGTATGAGTCAAACCAATGTATTTTTTTCCTGAGGTTTTCATTAAGTAATCAAATATTTCCTGGTCAAGGTCAGCCTGGGGTAGGAAGAACCGTATGTTTTTACATGTGGGAGATTTTCCTGACAGAAAAATGTGGGATTATTTTTGAACATGGAGTTGGTATCAGGCTTGGGTCAGATAAGGAAAAAGGGAGTGGGGAGAGACTAAATGCTGGCTCTCTCCCTCTGTTCCCTCTCCCTGCTCCTGTATTACCTGCTGCCCTGCTTGGTCCTGGCCAAGTGCAGGGGAGCAAGACCTTCTCACTAGCATTGGGGCTGCATCCAGTTCCAGCAGCTGAGGCCTTTCCTCTTTAAAAAACAACAGCTGAGCGAGGATATTGTTCAGTCCTTTCTTAACTTGCCACCCGGGGCCCATTGGTGTGAGCAGGCAGGCACAGGCAGAGTGAGCCAAAGGAAGCACTGAGCTGCAGATACAGGAACTTCTGAGATATAACAGTCCTGTGTGTAGTGGTTTTATGCTCGTCAAAGCAGCAGCTGTGAGTGACTTCTGAGTCAGGACAATAAAGAAATAGGTAATCAAAGTCCATCTGCATCAAAGGCATACACTGAAATTCAAAAGATTAGTCACAGAGCTCACCACATAAGGCATGTCACAGTTACTACAAATTCCCCAGATACCTGAGAGGTAGGTCTTACTTCTCATTCGCTACCCTGCCAGTTAGCCCATTTGTGGTGTTTTTTCCTCTCTTCCCAAACTTGAAGATCTCTCACAGCTTCTGCTCTCACAGCTTCTGTACCTCCGTGAGGCCATGCCCACAAATGCCACTTCCTCCCCGAGAGGAGGAACTTGCTGTCACACCTGCCCCTGCACAAAGCAGGCATCTGCTATCAGGTCCACAGGTGCTCAGCTTCTGGATGGCCTCCAGCAAACAAAGACATCCCACCCTTCCTCCCCTCTCCTCCGTACACACATGCTAACCTGTTCCATAATATGACACTCTCCAGTAAATGCTAGGGCACACTTCTATTCCTTGCAGCCAAATTCACACCCCAGCCCTGACACAGGCATGTACACACGCTATTTTTAGGTAGGTGTAATCTTGCGCTACTTGCGCTATGACTGGACCGAGTGAGCACCAAGGAGGAGAGGACATCGCGTATGCGGCTTGGGCATGCAACCGCACATTGCAGCTGGGCAGCTCCTGCTAAGCAGCAGTTAGCAGGAGACTGAGTTTTGAAACAGGGGAACAATGGTATTCAAACAGAAATCTGTTAGAGGAGCCCTCTTCCAGAGCTGACAAACACTTGCTAGACATATTTAAATGATCATTATTCTTCATTTCCCCTTCTAAGTACCTGGTGGAGCTCAGTGCAGGCATAGATCTCCTTCCAGACATGATTCTAGCTCTGCCGTCCGGAGGCATGAGAAGAAGCGGTAGAACCTG
This sequence comes from Strix uralensis, assembly GCF_047716275.1. NCBI lineage: Eukaryota > Metazoa > Chordata > Aves > Strigiformes > Strigidae > Strix > Strix uralensis. The sequence goes on along the minus strand of NC_133974.1, from coordinate 52,019,707 downwards.
ACTGCACAGGATGTGGTTTGAACACTGCTGCCGCATGTTCCTGGAGACCTTCCACCGCCCTCTCTATGTCCGAGACCTTGTTTCAAACCACATCAAATACAGACAAAAGATTTACAAGGCAAACTAGTCAGTGTGCCAGCCCCTGTCCCGTAGTGAGTCAGAGTCAATTCAGAGCATCTAGTGAGGGAGCCTCTGCTTGTTACTGCTTCTCCTTTATTTGGGAAAGTTGTCCGCTGCCCCCTCTCCAATGTCAAAATGTAGAAAGGGACTTGCCAGTCACAGCATATAGAGGGAATACACCAGATAAGAAAGAATAGAAAAGCGCGCTTTTTTCTAACTGAAATTTAGGGAGGGGGCTATTGGGTAATTCCCTCTCTCCTTTCCTGTTACCCCTGACACTTAAGGAGGTATACATGTTTCTTGACCGAAACCAAACATATCATATTTGGTGAGCAAGCCACAATGGAAAAAACAAGGAGAATGATCTTTTTTTTTATTGTCTCAGTGAGCCGCAAAGCCATTTTTACTTTTGTTAGTGGTGATGATGGCTTTTGCCCAAGCTTTTCAGAAAAACTACATGCTGTGGCAAGATCTGAAAGAATGGTTTCTTTGTGAAAAATCTGGCATAGAGAAAAGATCTGAAAACAGGGATCATAAAAGTAAGCTTATTTCAGTCCTAAATTTTTAAAAAAAGACCATAAATTGCTAATCTTTCTAAGACTATCATCAAAATCAAATACATTCAATTATTTAAAATACTGTAAAATTAACTTCAGCAGCAAAGTCTACACATCCACTTTCTGATTTCTTCAATTTAAAAAGAGTTCTCTCTCAAATGCTTTGTGAGACCATGACAGTAAATAATGAGTTAAATAGGAACAAGGGAGACTAAATATATACAGAGTACTGCCAAAAACCAGGTTAAACAAACTTAGTAGTAGTACAAAGGTAATTTTTCAAAAACACATCTAATCTTGCAGGTTTTTTTTAAATTGTCACTTGTATTGGAAGTATAATTTGAAAAACATGGTTGTGCTTTAACAATTATTGGCATCAATAAAATTCTGTTGATATGAATTCTAGCAAAGCATTGATAGGAATTCTAAGGGGATTAACACCAGGAGTTTTATAGGACTCTTCTTTATCACCTGTTTTGAACAAAGATGCTGAGAAGTCAAAACAAATGGAACCTTGCTTAACACAGGAGGAAAAAAAAATAAATAAAAAAGGAGGGGCACAGGGGAATAAGCAGTCTTTAACAAAAATGTAAATTAAATATCAAACTCTATGGAAGATATTTTTCCATTCATTTCCCAAACAGTTCCTTCATTCACTTTCTTACTGGTTGGGAGTCAACAACTTCTGATCCATTACTGCTTCTCTACTAAACATGGTTACCATCTGGTGTTCGACAACCAAGCACCTTTGTTCCCTTAGAGTTATATTTATTTTTAGGCTTGTTAGACACTGAAACACAAAATGGGAAGTCAGGCAGTGGGAAGAGGCTTCTGGAAGGTGAGCAGGGTGGGAAGCCAGGAACCTCCATTTTCTCCTTCCCAAGCCATGCGGTAGTTTGCTCCAGCATAGCCTCATCACCGTCCTGCCTGCAGCCCAACAGAAACTGCTTACAAAGGCTCCCTGTTGCTGTTTCACTGAGGTCATCTTCAGGTGTTGACAAAGCAAGTAAAGAGGATACAGGAGGCTGATGGGATCCTAAGCAATCCTGAAAGGGCTGGGCAGCAGAGCAGGCACCATCCCCGCGTGTGGTCCAGGGCTACAGCACCAAGGGCTCTACCCTGCTGAGCTGGTACTGTCTGCTTCTGCCTGTTTCTGGGTGTTTGCATGTTGCTTTGGTTGCTTTTCTGACACCCTCTCCCCTGTGCCATTCACAGTTGCCATGCAGATGGGAAGCCGCCTCCTTCTCTCTTCAGCTAGCACCCCCAAGGAAGGCAGCAACTCCTGTAAGGGTCCCAAATCAAGGCTTGCCCATAACTCAGACACATACAGAGCATCATCTGGGGCTCCGTGACAAGCCCACTACCCCCTTTCTAGACAGCAGGGGATCTTCAAGGCTGAGGACAGAGGTATTTGGATGGCCTGCAGCAGTGGTTCCTTGGGGAGAGAAGACCAAGGAGCCCAGTGACATTTCAGGGCTGACATAGCCTCACATGAACTGGACCTTAGGGTTAGGCTGCTCTGGTGTACTCAACACTGCCTGGGTACCAAAGGAAGAAAGAGACAGATCACCAAGGACTTTCCATTTGGCAGGCATGTGATTATTAACAGAAGAGGGCACATAGGGGCATGACTCCTCTACAGCTTCAGAGAAGGGATTTATTCTCTGGTTCCTGTGTAAAACTGGAAGCTGAACTACAAGGTGTCCTTATTGCTCAGAGTGTTTCGGGGTCACCCGCGGGAGGAGAGGCAGAGCAACCGTCTGATTGCCAGACCGGTTTTACTGGCTGAGATATTTATACAGATCCAATTCTATAGTAGCTCACCATCTCAATTGCATTAGTTTTCCTCATCCTTGAGAGGCAGAGAACTCTTTTAGTTTTAGACGTGCTCAACTTTCACTGGAAAAATGTGGCAAGACCCTAGTACACCTGACCAGCCTATCACACCCTGAAGGTCATTTAGGCATCTGCAGCAGGCTGAATGAGCAGAGCTGAGTGGGCATAGGCAAGTCAGCCCTGCAGGGTACATTCAGTGAATAAGATGCAATTAGGACAAATGAATACTACTCTTCACAGATGATCACTATTTGCAAGACAATGATGTGTTGGTTGTGCCTCAGGCTCGTTGTGGATGCAAAGCAGGCCTTATCTGTGAATGCACATTCCCATTTTTCCAAGGTGGCTGGATGGCTGGCAGCCTAGACAGAGCTGTCCTGTAGGACATCCTCAAAATGGCCAAAAATGGCAATATATCACTTGAATCAAGACAACCTGTGAAACTAGAACCAAAATAGAGACACTCAGTAACTTCTCCCTGGGGCAAGTTGTGCCCTATCAAGTTTTAGACTTGTCCCTCACTGTTGGAGCATCTCCTTGTCTTTTGAGCAGAATTCTGAACCTTGGTCACAGTAAAAAAAAGCTGTTCTGAACAATCCGTTTGACACAAATTCCAGGGCTGATTTTGACCTGGTTTATATGAACTTCAGAGCTTTTGAATATTTATGCAAGTGTTCAAACGACCTTTTGAAACCACTGAACTGAGAAAGAGGGGGGAAGAAATCTCCATAGCACCTTAGTAATGGGTCTTCAATGAATTCAGGAATATACACAGGATACCTAAACCTGAGGCAAGCTTTCTCTAGAGATTTCAATTGCCCTGGAAGTGACCAATAAATAAATTAAAATCACTTTAAATTAAATCACTTTAAGTTATATTACCTCTACAAATTTTGAATGAAGGTCCATCAGCTTATCCACTTTTTTCCATTGCTTCAGTTTTATCAAAAGCTTTTGCTGCCAGGGATCTACTTTAGGCTTAATCTGGTTGACATAAAAGTAACCACAAAACTTATGAATATCACTACATGTTTTTGGTATAGGAGGCAATATTTACTAAAGAATGTGCAATACCTTCACATTTTATTTTCAACAGACATGAAAAGGGGCTCTTGACTATACAGAAATACAGTAGTTTGATAAGGCCTGAATTATTAAAAAAATCATCACTCTATTTCTCAAAAGAAACATTTTAGACTTTAATTGCTGAAATGTATCTTGGTACATCCTGAAGACTGATTAGGACTAACACAACTGAAAAAGGAAAGTTCCTCATAATTACCTTTAAAAAAGGGATCCAGTTGACTCTCTTTTTCAAAGCTCTGGATGGATCTAGCACACCCCATTTCTCTGACTGAGAAACCTCTGTGTCATAAACTGGAAACGTTCTCATTGTCTGCTGTTTGCAGAAGACGCTTCTAAATTTTTGGACAACCTAAAGCATAAAAAGAGATGGTACTGTTACAAATTTCCCAAGCTGGATATTAAATTCTATAGCAAAGTAATACTTCATATTATCAGCCGAAAAAATAAATAAATGGAGTGATAAAAGTGACATTCTGGTCCTGTGTTTTCTTTGCTTTCCAGAAGACACAATGAAACTCCCTACTGTTAACCCTGGAGCCTCCAAAAAGATCAGGATTTTCAAAAACACTGCCTTTCAGACAAAGTCAATGGCAAATTTATTATCACTGGCTTTAGTAGGAACAGCATTAGCCTAGAAGGTGTACTTTGAAAATCCTGTCCAAAAATTAATAAGCCACTGCCACCCTACAATGAAGATAATTTACATCCTTGCCTAGTTTTGTAAACATGTCTGCCTGTGCTTATCTTAGATAGTTCAGTGAGTTCAGCTGGACTAGTTAAATGTTACTTTGATGAGAGACTTACAGACCAGTTTATGCAACCAAACCTTTGTCCTTTCCAGCTGTACCACCTGTTCTCACACAAGGTGCGATTTGTAAGGCAAGCCATGTATTTAAAAGCAGTATGTTATTTCTGTTTAACAGTTATGCATCTCTTTTGGACCCTGGACACATGGTGGAGATTTTCAGTTGGTTTTGCCTTTTGGATGAGAGAAAAGACAAAAACCAGAATTTTCCTGCTGGTAACCCCTGAACTGCAGAGGCTGGGCGAGGTCCTGGGCGATGGTGTGTCGCAGCCGACCTCTAGTGGAAGCACCACAGCTCGGCGAGACGCCAAAAAAGGGCAGGAAACCTCGAGAAAAATGCACCAAAAGCACTAGTGAGAGCGAGGAGAACAAACATACGGAATCAGAGCCATGATGCCGAAAATACGAACATCAGCAGTTACTATAGCTTAGTTGGAGCAAGCTGGGCCTTTCTGCTGCCTCCTGTCAAGAGCAAAAATGCCCACAATCTTATTTTTCCATGATGCAAAACACTGACTTGTAGTAAATGGAAGTTCATTCCATACTTTTAAAGAAATTTTTTTCTTTTTTTTTTTCTTTAGTGTTGAGAAGTACATTTCAGTTACCAGTGAAAAGAGCGCCATCTCATCAGCTGATTTCTTGAGGTCCTTAAGGTTGTAGTCAATACCAAAGTGAGAAAGCAGAAGCTGGAGCTGAGGTTTCAGCTTCTCGGTTTCAGTGCTGTGATGGGGCAAAGTTATTCCAGTGTCCTTGTGGCAGGATTCTGCAAAAAGCCATAATCAGACCAGCTGGAGAACATCAACACTTTAAGCAACATGACTGTAAGATGACTGTAAGCAATGCTGCCAGTGCCCTTTGCTTTGCATCCACGCAATGATGTAATTCCCCTTTTTTTGTCCTGAAGAAGAAGTATGCCTGAGAATGGAATGTGATGGTGGGGAGAACCCACATTGTATGGATTTTTAGTATTTTCATTTCTGTTTTAAGAAAGGGTCTTCTGCCACACCCCAAAAGACTTACAGCTGTTGCAGGTCAGGGCACCTCCATGGTCCTTGGAGCAATGCCTATCTTCTAGCATGGAAAGGATGTCAGCTAACAAATTCTACTGCCTGAACAGAGTACTGGCTCAGGGGTGGACAACATTCTTCTCACACACACACCTCCCAAATCTTCACATGCCACAAGAACTTCAAGTATGTTACTATTTCAGGGTTATCACTCCTCCGGTATCTGATTCTGGCATGATGTTGCTATTGCAAACTTCTGAAACAAGGCTGTACTGGGGATGGCTGAGTCTGGCCTGGTATCAGTGTTGAAGAGTCTGTTGGCAACATAGAACCATTTTTAGAAGAACTGAAAGGTTTTCTCCTCCTTCTTTACCTCATCTCAGGCTTGTTAAAGACTTTGACAGATATCAGTATTCCTTCATCCTTAAAGAGCCAAAACTACTGTGTTCCTCTAAGTTTTGTCATCTTTTCTTCCCCTTTTTCCGCTCATTGACAGGCATAGTTAACACGGGGGGGTTGGTCAATTGGTTGGGCTTTGTCTTAGGCCAAGCCATAACAAACAGCAGCACTTTTTCTGCTACTACTTTTCCAAAGATTTTTGAAAGTCCAAATAAGTGTCAACTGATTTTTCTCTACCCAGTACTCGTGGGTACTGCTGATACACGCAAAGATCCTAATAGGTAAGTTACAGTTTGCTAAAGTTCAACAAAACTCTTGGGATTTAGTGGAACTACATGTAATCTAATTTATTATCTAATTGTTTCAGCAATAAAGGGCCATCTGCGTTTCTATTCCATGATTTACTTCAGCTTTGTTTTTAATGTCTTGTTTAATCATTCTGTTGTTTCATCTATGAAACTCAGATCTAGATAGCAGATGAATGAAGCTTATGATGGTAATATGATACTGTTCCTCAAATATTAAATAAGTAGATACTGAGGATCAAAATGAGCTAGAGCACTTCTAAGTTGCTTTTTAATACCAATAAGGGTCTACTCCGTGGAAAAATGAATGGCTTATGTGAACTCTATAACACTGTAGTCTTGCATCCTTCTCTCTACATTATTAGCCCACTGTATCCCAGATCACAGATCACCCCTCCCTCTCCTATCCTGCTCATATAAGAGAAATGTGGCCTGTTCAAGGGGCTTCATTTGGAGAGAAGAGTCTAACCCTCCTCTCCCTGTGGCTTAACATCAGTAGCACTGTACTCCTGGGACAGTCCTGCCATATCTCCTCACCATGGGACCCCCCTGGGCCCAAGGAGTGAAAGCGTGCTGCACCAGCACCACCAGCTAGATCAGTTAGAGCTCAGTTAGACTACTAACTAAGGGCTAAAGGCTCCTTATTTGCCCCAGGCAAATCAATTGTCACTGGCTGGACAGTGCCACTCCACACCAGGGCTGTGCCTTGCTCCCCTGTGCAGACCCACAGGTACATCCCTTGTGGTAGAAGTTTTCAGTGGAGAAAGGAGACAGGAGGGACAAGCCACAGCCCCTTTTTATTCCGTCACCCTGGCCAGCCCACTTCTCAACTTCAAGGAGGAGGCATACACCCTGCCTAGTCCCCAGGAGAGAGGAGTTGTGCTTTTCCGGAGACAATCCTGTGAGCAACTACAGTTCCACACTGTTCCCACTCCGTCTGTAAAAGCATGGGTTAAATCATAGGATTTAAACACTCTGCAACAGGAATGCTGCCTTGCTTGCTAAGTACCACTCACAGGGTAACTCCACATAAACAACATCACTCCCTCCCTTCCTTCAAAAGGGAAGAGAACTTGAAAATAACCGCTAGGAGATTTTTCTAGACATACTTCAGTTTAAGTCTTAAAACAATAGCTCTCTTCTCTTAGTTTCTCCAGAAACACGTCATTCACAGAAATATTTCAAACAATATTCTTGTAGAAAGTTGGAAGGGTGAGTTTCAGGGTTTGGCATAATTGGGACAACATCCTGGATTCTCCACCGGGTTGATCCCACAAGTATCTTTCTGAACCACCTGTTTCTGCAGCCCAGGGCACAGTAAAGCCAGAGGAGCAACCGCTGCAGATTCAGGGCTCCACACTCTGAAATTTGAATACCACATTTCCAGGATTCTTGCTGACTTTAAAAGCCACGCTCCAAATTTCTCAAGCATAGGTATTACATAACGTATGCTTCCTGTAAGCATACTGATTATAGAATCATAGAATATCCCAAGTTGGAAGGGACCCATAAGAATCATTGAGTCCATTGAGTAGCCAAGGATGGCAACATTTGCACTGTCGACCTTTCTCAAAGAACATACATCAATAAATGCATTATCTGTAGCACTTGTGGTTTTAAAGGAAAGCTGATCATTTCTCACCATTTCTTCTTAAAACTCTTGAACAGGGAAACATATCAATATTAAAAAGATCTGAATTCTTGTCAAAAGCACTTCTTAATTTGTCCCAGTTGTCTTGGACCACATCAGGATGTTCCTCCTCAGCCACATTCATCTTGTGAGAAATAGGGAAATGCTGGAGAACCTGGAGTTAAGAACATATCTGTTGTTATTCTCAGTCATTTAGAAAGCATACAAACTATTCAGTTGCAAATTTATAAAAAAAAACACAAAAGAGAAAAAAAAATCATAGTTATCCATTGTGTGTAAGTCCAGAAGTTTAGTCATTCATATAATAAAGTATAGTACTCATATAATAAAATCATTAAGGAAACTAGATAAAATAAGGAAATATTAAAATTTATTTTTGAAAGGTGATGCTTAAACAAACAAATACTCATCAAGTCTACAGACTGTTCATTGAGATGACTCAGCCCTTTGGCAATGTCCTGCTCTATCAAAACATCATCACAGTAATAATAAAGAAAAAAAGTGTCTCCAAGCTTTCTCCTGCTCATCTTGGATCTCCTCAAATCCAAGCAGCCCAACACTATCTACACTGCACCCAGGGAGCTCATTATTCCACTTACCTAAATTCAGCTTTATCATTGTATAATACTTCCTTTCTAGTAAAATCGATCTGCTAAAAGAATTGAAAGTTGTATGTACACAATCTAGCTCCCTACCTAGAAACGTCTAGAGTTCTTTTACATTGAATTTGATCTTCCTCAGTTTCTTATCCAAGACTTGAAGGTTTCATAATCATACTTCACTGTTCAAAACATGCTCATCTTACCTGGAGAAAACAGTGAATCCCCTTCAGAGAGTGTAGGTGACACACTAACCGCCGGGTGTAAATCATCAGATCTTCCTGTGTCACTACATTCACCGGATTTTTCTTTCCTGTCAGGAAACTTTCCCTTGCTGCTGAAAGTCTTGCAGCCCTCTGAACTGCATCGTTGTATTCCTCCATGATGTGACTAATTTGCTTCTGTTTATGTATATAAAAGAGACACTGTCATTTTTGAATTTCTGCTTCTTCTAGAAGGTAATTGCATTCCCACTGCATGAGGAATCCTAGATTGAGAGTAATATCAAAGGTTTATTTCCTTCCTAAATGCTTACAAATGGTATTTTCAACCCAATGAGGAAAAGGAAATTTCAGTCCAAATAGTGAATCTCTCTGAGCAGCTGACCATAAGCGGACAGCTGTGAGTGAATGTCCAGAGACAAATTACCCTTAACTTTAATATCCTTTTATTTGGGTGGAAGAAAAGCCATTGCTAACACTTTGTTTTTCATGAGCAGCTACTGTGCTAGATATATACGTGCTACATCGTAGGTTTTGGTTCTTACCTGATAGAGAGGATAAAGCTGTTCAATAATACTACTGTGCGTACAAAATCTCTTCCATCTAAGCATGTGCAAATATTTACTCTGGACTAGCTGAGTAATTCTGTCTGTAAAAAAATTGAATAAAATCAGAAATAACCAGCAAATCACACATTTGTAAACAACAGCAGCTTAGTATTATAGGAAACCTAAGCAGTATATAAATCATCATTAGCATCAGAGAATAACACCAAAACAACAGCTAACCAGTCACCAAAGACTGCCGTGTTGTTATATTTATCCATGAAGGGTACTTCCCCTAAGTTGTCCCCATGGCAGTATTATTGTGGGAATGAAAAAAACCAGTCAATACAGGGAAAATGTCAGAGTTCAGTCCACCGGAACCTAGAAATTTGAACTCCACTTTAAAAATGAAAATAAAAATAACTCACAACACAGACGTACTAGAACAGCACAAAAGCAAAATAGATGAGGCAATTTTCCCATCGTATAAGGAAACTGCAAGCACTAACATTTTCGAGCCCGTTTTCAGGAAGGAGTTTCATACTGGTTTTATTTTCAGATGTGCACACTGCTAGGCCGGAGGAAAGCTCCTGAATCCTCGCAGCAAGCGGGAGCCCTACCTGGTGCAGCAGCAGAGGCCAGTTTGCTGCTGTGTGCTCCCTTCTCCAGCAGCTCTCTAACTCCCTCTGCACGACATCAGCCTGAATAACAAGAGGTTTTGCTTCTGCCACCTGCAAACGGAGCATATGTTGAAAAGATCTCTTTTCAGGATATTTCTTTTTAAAAAAGAAAGTGGTAAATATAAAAAAATGCTTAGGCTTTGAATTTAGTTGGGAGTTGTCACATAAACAAACACTTCAGAGCCAGGTCCACATTATTATTCAAAGAAAAGAAAGGTTATGCTCTTTTATTGCTGTGCAAGCAACATCATAACACTTTCCATTCTGTCTTTACAGGCCCAGATGCCAAAAACCTTATCACTTTCTCTGATTTTAATTTTCAGTTAGCACTTGGTAAAGAGCAAAGAGATTTTTTTTAAGTCAGTGTACATTTTAGCTACCTACCTGTAAGGCTTTCTTCAGTATTACCTTCCTTTCTTTTCTGAAATAAGATCCATCCTTTGGAATTGCAACAGAACTGCGAGGAAAAAAAAAAAAAATTCAACAGGATGTTTCATACAAGCTGGTATAAACCAAACATTTGTCAGGCCCAGCACAACTCAGTTGGTGAAGTTAACAATAAACAAGTTTAATGGTATGAAAAGCTATATTAAAGCAGCAGAATTCATTTAATTAACAGATATTTTTTGGCAAACTGTTTTCTTCCATCTCTATTTTTTAGTCAAAGCCCTTAAAAAGTCCATTTGGATGCTTGTCAATCCTATGGACACATATTACAACCCACAACTATGCAGTGGAGTTCCTTAACAAGCATCCTTCACAATTTTGTCAACTTCCTTCTCAATACGTCCATATCACAGAAGAAGGGGTTGAGAAAACTTCTGGAGGAGAACTATTTTGTAATACTCATGCATCAACATTGGACATTAGGAAAAGGTTCTTCACTGAGAGGGTGGTCAGTCACAGGAACAGGCTCCCCAGGAAAGTGGTCACGGCACCAAGCCTGTCAGAGTTCAAGGAGTGTCTGGACGATGCTCTTAGTCATACGGTTTAGTTTTAGATAGTCCTGCAAGGAGCAGGGAGTTGGACTCAATGATTCTTATGGGTCCCTTCCAACATGAGATATTCTATGATTCTATGATCAATATACTTACAGGAAGCATACATTACATATTTTTTATGTAACTGAATAAAATGAATGCATGAAAATTAAAAAACACAGGTGAAAATGGGACCATTAGAAAAAAAGGGCTCCTAAGTCTTGTCCAAAAGCAATGCATGGGAAACTCCACTGGAACATTTCAGAGCCCTAAAGATGTAGGACTGGGAGGGGTTTTGTGATCATCTACCACTTCCACTGCTCTAAGGCAGGAAAAAGTAAATCTGTTCCCTAAAGGTGTTTGTCTATCCTGTTCTTAAAGATGGATGGTTATCATGGGTGGTCAGCAACCTCCTAGTCTAGATACCAGTGTTTAACTTACACTGTCTTTGGAAAGCTTGACTTTTAGCCTATTGTTTTCTGTCTTATTCATAAATGCGAACAGAAGTTTATCCCCTTCACCTTTACAGCAATCTCCCGTGTGTCTGAAGATTTATAATCTAGAGAAAATGGACTAGAGACATAAGTCCAGCTCCTTTCCTTTTTGTCTCAGGTGTCCTAGTCAAGTGTTCTTCACCTCTGTTTTCCTCCACATATTCTCCAGGTGGTCTGGAGCTTCCCTGAAGCGTAATGCCAAACTTGGGCACATTGTCATAGCTTGCATCTCATCATCACTGAGGAAAGTAAGAGCAGCTGCCTTATATATGACCATTCTGTTTACATCCCAGCATTATGTTTGAAGCTACTTCCTCTTCACTGTAAGAAGGAAATATTTGACATTCTAGGGAGACTTAAAGTTCTGCTTACAATACATGAAATCAATTTAGTTTAAGTTTTGACATTCTCTTCCATTTCTACCCTAATTCTGTGGTAGACACAATGAAAAAGCTGCTATTCCTGGCTCCCATGTGTGTATTCATGTACAGAAATTTAAGAGTTATATAGACACATGAGTTCTGTATCATAACCAAAAAAACGAAGAAGAGACATGATACATTGCTATAATCTCACTCTCTTCTTCATTCCCCAGAAAATTCTTGTTACCTGTATGCCCTACCCTGTATTCCCTGGAGTATCCTGTTATCTTCTATTTCCGCCTTCAGCTCTGCCAGCTGTGCTGCTAGTTCTTGTTCCAGCTGCTGGATCTTCTCAGTAGAAGAGATTTGGTACACTTCATCCATTTTGCCTATTTCAGTTTGGCAGACCAAGAGACAAAGCAGTTGAGAAGAAGTTCCTTTCTCAAGAGCAAATCACTTGTGAACTCTGGACCTGGAGAACTGTCCACCTAAAAAGCACAAATTCCCACTCCTATATAGATAATATATAATATGTAGCAACTTCATTAAAGAACTGTTTATTCAGCATCTTCTTTAACAAGAAGGTTTTTCTTTCAGTGTCAGGAACAGAACTGGATGAATGTGATTTTTCTCATTTTGATTGCTAGCCTGAGAAAAATAGTAGAAAAACTGCTTTGGCCCCAAAATTTTCAAGTATCCTCCTGCATCCCACTAACAAATGCCATCTCCTCCGTCCTTCATCCAGTTTCTTAAGGACACTTCAGAAAGTTTAGGTAATTAAACATTAAATTTGATGTGCTGAATAAAACATTTTACAAAAGAAGAATTGAAACATTTTGCTTTCATTTTTTGCAAAACAAAATACGCTGACATTCAAAATCTATTTTTTCCCATTTCCCTCTCCTGAAACTATTATTTGAAGTTGACCAGAATAAAAGGGATGAAAGAATTTGCCAGAAATGCCACTTTTTGACAAATGTACTGTCTGCAAATGATCCACTAATACCAAATTCATTCAGTTCTAATGGGAAATGCTTGCTTTGTAAGAAATTCTAGAGTAGTTGTGCTCTCTTCCAACATCTGGAATTACAGTTATTCTATCCACTTGTCAGTGAGGGTATAATCAATTAGAAAGAAAAAAAAAAAAAAAAAAAGGAAATTGTCTTTTTAAGAGAAGAAACAAGTAATTGCGGAAAGATTTGGGTCTTCTTTCTGGGAAGCAAAGGGGAGGAAGAAGCTAGTTCAGTCACAGAACAACCATCCATAGCAGCTATTTCTCAGTGGTTTGCAGAATCTGTTTGGTTGCTCTGGGCACATCGTTTCTGCTTTCTTCTTTCATGAGAGATAATAGCAGTTGGTCCAGTCACAGATTTGACTTGACAAACATAGAAGATGGCCAAGAGGCTGAATACACCAGTGTAGGATGTACCTTTTGGGGGTGCTTCTTGCTTGACGGAATCCCAAGGTCTTGGGCAAATCCTTGTCTCTTGTTATGGGACTGGCCTTGCTGATAAGAAGAGCTGCAAACTAAGCAACTGTGGGAAGGAATTGAAGAATTCAGATCTCTGCACCTGAATTTCACAGCTGAAAGAAGAGGAAATTCAGGTAAAAAAGGATACAAAGAAACACTAGGGGACAGGAAGACTAAAATGATGAAGGAAGTGTTACCTAAAAAATCAGACTAAAAGATTTTACTGAACCCAGCCAGGAATCTGGGTGAAATCAATGAGAAGCAGCCAGTATATTCATACACTACAAACAGATGCCTCGGTTAGTGCTTGAACTAGTGATGCAAGACATGAAAGCTGACACTATAAGCATAATATAGACAAGGTAGAAGAGCAAACACACCTTGGCAGCAGGATATGAGATGCTTTGGAGAGACTGAATTTATGGTAAAGGTGATGCAATAGTCTGGTATTTTAATTGATTGACATTTATGAATGGCTAGCACAGGTAAAAGGTCAAAAGGAATTTATTTACATTAGATTTACTTACTTTGGAGAATGAAAATAAAGATTTTTACTAGATTAGTACTAAAAAAACCTAAACTTGCCATGCTCTACAAATGTCTTCAATTACTCACTGAACCTAGATGGTATTTCAGACAGTTTTGGTAAGTGGTGAGAACATTAGAGAAGCGAACATAATCTGGGTTAGAATGGAAGAATAAAAACAGATGTGTATGTAAAGTATTAAAGTCCAAAAGGGCTAATTTAGAGAAATTAATAAAATTAGAAAATTCATGTAACTAATACCTCAAGGATTTTACCATTGGAGAAGCTGGAGAATCTTTAAATCAATGATAAAAAGCTAATTGGAACTTGACCTCAAAATAAAAGCAGGCAAAGATGTTGGAAGCAAGGATGGTGGAGCCAACCAAGAAGTCATCAAGAGGAGGCAGAAAACTTAAACAGGGGGAAAAAAATACCAACCTAAAAAATCAGAGGACTGGGAATCCTAGAGCTAAAGCAAGAAATACCAGCTAAATTAAAAATTGCTTAGGAAAATAAAGAGTAGGTTGTTCTTCAGATATATAATTAAGAAGGAACCAATAGAAAAGAAATGATGCCACTATGCAGGCAGTGGAGTTCAGATAAAAATAATTCAGATGTGGCTGTAGAACTGATAAGAATTACTTAGCTCAGCTTTTTGAGAACACAGAAGTTAGGTTAGCAGTGATGCAGTGGGAATATGAAATTACCATTTCTGGGTATAAAGCAAAACTTTTGGCAAAATAGTAAAGCTTCCCATAAATAAATTCATGTTGCAAAAAGAAGTCATCTTAAGTACCAGCAAAATAAAATCCTATAGTAGCCTGTGTCTTCCTGAACCACAGAGCACTGAGCGCCCCACTACCTAGTTTCAGATCAGTGAGGCTACTCACCAATGAAGAAGTTACGGTAAGTGTGTTCTCAGGACAGGCACCCACATTTACACCAATGCACAAAAGGCTGACCGAAAACAGGGGGAAAAATGGTTGTATGCAGGGAAGTGCACAGGATTCCCAGGCTGTCAGCAGCCAGGACTTAGTCAGTACTTCTGAAAATTTTGAAGAGCTAACCCAGGATCCCCAGAAATCAGAGGAAAGAGCTCCACATTTCACCAGAATTTATCTGGCCAAACTCTGTACGGTATAAATATCTTCAGTTAGGCTCACCAATCACCCCAGACTCCCTTTGTAGTTGGTAGAGAGAACCGGAAGTTTGGAATAAGATTCATCTGACCCGGTTTAGCTGTTACCTTATGGTAACACTTTCAGGAACACTTGCTTTTCTCCGCTGATGGAAGAGACACTACGGGACCCACACGGGGAGCCTGTGGAGACCTTCAGGTAAGCACTAGAGCTGCAACCCGAGAGACTTGCAGAAGCTTCAGCAGGCCCCAGCAGGGTATACTGTAGAGGCAGCCTTGCCCACTTCAGTACAGGCAAGCCGAGGAAAACAGAAAATGCTTCATCAGAAATGAGAGCATATGTTTTATTACCCCCACTTCCTTGTTTTTTTCTGCTATAAAAATCATTGTGTGTTTGTACAGTATTCTTATCCTGGGAATGTCTTTCGGTCCACATAAACATCTGCACTTAGTTACATTAGCCAGTATCCAAATCCCAGCAAGATCCTGCCCTGATTATTTTGCTGGGAGTGTTTTTGCCAGCTTCTATTCCCAGAACACACTGGATTTATAGCTATGTCCAACCTCCAGCTTTGCTGGTTAGAAGATTGTAACACACATGCTCAAACTGAATGCCTTTTGTACTAGAAAAAAGTCTTTCCAACAGGATTAAGTAACAAGCCATTAATTTGTGCTAGCATATTTCATTAGCAGCAGGAAAGTGAACTATTGTTGGATGCAATTTACTGGTCTGTATTTTAATTATACTGTTTGACCTACATCTTCTGTCCAATTTCCTTAATGTCTAGCCATAAAATATGACCCTAGATTCAAATACTAACAAAACCTGTTGTGGTAATTTTGCATAACTCAGTGTAAAAGAACCCAGATTTTGAGTAAATAAACCAATTAGTCTTTTTTGGGATCTGTGTGGTTTTGTCTGCTGCCCTGTATAGCTAGATTCAAAACATTAATAAAAACAAGAAATACACAGTTTTGTCTGAGAAGACAAACAAAAACATGCAGGATATAAATCAAAATAAGGATCTGTAAAAGAGTAGACCAAGCGCTTATTAAGCCAAAACATATTGTTTTTGTGAAGAAGCCTGCTCTAACCACTGTGCTTTCTCCAAATACACGTTTATGCAGTTCCAGGCCAGAACTTTTTTGGAGTGTAAAACATGAAGCATTCAGATCCCAGCAAAACTCACTGTGATCTGCCTGCCTAATTCTTGCTGAGCTGAACCTCGCCAACACTTGTGCACAAGCTTAACTTCACCACTGCAGTTTCTGCAGAATTATTCATTGCTGTATATTTATTTGAAGACTTATTTTATGTGATTGACAATTGCCTCAAACTGTCAATATGCTAACGAATAAATACATAAACTTATCTCCTACACCCCCCCACACACCCCCCCCAAATACAATCTGAAAACAAATTTTCCATGTTTCTTCAAGCAAGAAAACTTGTTTGGGATACAATTCCTTTGTATCCGGCTTGACTCTCTCAGCCCATGCTGAAGCGCATCTGTTTTGCTTTAGTATGTGAAAACACATGCACTAGAGAAATAAAAGCTCCAGAAAAAAAAAGCAGCACAAAAGAATTATTAAAATACAATTAAATCTTCCAAGTTGAAATACAAGTGATGTACCCCTGTCAACTAATGTAAGCTCACATATCATCCACTCCTTTTTTCTACTCTCAAATCCCAGCTCCTGGGTCTGAAAAAGACAGCTTTTTCAGCTCCCCGTCCCCCTCTGAAGCAGGCAGAGATGCAAAACACCCAGCTGCCAACAGCACCAGGTTCAGCTGTTTCCCCTTCTCTCCAGCCACTCGCCCCACAGAAAGGTAAACAGAGCAGTTTTATTCTGGGACTGGACAGCCCCTGTCGGCACACAGGGGGCCTTTTGAAGACTGACTATTCAATGCTTCCATCATTTAAGCGCTGCCCCATCCAGTACCTGTTGGACTGACCCAAAGCTGCTGCTCTCCACCGCAGCCCCTTGTCCAAGAGAGGAGCCAGGGCCCTCCTTCTCCAGCTCCAGCTCCAGCTCCAAAATGGCCCCCTCTCTCCGGGTTTCTATAGTCAACAAAAGTCCCAGGTCAAGGCACAGAGGGAGCAGGTGATTGATGTGCCGGCTCCCTGCCCAGACAGGCCCAGCTGTCCCTATAGCAACCCCAAGCCACAGGCCCTGGATGCGTCTTGCTCTTGCTCCTGCCGCTGCCACCATGCAAAGTTGTTTCACCCGTTTTTATGCACTTTGGGCAAATTGATGGCAATTTTTCTCTCTCAATCTGGATGGTTTTTGTCTAGGGCTGGACCGCCAGATGAAATATAAGGCTCCTTCGAGCTTGGTAAGGCCCTTCTCGCTTGCTCTCTCTCACACAGGTAGAGCTTCAGAGATTATTTAACTCTGGAATGGCAAAGGCTTATCTCATGGCAGCAGAATACCTACAATCTGAAAATGTTGATAGCAGAAATGCTTACTTTTCTTTTGTCTCCAGTATCAGCAATTCCAGTGTCCAGAAATGAATAAACCTACCTCCGAAACACTATCTACACCAGGAAAACACCATGTTTAGAACTGTGTTTAAGTGTTTTTAAGCGCACAACATGCTTTTCTAAACCAGAGATAATCCATAAGAATGATGTCTATACAATTTAAGAGAGTGTAGGAAACCCATACCCAAATATCAGTTGAACAACCAGGTCTTCCACAGTCCTGATAAAGATGTTTAGTACATATAAACTTCCCCTCTCACCCCATGCAGTTCACACACGCAACTCCTGTCAAAAATTGTAACAGTTTATTCTAAATTTAAATTAATTGTCTGAAAATTTTCCTAATCCTTTCTCTTGAAGGGTGCCAGAGCAAAATTTACTGACCCAAAGACCCAACTTTCCATTAGGACTACACATCATTACTAGCCTTTATTCAAAACCCTTGACAACAGAGCATGCCCCCAATTCTTATTCATACCTTATTCAAGCACAGGGGCTTGAGAAGACCACTACATTCTCTTTATACCAGAGATCTACAGCAGAACTTCACTGATATATCCTGAGGAAGCTGTTTTTTTCTGACATATGCAATCCCAGTCAGTAACCTCAAGACTAGAATTTATTGCAACTAAATAACCAGTGTCGATTCAAAGTCACTGTTACATCTTTTACCATACATACATAGTGAGGGATGAAAAAGAGCAGACTCGCTACTGGAATACAGACCCATTTGTATGAGTACACAAATTCCACAACATGTACTGGTATGCAGTTCAAGGTGTCCTCTATGACAGCTCAGCTATTTTATACTGTGGTAGAAGCAGGTTCTGTTGATGAGAAGACAAGCACCCAAGCTTTTGGTAGTGGCCCCTTCCATGCAGTTATCAAGAACACTCTCATGTTGTCGTGGTTTAACCAAGTCATGGGCTGTGCTTCCAGTCCCCAGCTGTACCTAATCCTAAGACTGTCATTAAAGCTTATAGAGTAATAATTTTAATAATAATGAAAATGTATATAAATAAGAGACAATACCTCTTCTTCTGCCTCAGTTGCAATGATCTGAATCTTCAGTTATTAGAGAAAAGGGAAACCACCAGCTTTTTTTGAACTAGACCAAGTCATTCAGGAAACCGAAGCTCTAAGTATCTCCTTGGCAGCAGGGAAAACAGGACAACAAAGATCTCATACTATTTCAAGTGTAAAAAAGGTATAAAATTTTATTTGACAAGTTAACAAGTAAGCATTTCATTAATCCATTAAAACACTTTATTACAAGTCAGTGTAGCTGAATTATAGCTACCCTACATGAAAGTTAATTCTGAGGTGAACAAACTGACCTACTAAAATGTTTTTATTTTTTTTATTTTTAAAAGGCATTTTGTGAAATTAAAAATTTACTAGCTGTCAGACTTCAAAAACTTCTAACACAGTAAACTTCAGAACTATTGTTCCCACATGATACAATTTTTTTTCAGTCTTGACTGAAGTTTCTGCACATTTTTTAACAGCTGAAGAGAGCTTCTGCTTTTCTGTCCAGGACAAGATTTAGACATACTTTCCCTTGCAGCAACTGCAGTCTCCGTTGCTTCCTTTTGGTCACCACACTTTTGTTTGATGTGAGCTGCCCCTTGCTTCAATTTCTGAGTTTTTCTCTTTAATTTCTGCACCTACGAAGGAAGATTACTAATTAGAATGCTACATACTCGAAAGACCTACAGCTGTAGAGTTTATTGGACTTCTACCGAACTTCAAACTAAAGATGTCTAAGGGACATTAAAAAAAAATTTGAAACCTACTAATCTTGTACACAGTTGTCTCCCTGTAACAGAGAGCACCACAGAAAACTGACCTCGCCCACACAGAAAGCATTTCAGAAAACTGACCTCACCCACACTCAATAGGTTGTTGAACCCCATTACTCCCTAAGGTAAAAATGCTTGCTTGAGAGAGACAGAGTATCATCTGTTACCAATTCATATTTACAACGGTCTTTTTCCATTTCAGATTGTACTACCCTAACCAAAAAAAACCCAAACAAACCTATAAAATGTATACTGTTTATTATCAGTTACTATATTTAAGCAGTTTACTTTGAAGCCTCATAACAAAATTAGAAAACAGAGTAAATAGGGTTGATTGCTAAAGAATGGTTTTTTAAAATGTCAAATAGTAAGTCTTGACTTGCACTTGGCATGAAAAGGTCACTCCCAAAGATAAAATTAGGCTGAAAGCATTCCATATGCCAATTTAGGCTTTAAGTCCATTTCTAAAAATAATCAACTTTAATTGCATTCTAGAACATATTATTAACTGTGAAACACAGAGATGACTACATCATTTCTAGTATGACAGGTTGTAAGAGCAGAAATATGCATCAGAAATGTTAAGATTGGTCTGTACAAAACAGAAATATTTGTGTGCAAAAGCACCAGAAAAAAGATATAGGCCAAGGGTTACAGGACCGGCCTATATTGATAACCAGGGCATGATGGACAGTAATCAAACTGACAGACATGAAGAACGTGCTTATTTACATCATGACCCTAAGGCGTGTGCTCTGATAAGGCTGTACCAGAGCACAGATGACTTGTCAGTAGATCTGCACCCTGATAATAGGCAAGGATGGCAACAAGGCTGCACCACATTGTATGTGCTATTCCTCTTCTCCTCATCCAAAAATGAAGGCAGACTGTAGCCAGAAAGATATGCAAAAGGAAGAAATAAAGGTGCAGTTGTTGTCCATTGTCTCAGGTTCCTGGAGGATGAAGTCAGCAAGATTCTGAGGCAAGGAATAATACTGTAATTATTGGCTCCTCAAGAATATAAGAGATTTATCCAAAAAACAGTTGACATTGCCAAGAGAGGCAGTGAGGGCTCACAATGTCCTTTGTCCACATCGCTAACATGCAACCCCGACAAGACTACTTTGACATAAACACCTTTGTGCTTGCAATTACGTGGACAATAAAAGGTTTGAGTGAGTAAAATCTATCACAGAATGAACATTAATAAAATTGGTCAGATTTAAATTAACCATCACTTCCCCCTTTCATAAGGTTTCACACTGAGATTTTTTTTGTTTCTTATATAAGCAAAGTTCTTAGGTGAGTCTATTTATCCTGGAACATAAGATGGAAGAACAGAAAATTATCAGACAGAACTATGGATTGCATTTTTTATCATATGTTCCAAAGCAAATCGCTACAAAGGGGTTAAGATGTTCATCTACAGCAGGGTGATTTTATATGGGCATGCATGAAAAGCTGTTATCTGTGGCTCTAAAAACAAATACTGACAGAATGTGTACAGGTTAGGGGTTAAACAAAACTGAAAGCCTTGGCTGGCTATGACTTTGAAGAAGTTGGGGTCAACAGACTATTTGGTTAATAAAAAGCTTCAATATTTCAGTAATATAAAAGACATTAATCCGGTCTGTACAGGAATTATAGCTTTTTTTCTCATTCCCCAGAGGGACAGGACACAAAGGAATGAAATCTCAGTTTGCCTGAACGCAGTGAACAGAAGTGACAGGCCGAGCAACCCAGCTCTGTATTGCAGAACTGCCACAGGGCAGGAAGTTTTCTCACTAGCACAGATACCTAGCTGCCAGCTGTAAGCACTTTTTCTTGATCAAAAGAAGGAATTGGAGGTACAAGAACACCGAGCTAGCAGCCTGATTATAATCACCCATCCTGGAACACCCTGGCTTAAGAATTTCAGTGACATTCCAGTTAATGACAACAGGAGGCAGAGTTGTGGCAGCCTTCAACTAGAGTGTTAGTAGCTAGAGAGTTTACATCTTATTCTTACAGTAGCCTGATGCTTTTTCAGCTTGGATATTTGTTCTCCTTTAATCTCCATTTGTTTTACAAGGCAATTCAGCTCCTGTTCTAGGTCTTCACGAACTTCAGAGTCTTGAGTCTCCTGTATCTGCTTCAGAAGTTCTTGATGCTCACTATTAAGGACAAGAATGGCACACTAAGCATTCATGATATAGCCTCTAGGATTTTTTCCAGTACTTTCAGTGTATTGCAGGAGTTGCTAATTGTTTTGTTCAGAGTACAGCAATTTAGCATTATTTACCCCCTCACACAATACATATTAATCTGGAATATATTCACACTAGAAAAGAAAAAGGTTTTCCAGTGGGTCTAATTTTCACATTCCAAATTTGTAGCTGAAGTGCATCCTATTCCTCCCCCTTGCCACAGTCATAACAACTACATGTGAAATAGTGTGCAAAATGAGATTTTGGAAAGTGAGCAGCAGCTATGCCGCATGGTATTTTCACTTCCTGCCCAGTTTAGTGCTGACTTTGAAAGCTTTGTCTAATACAGAAAAGTATTGTTTAAACTAGTACATTTATAGTTTTTCTGACAGATAATTCAAATTTAAATGTTCTACTCAAAAAGATTTGCAGTGAGGTGTGCTGGTTAATCAAATTAACCAGCTTAATCAAAAGAAATTGTGCAGATCTACTTGACCCCTAGATATCTGAACTAGTCAAAACCAGAGACCCCCTCTTAGATAGATAATCTCTTTACAAAGGTCACAGCTTGTTTTCTGACTTCTGAGCAACTGCTTCTCCTTGACAGTTCAATTGAAGCAACTGGTTGTTGCTATTAAAAAAAAACAAAAGCCTGTCTTCAAGTCGCCATGAGTAAGCCAAAGCTTTTTGAAGAAGGGATTGGTTGCCAGTTTAAATTTTGACACATCAAGGATTTCAAACCAGTGTCAACATCCTAACTGGTTTAACCAATACATCCTCCTCTGTTCAAACCACAGCTCATCATGTTGACGTGTCTACTATGTCAACATGACCAGCTACATAGCTTTGGCCCACAGTTCTACAAGCTTGCATTAACGGGAAGATGCCTAAGAACACGACAAGTTGTAATCCACATTTAGTTGCATGGCTAGAAAGATGCATACACTCCCATCTAGTGCGTTAGCTTCTTCCACACCCTGCCCATTTTTGGGCAGGAGACTGTCCCTCTTTCACAACCCCCCTACAGAACTGGCAAGTTCTCCTGTTATCAACAAGGAAAAGGTACGAACGCCAGACTGCCTCAGCACAAAGACCCATCAGGTACGCACGTACAGGGAGAACACAGAAAGAGTGAGTACAAATGAATAGGCTAGATATTGGATAGGACAATTCCTGCCACAGCTGTACTAACCTATCCTACCACCCAGACTGACTGCATGCTGCAGACCTACTCAACATTAACACCACCTTCACAGCCTTCTCCAGGAGAACATTCTTAGTCTATTCTGTAGATCTCAGAATATGTTGAACATTTCTAAAAAGCACAGGCCTGATAGATTTTCCAATTGCTGCAGCTGTTACTTCAGTAGCAGCTCGGTTAAGTACAGGATGCGGAAGCAGAAAAAACCCAGCTGAAGAGTATGTTGCTTGCTCACAAGACCAGTTAAACACCAGGATAGAAAGAATTTTTTGAATGAGAAAAATCCTACCACTCAGGCCTGCTCAGGCCATTCTGTCAACAAGTCATCCTACACTTAAAACAGGCTAGGTTTGACTATAGCACACCTGTAGCTTCACAGGGCTACCACTGAGGAATTTTCACTCGTAACACCAGGGATGAGTACTCACCAGCTCATTTGGCCCAGCTCAGCTTGCATGGCCAGCAGAAGGTCTGAAAGACTTTCGGTGGCCATAGGTGATGTAGAACAAGAGGATACAGATTTTGAAAGTGCACCGCGTCCTGAAATCCCAGATGCAGCTTCTCCTTGGCTTCGTGACGAGATACGTGGATTACAATGCTTCATAATATGCAACACACTTTGTATGTTTGCACTAACAGAATGGCTGGAGCTGACAGACTTAAAGCAGAATTATTAAGTGGTTTACAGAAGTGATTAACAATTACGGTAAAGAGACTTATTCAAACTGTAGATGCCAGTTAGCAAGAGCATTTGGTTTCACTCACCTTCCCAGCTACAAAAGGTAGTTCACCAGCCTTTACATGTAATTGTGAAAGGTGCATTTTCTTTGTTGTAGGATTTCTCTGCCATGACATAGACAGAAAAAGTAAGACAAGAAATTCCAGTCTGCTGACCCAACAGCACAATCTTAAACTATTTTTTAATAACTAAAATTCAAATAAACAAGCTGTGAAATGCATCACCTCAGTTTCCCTCAGGTTTAAAAAAAAAAACCTTCCCTCCTGTATGTGGAAGGAATAGGAATTTCCAACAGCTGAGACAAGTAAATTTTATTCCAGGTGCATTTAGCAGAAAGTTTGACAATGAGGTTGACACTGAAGAAATTGAACATTGCTTACTGTGGTTTGCAAAACCACAGTTGCAAAATTTTGACTGACCTGTAACATGTGTTGCAAAATGAATTCTCTTGATTTCAGCAATCCCCCCAAAACACATCATCTTAAGATGCCCAGTTAAAATTGCTTTGGAAACTAATTTTGTCAGATACACTGAAAGGCAGCTAAAACAGGACATGGGGGATGGCAGTAAGACTGTAACAGAGGTTACTGTCATGCTGGTAAGGGAAAGTTTTCCAGTGAGGTGCTACCAGCCCTAGCACCATTTTAATTACCAATTCAGCACTGTTTGTCACTTTGGAAATGGAGTAAAGTGCAGCAGACGAATCAAGTGCCTCTTACATCACCGTTTTTCACAAATTCCAATCTCTGTGCAAGTCAGATGCTATCAGCAACAGTATGATAATAAAAAACTTTCGCATTACCTTCTTAGTTTCTTTCTTCTTTCCATTTTCTTTTTTAGGTTTATTTTGAGATGTTATGGAAGACATCAAAATTCTGTTTATCTCAAATCCTGTTTTAAACTGTGGGAATAAGCAAAAAAGAAAACAACCGTTTAATGTAATATTTTAAGTATGATATCACATGGTTTAATTAATTCCCTCTTTCATGCATGGATGAGAACCAATTAAGGGCACTATTAACTGTCCTGCTTGGAAGGCATAAGCTACACTTAAAAACTGAACAGATTACTAGGATGGCTGGGTATTGGGCAGATCTTGCAGCTCTGTTTTAGAAGTCCTCATTTTCATATTCAGCTGCAGCAGCTGTGTTTTTCCACTGTGACAAGCAGCAACTGAGATAAGCCGATCCTGCCGCATGCTGGGGATCCAATCATAAAATCCAAAGAATATGAACATTTGGATCTTAAAATCTGGGGGCAGAGAGAACTGAGCCCATCTGTGTAACACTGAGGTCAAACCTGCTGGACAATCCTCAGATTGCTCTGTGGTTCAAAGTTGATATAAAGGTCCATGATAAACAGGATAATGGCCATTCCCAATTAAACACAGGACAAGGACTTTGTTTTGGCATGTGTAACAGTTCCGGCTAAACAATGCTGGAGGTCCATCACAAAAGTGAGATTATTCTGGCTTTTCTAACATCAAAAAGAAGTGAACCACCCCACCCCCTGTGTTACCCAACTCAGATTCAACAGACCTAAATTGATCCTGCAGTGAACTAAGACGGTATTAATACTACCTGAGGACTCAGTTTACTACACCTAAGTTCTTTCTTGAGCAAATGTTTATAATACTGCTAAGGTCAGACTATCTGCTCTGGGAAAGTCATTCTTGATATGTTTCTCAGAAGATAAAATCTCCATACTAGGCTTTCTGCTCTGCAGCAGCAAGCAGTTTAAGCAAGAAACCCAAAACCCTGCAAGTTTTCAACTGTGTCATTCTGCTGGAATTCTGGTGGTCAGATACCTGGGCTACAATCTTCATGTTATTTCAAGCTTCCTGGACTGATGAAAGCCCATCATCCTCGGATGAGGTATAAAAACTGACAGCAGTGATGAATTAATTTAAGCTGTCAGCTTCATTTATGGCTAGGTTCTTTCAATATTATTCTTCAGCTCTGTATCCCCCCCCACCCCACCCCACCCCAAGGGAGTGCCACCACAACTGCTCTCTTTCAAAATGGCTGCTACTTCTCAGTGAAGTGAGGTTTGGAATACCTGAAGCTACTTTGTCCCTTTAACAAAATGTTTCTTTGATTTTGCTCTCTTTTGGCAAATACTTCTCTCTCAGATGGATGGTGGCCCAACAAACCGGCTATGGCTTCACAGAATAATGAATTATTCAAGCTCTCACTTAATGAACAATGTAACAGTATCACTGATTAAAGACTTTTCCAAGTGTAGTCCAGTATATTAGATTTCAGCAGATCTTAACAAAAAGAGGAAAACAAAGAGAATAACCAACCTTACTTGGGGTATAAGGTTTCTTACATGACCACTGACCACTTTCTAGTTACTGTAAGTTAAGGTTATCTGATTTAGTTGCAGATTCTCTAGAAATTAATTCTCTACCCAGATCACTTACAGCAGCTTTGAGGCTGATGAACTGCACCATTAACACAAAACAAAGCAGAATCTTTCATGATTAAGATATGCAACAGACCTGGCAAGCTTTCTACTATGTAGTTTATAAGAGGTCTAGGTAACATTCCAGGAGTTCTTCCTGGGTAATAAACATATGGCGTTTAAACGTAATTTAAAGAAAAGGGTATTTTTGACAGACAGATTAGCTTCCTTCAGTAATGAAAAATAAGATAAAATAAAACCTTTCCAGTCTACCTGAGCAGTTTTGTCTTGTATTAGCTTATGCTGACGCTCTTCTTTACAATGATTTTCTTCTAAGAGTTTGATCTTGTCCTGAATTTGAAAGCAAAAATGATTAGTCAGCCTTCAGTTTGGCATGCTGAATCAGAAGTCTGAAGTAGCTTGCAATTGTAATCTGGGATAAAACAGGACTGTAGGCATTTTTAAAGCCCAGACTGAAGGAAAGACTCATGCAAATGAAGCCAAGGTATTCAGTCAGGTATGCTTTATAATCTTAGCTTTAAAAGAGGAAACTTTTGCAAAACTTAGTACTATTAACAGTATGCCATACAAATTATATCAAATGAATGACTTTCAGGCTGTCATTTCATGCATGCTTACTTCTGCAATTCTCTGAGTAGCAGTAAACTTAAGACACTCTTTTTCTAGCATTTCAAGTTTTTCAAGTTTTGCACACAGTTCTAACTGGTTCTGATGTTCCTCTTTCTGAAGCTGAGCCTGGAAAAAAGTAAGCAAGAATGGAGTTGGCAGCTGACTGAAATTGTTTCAGACAGCAAAAAACCAAACACACTACAGTAAAGGTGTTTAACTAGTTTAAATTTCATATTTTTTAAATTGCAAAGTGATGAAAAATACCAGGCAGACAAAGAAGACTTAAGTTTCCAGCAGCTTTTTTGTCTACCAAATGTGCAAGTATTAGCATGGTTTTGCTCATTAAGAGTTCCACCTAGGGAGTCTTTTCATACAATTCATTGAAGGGTTGTCATCAGTCAGTCAGACAATAAATTGCTTCCGTTTGCTGCCACCCTGAGAAGAGTGGAGGAAGAATGATAGCCATAAAAAAGTTCTGATCTTCCACATTTTTATACTTTTTAACTATATTGCTACTTTGTCAGTATGCTAAAAGGCTTCACCTGTTGGTGTAAAATCATTTTCTTTTCCAGTTCTGCACTGGAAACCATTTTCCTCATGTAATCCAGCTGTTTCTCCAGCAGGGAGCAGCGAGATTGTGCTGCATTTAACTGCACACTTATATCTACAGAGAGAAACAAGGACATTCAGTACAGCAATGGGAGCTACACATTTAGTCATCTCAGTGAGGAATTCTCTATCTTGAAAGCATGCAAGAGAATTTTCTTAGCCTGAACAAGTCATGTGGTTAAAATATATTTTATATATAAGACATGAGAATCAAGACGTTTTTCCAGAGCTAGTACCTAATATGAATTCCAAAGGTGTGAGCACTGCTGTTACTTTGATTTGTATCAGCAGATATCTAAACAGAATCTGGTTTCTTCCCTTCTCCTCACTTTTCTCAAGTTAGCAATGTTATACATGTCAAGCAGCTGCTTGCTTATTGTAGAAGTTAAACCTACCACCTGAAATCTGCTTATTCTTTAAAGCAGCTTTATGGGTTATGCAATATTTGGTTAATATATGTAAAACAAGATCTCAACTTGATTCACAATTATCAGGCTCCTGCCCCTCCCCAATTCTGAAGCAAAAAAGAAAGGGGGGGTGCATTAATAAGCAGTTTGTCAAAATAAACAAACACTCCCTGGATTATGCAGTTTTGGAGTTGCTATGACTACACCTTATCACTCAGGAGAAATACCTTTCCTCTGTTGCATCAGTTTTTGATGTGCTGTGTCCTTTTCACAGGATTCATGCTCTAAGGCCTTCTTATACTGAGCAGCTGCTGTGGAGAGGCTGCACAGATTATCTTCAGCCAATGACTTCTCCAACTCTAGCCGGCGGATCTTTTCTTGAAGAGTTTTCAGGGCTGCGACCACAGCTAGCAAACAATGCAACAGTTACACCTTAAGTATCTGTTCCTATTATTATTTTTACAAAATGCTTCAAACAGCAAAATACTACCTACATTTTCTTCCTAGGATAACCCCTAAAATGAATTATATTCCCCAGCAGTACACTAACACACAGAGAGCATATCTGGGAGAAAACGGACATGTTTACTGCACAACTGAGGTATAAAGCACAAGTCCTATGAGCAAAACTATTTTTACTCCGAAGGGTAGCAAGCACAAAGAAATCAGGGCACTGAGTATAACAAACCTTGGGACTTCTGTTCACACAGAGGCAGGGAACACAGGTACCCAAGTTAGGTCACAAATTTTGGTGTAATGCAACTGGTGTGGACAGATTGAAAAAAACCCAATGGACTCAGGACAGGAGGGAAGTCAGATACAAAGGGACTTTTTAGTAGAGGATGCATATTAAAAACTATTGTTTCAAAAGGTAATTCAATGTCTAGTTTCTTGTATTTGATGATTCTTTAAACCATAGAAACAAGTCAGCAAGATTTTGCTTTTAGCCTCAGATCAGTATGTGTCAAAATTACACCATAAATAAAAGTTGTAATTTCAACTACAATTAAAAGTCTACTAGCTCTCCAAAAAGTATACACACCTGTGGAAGTTTAAGACGTGTTCTGTAACAAGTCAAGCTTCTTTCCTGACATGTTGTAAGTCTTGATAGTTTCCCTATACCAATTCTTTCAGTAAAGGAATACCCAGAAAATATTGCTAGCTCCATAACAACTTTCATCAGCTTATCATAACCCCATTAAAATAAAATCAAAAATAAAAAAAGAAACAAAAAGCAGATACCAGAGAGCAGAAAGATGAAGTGGGACCACTTCTTCCATCTTTCTATTGGCATGCCAAACATTTCCTTATTTAAACATTTAGCTGCATAACATTAAACTGAACATTTTAATCCAAAAAGCCCAAAATCTGTATGACAAAAGATTACTACAGAAGTCACAGATTCTTAAGTGAAGAACAATGACCACATGCACACACATAGGCTATGTCTGTGCAATATTGCAAAGTTGTCCGTGATAGTAAATCCAAGTATGGTATCCTTGTGATTCCCTGAGTTCTGGAGATATGCTAAGCCACCGAGGATTTGCCCTGTGAGCTCCAGAGGGTAATCAGCCATTAAGGCACACAACAACCATAGTGGACCCATATTTCATACAGGCTAACCTTCATGCTGCTAATTTTCCTGAGAGTCTGTGATATTCAAGAGTTCTCCCAAGGAATCATACCACACAAAAAAACGTAGAAGCAATTTTAAGTCAGAGAGAGTCGAATAGCAATATGCAAAGCCAATTTCAAGTCAGTGTACCATACTAATGATTTTTTTTGCTGTGTTTAGTGATGAACTGCTTCTGCTGAGTTTGAAGCATTCTCCATTGCTTTTAGAGGAAGTCTGACGATTTTAAGTTAAACAAATTTCAAAGCCAAAGTTTATAAGGATGTTAGAAGACTTGTAGCAGTTTCTATTCCAGACATATGACTTCAGGGAGACTACTTCCTCAAGACACATATACATCCTGTCCCAGTGTCAGTCTGATAATCACAGCAAGTCATTGAACTGAGTAAAACATAACAGGGAGTTTGCTCAAGAGATTTCACAGGGAACAATTAAAAAGACCACTTTAAGGACATATTTTGGCTTTACCTTGGTTATTGGGGGTAGAAGGCCTGTAACCACCAACAGCTGCCAACTTCTTTGATTCTATATAAGCAAAGGCTGCAGGAAGCATCTTATCTGGTGGCTGAAGAAAGCTTCCTATGAAACTGTTCTTTGATTCAGAATCCATAGCCTGTAAAAGACAGCTATTTAATGCTAGTAGCTCTTTAACAGACTATGTAACAGTTTTCAAAGTATGTCACTGGGCCATCCCTGGCTCTGTTTATATCAAACCAGATCATGTGCACCAAAATAATAATTAACTCCCCCCTGCCTCCGATGAATCCTGTATTTTAATGCCATTCCAAAACAATGCCTTTTCATAACACTAAACGCACTAAATATAGCTCTCTTCCACCACCCAAATTTTTCTAAGATTTGTCTTGGTGCTTTCTAATAACTTATGCTGATTTTTGTCCTTTTAAAAGCCAAGGATTAAACTTCAGCATCTGCCTCTCAGTGCTCCCTGCAGAGCAAACATTCCAAATTTTACAGCCTGTTTGCATCTGCAGCCTCCTTAGTGATCTCCTGCCTATCTTTTTACATATGGCTTTATTACATAATGAAGACATAGTTCTCCACATTTAGTGTTGAGATAACAGAAAGATACTTAACACGCAATATCCCCAGCATTCTCCCCATTATTAAGCTTATGTATTAAGTCCTGTTTTTCCACTCCCCTTCTGCCTCACCCTTTCACATTCTTTATTTTATCAGAAGCACATCTGAAGACAGTTTACACCCTGTCAAATAGTGATTTTCCTTGATACTCAAGACATGGACAGTGAAACCTGCAGAAAGTGCTTTAGTCTAATACAACCTCTAGGAAGTTAAAGCAAGTTTTAAATCACACTGCAGCTACCTAGCAAAGTAGTACCAAGCATTTCACTTGATACAGTGTAAGAAATTAAGAGTATATACAGCTTCTGCTGACAGAAAACCAGCTTATTTGAAGATTCAATGATATAACAATTATGGTATCACCTGAGTTTAAAATACAAGGCATGCAACTGGAATAGGCGTCCAGCTTGGGCAAGGCTATTTACAAACACTAGTTCCCAAGAAAGTCACCCAAAGGAGGTATCTAGTAACAGGAGGAAGAAACCCAAACCAAGACTGGAACATGCTGATGAAGCACACCCCAGGAAAAGCCATACACACCGGGTGGGCAGGGAAGAAAGTCTCAGTAACAGAAAAAGTTTCCAAAACAGCTCTTCCAGCACTGTTTCAGAGGCCATATAAAACAGAAAAATCACCATCCATCCACACCACCTCTTCAAGATATGCACTAAACCAAAGGTACATGGAAATACTTCCTTCCTCCTCCAAGCTGTCATCACAGAGACGCTGACGTGAGGATCTCTTTGCCAGTGCTTGCTTGACTTGGGACCTCCCAGACATGGCTGCTTTTGTGTGCTAACACCCCTGGGGCAGATCCCACAGCTCAGGGTGGTCCCCCTGGCACCAGCACAGCCCCCCCAGCACTGGCATGGCCCCCCTGACCCAGAAGAAGGGGGCTGCCCAGGCTACCCTTGTACCACAGGCCTTTTCTGGAGAGCTCCCCATGGGGCCCCACTGCCATCCTGCCCGAGCCCAGGCTACAAGCTCTCAGCAGCAGGCAACAGCTGCAGGCAGCCAGGCACGCTGCCATCTCTGGCGAGAGGTCCCACCTGGTGACCCTCACACATTTATGGCCACACGAGCCATTTCTGGGCCTCCACAGATCCCTCCCGGAGGGCCAGGAAACACCACACAGGGACACCCGACTGACTCTAACTGCAGCTAGGCCAGACAGACCTGTCAGACATTTCCAACAGCACAAGGGGCAGTGGCAGTGACGGGCACAAAGCAGGGAGCAGCAGAAGTCTCAATATATGGATGAGAGAGTCCTGTGGACATAGGCAGGGTCAGGGCCAAGACAGCAGAGGAGATGGGCCTGGCATGGCACAGTGCACCAGCATAGTATTCCACAAAATAAGAAATAAGCAAGACTTACCAATTTTCCTATTGCTTCTCAACCTTTACATGTTGGTGATAAAAAAGACTAACAAAGTCCATGAAAATACACATATGCACACTCAACTAGCTTCCTACCACTGCTGTGAATGGGGTAAGGCAACTTTGGAAACTCCCAGGGAAAAAGTGGTTTTTGCTCATGCCATCTAACCTTCTGTCAGCCAGCATAAGCAGAGACTCGATTTTCTGATGTCCTCTGGTGGAACATGGCTCCCTCGCACGCCTGCAGCTGGTATGCATCCATTAGTTTCCTGATTACTGTCATTAAACAAGTTCTGCCGTTTCCAAGGAGATGGGTTTGTGTCCAGTTGTAAGGAGGGCGGTGATCTGAAGCAAATAACGAATAAGAGAGGGAGGGAATAAAGCACCAGAAAACCTGTGCAGACCCACAATTTTGCCAGCACAGCAGAAGGTAATACACACCCTGGGGGAGCTCCCCAAGCTGCTCCTAAGAGCCGCTGACACGAGGGGTGTGAAGGAATACAACACTGCACAACTGAGACACCCGTGTTTGCAGAAGCCCTGCTGTGGACATAGTTACGGACGCCTTGCTTTGCCACAGCTTCCTCAGACACAGAGGCTGTGTGAAGGAGGCTGATGAAATGGTTGCTATAGTGCTTGGAGGCTCTGCCAACGTAATTACTCCAGTAGAGGTGCTCTGGTATAGACAAGTCCTTCAATATCTTGGCAGGTAAATACAGTTTATAATAACCATCCTGTACGGGAGTAATCTCTATAACACTGCAGACCTCAGGCAAGGACACGGGCCAGGAAAAGGACCGAGTCACTACACCAGCAAGACATCAAACATCCTGACTGCTTTCAGCCCACTAGGACAAGAAATGTATCAGGAAAGAACTAAGTAGCTTGATGTATGTTTGGACATCAACTGTTCTACCATCAACTTTTTCCCCCACAAGTATTTAAGTTTTATAAAACCACCACAGACAGGTTTGCTTTTTAAAACGGTTTCCATGTTCTACAACCATTGCAAGATTAACCTACCACTCTTTAACTCCATGCTACCTTGGATGCTGGTACACAGACCTAGAGAGGTGCTTTAAAGCAGATACTGCATCCTGAATGGCAATGTTTGTACTAATGTAACTCCACCAGGCCTAGGGGGATTTAGCACTTGAACAACACTCGTTAAAGCAGCCAAAACACCGTTGTTTAGACAAGTCCTTGGTTGAGGAAATTAGTGCACTCCTTCAAGTTTGGGGAACAGCCAAGGGAGAAATATGTGTATTAAATGGAGGCTGATAAAATACCCTGGTTACAGGCAGCGGGGAGGGGAGGGGAAGAAGAAGGAAGAAATGCCTCACTCCCACCCCAGCAGCCTGCGTGGCTGCAGGGAGCAGGGTGAAGCACTGGCATTGTGTAGGCTGCATCTGAAGTCAACGCTGGCCCTTTGGGTTTTTTTAACCAGAACTGACCCAGCCTGCCTTGGTGGATGCAATGGTGATAGTCAGATGCCTGGTGTTATTTTACACAGAAAAACACAAAGTAGCCAGTTCATACATACCCTGCATCAAGCATGGGGCAATTTAGTGCTGCCTGTGGGCCTGACGCTAAGCATCAGCC
Source organism: Strix uralensis (assembly GCF_047716275.1). Taxonomy (NCBI): domain Eukaryota; kingdom Metazoa; phylum Chordata; class Aves; order Strigiformes; family Strigidae; genus Strix; species Strix uralensis. The sequence goes on along the minus strand of NC_133974.1, from coordinate 51,986,746 downwards.
TGGCCTAGCCACCTAGGTTGTCTCCAAGCCCGAGCAAGGAGGCTCTGGGAGTGCAGTGCCACACGGTTGCTGTGGCAATTGAAACACGGGCTCTCCGTGAAGTGCAGAAGGAAAGAGAGAGTTTATTGTTATAATGGTACATACTTATGCTCTCGGATGCTGTCAGTAAAGTTCTTGCTTCATAGTTAACAAATCAGCAATTAGACAGCTATCAACCTTTTCTCCTATCAGCATAAGACCACTCTAACACGCGCTGTGCAGACCAATCACCTTCTTATTCACACGCTGTGAACGCGGCAGTAACTTCTCACAGTTCAGTACTTTTCCACAGTTTAGTGTTGCAGCTGTCCATTGTTTTTCCCTGCCACCTTGGCACAACTCAGCAGTTTCTTATCTTTCTTCCAAGGCCTGTTTTTCATCAAAGCCTAGCTATTTCTCAGAGGCTGTGCAAGGCTGACAGGCCAATGTCTCCCACAGGTTGCAACCCTGTGCACGTTGCATGGTGCCAGGCGTAGCAAATTAGGTCTGTGACAGTGCTGCACTAATGCAGTTACACTGCCTACCGCCTACCTTGCCCCAGCCTGTGTGCTCACCCCTTGGGTGTGAGGATGAGCAGGTCCACTTCTGCCTGGTGGCTCACCGTCACATGCAGGCTGGGAGCGAGATGGCACAAAGGCTCTTGGGGAGCAATCCCATCCTCAGGGTCATTCCTGTATATGTGACTTTCATGCCTCAGAGGAGAGCAAGCAAGCTGGAGTTTGGTCCCTTAAGACAAACAGAGAATTTCCCATTTCATCATGGTCATGTAAGTACTAATGTGATTTACCTTCACACTATTTATATTTATTTTTGCTGAATATGGCCTGCATTGAGTGCCAGAGTACTGGATCAGGCTGTCATAAAAATCAATTAAAATTTTAATGACTGCTGCCTAGCACAAGTAAGCATAGTAGGGAGTTACTGAACACCACTGAAATCCTAAAAGTTACAGAAAGACCATTTATGACTTCCTCATCCTCCTCCATCCTGTTCCTCCCCTCCATTGCTAGCCACATCATTAAAAACATTTCAAAAAAAATTTCTTTTGAAGTTAAAAGTCAAAAAATGTTTTGCCACATATACAATTATGTCCCACACTGTAAAGCAGCACGTGGAAAAGCTTTTTCCACATGTGAACTATAGCATATTCAGAGAATAATGCTGGCTTAACAGTTTCCCAAAAGAGATACACTAAGGGAATAATGTGATAATGTAAGCGATGCTCCCACTAAGTTCTCCAATGTTTGTTATCTTACAGAGATCCTGGTTCATTTAAATCATTGTGAGGGCAACCTCTTAGAACCAAAGAAAAGAGGTGCTGTCAGAACACCTTCAAAGAAGAAAAAGAAAAAACAGATCAAAGCATTTTTCAGAAAGAAATACAAAGATATCTATCTTCTGACCTGACCTACTGGGCATGCACAATTTATAGTGGGTTTTTTTCATAACTGAAAACAAAGTCTCAGATGAATCAAGGAATGATTCACTGTTTATCTGACATATTATAAGAGAAATTTTAAAGAACTGCCCCAACACAGGCCATACCAAGAAACTCCCAGAATTCTGGCTGCCGCCTTGTCTATTTGAGCCAAGCCTTACTGGCGAAAGGTTATGTGAGAGGCCATTTTCGTGACACAATCCAAATTGGTCTATTTTTTTCCCCTTTCATTTTCCTTTGAGAACCATGGAAAAGCTTGGTCAGCTGTACTAGCTGTGCTGCAATGCTCTTTCAGCCTTATTTCTGACAGACAAAGACAGCCCTTCCACTAACAAAAAGAAATAAATAATGTTGTAGGCAAACTGCATTGTTGTTTTGGGAACACCCAGTCTCTAGCATCCTGACACAACTGCTTTAATCAGCATATGACCTTGCTCAGGACATATCTAAGTAACTGGTACTCATGTGCCTCCTTTAATCTAAGTGGGTTAGAAATGAAATAGTGACAGCTGCAAAACTAATAGGAAGTGAAGCCTCACTGAATCAATAAGGCATTTCAACATGTTAAGTTCTGTTGAGTCCCACTTTAGATGAGTTTAGAACAAATAACTAAAATTTGTTAGAGAAATTAAGGAACATGGGAGTGAGTTTGTTGTACAAACTGCAAGATACAAACTGTCTCAGAACTGGATATATAAAGGTTAAGTACCAGGTTTCTTCTTTTGATAATATTGTAGCAAAACCTATTCATTCCTGAATTTCAAGTCTTATGCAGAACTTTCATACAATCATTTTTTTCAGTCTTGGAAGAAAAGGAAAAGAAATTACATTCTGTGTTTTTTTATGACACTGTATGTACTGTGAAGTATGATAAATCCTGGTATTTTAATGAAAAAAACCCCTCCTAAGCCTTTTACTTCATTGTGTCAGACCTTCGAAGCATTCATACCAATATTTCTTTAGTTCCTGTTCCAGAGATAAAAGAGGACAAAAAAGAGTAAGAAAGAAAATGGAATGAGTTACACAAGTACTTTGGGAACAAGGCAAAGAAATAACCAGGTAGAGAAAAAACAGATTATTTAAAGACAATTTTTTTAGGAATAGGTTCTAACCTGACAGTGTATCAAGCAAACTTGGGTCATAATGTCATCAGAGTTTTTTTGTTTTCTTCAATGAGCACAGCAGACCCAATTCCTCAATAAATTGGGCCTTCATTCATAAGTGCATGATAAAATCATATTCAATACTTTGTGGGGAAATCAAGTTGGTGCAAACTGCTTTAAGCTGTATGAAAGATGGTAACTGAACTTAGCATTCAGAGGAGCAAGACTGCGAGTTCCTACCTAGTAACAATTGCTATGTTAGCATGAAAGCTATCTGGCCTGGAATATAGTGTTATCAAAATAATTACATTTCTAAGTCTTTAATCAGTCCAAAGTAATTAAATATAACCTTTTTGTAATAAGCATCAAACACAAAATCAAATACTATAAATGGTCACTAATATACTTCCTCACTTCCCTTGTAGTTCTGTTCCTCTTATCTCCTTTCATCCACCCCCATGTTATAGTTGCTTTTTTGCCCTCATCTCCTCTCTTTTCACTGTATTTACACCGTCCTATAGCTTTGTTCCTTGCTCTTCTTCCTTTGGTATTCTTTTTCTCCCACTCCCTCTTCTAGTATAAAATGTTAGGGTTTTTTCCAAAGTAAAAAGAACCATTTTTTCCCACATAACTATTAAGTTTCTTCCATTCATACTTAGGATCCAGTTCCAACAGATGCTGTTTGCCCTTATACACTGACTGATGTGGAAATTGAAGGTGTTCTCCTCAGTACTCTACACGAAGAATGTAAAAAATTATTTTTTCTCCCCACTGTTATCTTCTGCTGCTGATGCCATCACACTGTCTTCCATATGTAGTTTGCTTAGCTTGGTCACTTCACCCTCAAAAATCTGCTTTTGCTCATTAGATTGGAAGCAGCTCTCACAGCTTTCTAGAGAGCAAAGCAGAGTACGTGTGTCCCGACAGATTGGAAGGCAGGAGGAAATTACTGGCTCTGGCTATTGACCCGTGATTAAAAAGAGGAAGACTTTGCTTTTGTGGAAAGGGAAGGTTTTCGAGGGCAACTGTCTCCCATATGGAAGACTGTGTATCTCTGCACAGGCAGAATAATTAGAGATTAGAAGGGAAAATGCAAAAAGGAAAAGACAGGGTAGGGTGGGGCAAATGTAAGAGTGGGTTGACATGACAATCATGGTGAAGAAATATAACGGGGTAGGGGATAGTTATTGCAGGTACTGACTCATTCACAGTAAATGCTTTTTCTGCATGATAATTTTCGCCTTTTATGTCTCAAATATTTAATGAGATCATTGAAAGATGGTTCTGAACGTTGCAACTTGCCTTCTAGGCAGATAAAACCCACAGATTGTGTCCCCACCATTGCCTTGGAATTTATTTTCAAAATAAACTTCTGGTTTTACCAATACTTTCTCAGGGAAAGTGTCAGTCTCTTCATCCAACATCCTCTAACCTAGCACAGAGGTGGAGTAGCAGGTAGATTTTTAGCCAGATAACTAGAAGACCGTGACATGGATGAGCAGAGAAACACAAGAGGGTAATTGTTCGTACGATTTGTCTCCTTTTACCTACTACCACCCCTACATTTTTTTTTCACATATTCCTGTGCTGCTGATAACTAGACATCTGGCAGGGAACAAGAATTCCATTCTGCATTTGTACATGAGGCAACCTAGGAAAAGAGAACAAAAAACCCCACCCAAAACCTAACAAGGAAAAGAGAAGTTTCACTCCTTGCAAGAAATTATTCTCAAAGTCATCTTTTGTCAGCAACAGTTGTCTTTAAAGATGCAGAAAAACTGCAAGCAGATCTCAGTCAGAGCAACTCTTCAATCTTATTTGGAGACTTATTTTGTTGAAGAATATTTTTAAACAATATAATCTGTTTACATGACTCAGAATAATCATAGCAACTCCAACACATCCACATTGCGCATCCTGAACATGCACAATATCCGAAGTATTAATGCCAAAGAGTTCGTATATGATACAGTATAATGAGCACTCAAAAATGCAAAAATGGTCTATCACTACTTCTGCCCTGAGTTGTCTGGGAAAACTTACAACATACAAAGCCATGCAACTTGTTTCATGTAATCTGTATATTCAAACTTGCATGACTTCAGAGACGTAGAAAAAAATCTTGAGTAAAATGCTACAAAATCCTGTACAAAGTTGCATACATAAAACTAACTTCAGTTGATTACAAATTATTTAAGAGACATTTCTCCCTTATTAACTAGATGCGCAGTTTCTGACTGCAAGGTAATTTAGTGGATCTCTAGGGTCTTGACTCAAATTCTTGTTATTCTGTGTGACCTTAATAAAACACAGAGGGATGGGACTGATAAGGGACTGATGATCCAGGATACATGAGCCTTCCAGCCTCAGGGCTGAATCCCTGCAAGTAAAAGAAGTGCAGGTATACAGCCAAAAACAAGCAGCATGCTCTGTGAGGAACTAACAAAAACTGTGTGCGGCGAAACTCTATGAACATACGTGCTTGGCACCCTTGTCCTCTTTGGACTCAGAATTTGGAGTCTTCTTCTGGCAGTGAGTGCCAAAATCTGTTCTTTAAAACAATAAATAAAGAGTCCCTGTAGCTTCTCTGGTCTGTGACTTCATTTCACGTAGCTGCTGGCCACAGCATTTTTCTTTGTGTTATTATGGGAAAACACCAAGGTCTGTGTTAACAGCCTGCCAAAGGTGTTTAAAAGGCCAATTGGGCTGTCAGCAGATAAAAAATTCCCAATAAGCAATCTTCATTTTCTTTTAAAGTGTAGCTGGAGGAAAGAGTGTCCATCTTCTCTATGCTGTTACTCAATGGTTAGAGCATTGGCCGGGAAATGGGAGTTCCTGGGGAGCATTCATGCTGCATCCCTGACCACCATGCTAGACTGGCAGGAGGAAGAGCAGGAAGGAAACAGGGAGTCACCACCTTTTCGTTTGAAGTTATGACCCTGTTCAGAAAGGCGTGTAAGAGTCTAGGACAAGAAGGCGGCAGCTGAGGCAAAAGAGAGTAAAACAAGGATGTGTCTCTCTCATCTAGTTTAATCATTGAAGAGATTAAATTGGGTTTTATTTATGCATTTTTGTAGTAAATAGTTCTTGGATAAGAAACAGCACTAGCTTGGGAATAGCTACCAGAAACCAGGAGTAGGTGCCTACAGCTCCCTGTGTCTCCTTCTTTCTATTCACACCAGCGCCACACATTTGCCATCCTTTTCAACAGGGACACAATTTCAACAGGTGAGGCGATGAATGCTTCCCTTCCATTTTGTAGTCCTTCTGAGCACCTGGGCCACTCTCCTGGGAGTTACAAGATGCTGACGTAAATCCCTGTGAGTTAAAAGCCAATTCTCTCATCACTGGGTTACTGCACTGAAGGTGTGCACTCTACCAAATGTGGCTGGGCACTGAAGCCAGCTGTGACTATAACAGAAGAACCTGTCTTGCTGGGCTCGGAGAGGTTCCTCTCGGCTGGACCTCTCTTGAAGCTGCTCCACCTACTTCCTAGACCACAAGTGGGCACAAAGGGGAGCGAGGTGCCAAGATGCCCAGCCTGGGGCAATTCTGGATGTTTCTATCCAGAAACAGACTCACAGAGTTCAGGTGGCTGCTCAGTGGAGTTTTTTGGATCTGAATTTTTAGTTTACCCATATTCTTTTCTGGGGTCTAGCCCATAGTCTTTCAGGCTACATTTATACAGTTAAATGGAGAGCTGGCAAAGGACAATGGGACTTTAAATGGCCTGTAGTTCTGGTACATCATAGCCCAGCTCTTCTCAAAGCAACCCACCCTTCAGCATAAAACTATTCTACAGTCTTCCTGCGAGAAAGATTTGGTCTCCTACGAAGAAGCTGGTGTCTAACTTAGACATCCCCGCTGCATTTGTGACCTCTAAGGAGACAGGGCGGCAGAGTTTGGTGCAAACATACACACGCAAGCCACAGTAGGCCAGAACACGTTAGATGTACAAACACGTGCTCAGAAGTAAAACAAGGCCACGTTTTCTCCCACATCTTATGCTGTAGCTTGCTTGATCATTGAGCCCAGTCTGTTGGGATGATTCATGAGTCTGGGCTTGACATCAAGCTTGGGCCTGTGTTCAAAGACAGTAGAGGAGTAGCCTCTGACTTTCTGGTGTCTCTCTGCAAAACAGAAGTCACAGAACTTTGCTTCCTCAGAGGGCTGCTGTGAAGAAAAACACATTAAATACTGTGGAGTGCACAATTATTGTGGCAACATGCCAAAACCCAGATATAAAAGGGGAGGGTGAACTTTTAGAAGAGAGTGATCCCATCCTAGGTATTTACTAGTTGGAATGAAATAAGCCTCAACAAAATCAGGTGTAAACAAAAGCACCTGAAGGAATTGAGTTTAAAAAGCAGTTCCTTCTAAGTTGCACAAGTTTTACTGCGCTATTACTAGTTCTCCAGTAATCAGCTAAATGTATTCTGCAGCAAAGTGCTCTTTTGTGACATACAGAAACTGGAAACCACTTTTTAAAGTAAATGTAATATATTTTAGATCTTATATTTTAGAAAGGACATGAATACAACTACTATATACAGTATTTTCAAAAAATAATTCTGCTGTTGGATATCATTTGCATATGGCTATAGAAGTCCTTATCTAGTTAAAAAAAGAGGGAAGTTGATAAATCATCAAGGAAGGAAATACTGAGGTTTAAAACAGCCACAAATTTGTTTTTCTTCAGCTTATCATTTTAAAAACTCAAATGCTGTAATTCTGGATGAGTTGCCAGATTGTTTCCTTCATAATTCTGCCTTTCTCTTATCCATTCTTTAGGGATCAAAAACAAGCATATTAACTTCAGTCCATGAACACGCAAATCAAACAAACACACTCCCCTAACTTCAAGCTCTGATTAATTCCACTAGTAGCCTTTGACCTTGATTTCCACAATGTCTTGCAGTACATACAGAAGCTTGACCTGGTATCGGAAAACTGCAGAGATTTGGTTTGGAAAAAATAAAGCCACCCTCATCTCCATTACCGAAGTACTACATTAAAATCTATAAAACAAAGGGCTGAAATCTGAAGTTTAGGCCTTGGAGCCAGTTTCACAATCTGTTTCCTGTAGCCAGAGTTCATTTGCAGCCAGTGGAAAAAACAACTTCTGAAAGATAAAAGGCAGTGCTGTGACTTTCAATCAATCTTAGCGCTCAGTGTGGGAATATAGCCATACCAAAGTCTAACACCAATGCTTCAGTTCTGATTCTGGTTCACTTTATTGATCTCGGATGTACATAGCCATTGTCAAAGACACCTAGCAAGCACAAACTTATCATGGGAAAAATGAAATCTATCCAACTTTTGAAGAACAAAATTTAGATAGAAATAGAGCAAGCATGCGTGACATGCCTATTCACAGGAAAACCAGGAGACCGTGACGAGTGATGACAGAACGGGATGGGAAGCTGAAGTTGTAGCTAATGTAAAAAAAAAAAAAAAAAAAAAAAGAATACATAAAAGGCACTGGCAGAATTATTTTCTTTGAACCCATCAGTTATGATGGGTGGAGGCCCTGAGTGCTTTGAGAAGTGAAGACTCACATTTATTACAGGTAGTGATTATTTCAGTAGACAGATTGTTCACGAGGGTGCCAGAGGCCTCGAGGAAGCAGCTGCAAGCTGCACGAAGCAGTCCAGGCCTGTCTGTGCTGCCAAACAATGGCAACACAGACTGCTTGTAGAAAGGATTTTATGAGAAAAAAGATATTGGTCTTCCTTGAAAGGTACAGGTAATGATAGAATGACACTTATTTTGCAAGCTCTAGAGAAACAGTGCCAGAAAACAAAAGGAATGTCAGATGAAGAAACTAGATTCTTTACAAATAAAAGAGCTGTTGATGGCTGGTGTTGGTGAGCCAGCTCAAGCTCTGTTCCTAGGCTCAGAAATGGTTTCTGTGTCTTTCTGTGGTATATGAGTAACTTATTCTGCATTTAACGTCAGTTTTGAGGTGTGAATTTGAGAGTGAGAAATGTGTACATGAGAAACGTAAAGTATTTATGCAAGACCCTATAGGTCCAATGAACTGTTTCTGATTTACTTGCAAGAGTTCTTTTGCCTTTCAGGATACTCAAAATTGTAGTTTTGATTGCTTTAATGCCACAGCTGCAAACAGGCGGTTCTGCCCTTGTTTCCCTCTCTTCTCTGCCAAGAGGTGGATTAGATCAAGGAACTGACTTGGCTGAAAATTAACTTTACCAAAAAAGTACCTTTTTTCCCTGTACAAAAAGCAAGGGAAACAGCAATACCAGCCCATTTGGTGGGAGATTACACTTAATCACAGAATGGTTGAGGTTGGCAGGGACCTGTGGAGGCCATCTGGTCCAAACCCCCTGCTCAGGCAGGGCCACCTACAGATGGTTGCCCAGGACCATGACCAAATGGCTTTTGAATATCTCCAAGGATGGAGACTCCACCACCTCTCTGGGCAACCTGTGCCAGTGCTCGGTCACCCTCACAGTGAAAAAGTGTTTCCTGATGTTCAGAGGGAACCTCCTGTGTTTCAGTTTGTGCCCATTGGCTCTGGTCCTGTCACTGGGCACCACTGAGAAGAGCCCAGCTCCCTCCTCTTGCACACTCCCTTTGGGTATTTATATACATTGATAAGATCCCCCTGAGCCTTTTCTCCAGGTTCATCAGCCCTGGTATAAATGGGATTAAAAAAAACTGGATTAACATTAAGACTGAGGAATTGTTGCCCAAATTGAATATTCCAGGAACTTTTTTTCCCCTTTCATTTCAAGTGTTGAAGGCACTGCATTTTGCTTGGCTGTCTTTTCCTTTCTGCTGACGTGTTTACCTAGGCTACATCAAAGCCTTCTCTTGAAGCGCATATCTGACAAGCCGTTGCAGTTGCTTAAAACACGTGTGCGCTTCGTTTTTTGCCAATGCAAATTTCTGAAGCAAATCCACTACCGGAATTGCTTTATTCCTGGCTGTTGCCAGCCACCTGTTTTCGGCAACCTGTTGCGGTGGAACACACCAAAAAAAAACAACCCAAAAACCTTCAACATCACGGAAACAACCTGTGCAGAAACGGCAGCCACCGCTCTTACCCTTCCGCGGCGGCATCCGGCGGCGGGGCGCGGGGGCCCGCGCGGCCCGCGGGCGCTGCCGGCGACAGGCGGGGCCTCAGGCGGGGCCTCAGGCGGGGCCTCAGGCGGGGCCTCAGGCGGGGCCTCAGGCGGGGCCTCAGGCGGGGCCTCAGGCGCAGGCAGTCCCGGCAGCGCCCCCGCGACGCGCGCTGCCTGCCGGGACACGTAGTTCTCCTCCGCGGGCGCCGGGCCGCCGTTCGGCCGGACTACACTTCCCAACACCCCCTGCCGGCGCGGGCGCTCCCCGCCGCGATTGGGCCGGCGTCAGCGAGTGCTGAAAGACGATTGGCTGTCGAGCGCGTCTGTCATGTGGGCTTCCCCCCCGTGTTGGACGGGAACTAGTCCCGCCCATGCCTGTCCCCCCGCCCTGCCGGCTGAGGGGGTCGCCGGGGGTTTGTGGCGGCCTAGCCCCGGCGGGGAGGGCTGAGGGGGCTGCCCCGGAGAGGCAGCGCTGGGGCCGTCCCCCTCGCTCCATGCCCGGGGCGGGGAGGAGGAGCTGCCGGCGCCGCGGGGTGGTGGCCGCCCCGCTCCCCGCCGGCAGAGGCGAAGCACCAGCGGCGTCGCTCGCTCGGCGGCCCCGGCGTCGGTGGGCGGCGGTTGGCGGGGGCGCCCGCCGGGGCTGAGAGAGCGCCCGCCAGCCCTGCCCTCCATGCGGCGCAGGCAACGGTCTCTCCGCTCGCCGCCGCGTTTGTCGTCTTTGTGGGCGGGTTGGCGGCTGCCGGGAGCCCGCCATGGGGCGGCCGCGTCGGGGCTGCTGAGGCGGCGGTGGGGGAGCAGCCGGCCGGCCCTATGGAGGAGCGGGAAGGCGAGGTGCGCTGGGACGGGCTCTGCAGCCGCGACGCTGCCACCCGCGCCGCCGCCTTGGACACCATCGGGCAAGCCGTCCTCCGCCGTAGCGAGACCATTGCCCCCGTGGCGGCGGTGCCGCCTACCCGGGCCGCCGACGGGCTCCTGGTTCCCGCCGCCCGCGACGGGCTGAGCGAGGTGCTGGCCCGCCTGCTGATGCTCTCCAAGCGCTGCCCCTTCCCCGACGTGAGGGAGAAGAGCGAGGCGATCCTCGGCGGGGTGCAGGTAAGCACGGCGGACCCCACCTCCGCCCTGGGACGGGGCCGGGAGAGTGGAGAGACGGCCCCGACCCACGCAGGGCACCCTCGGCTTTCGGCTCTGCAACGAGCTGGGCGTCTGACCCAGGCCGGTCGGATTGATTAGTGCGGGAATACATGCTACATGGCGTCCCCCGTCCCGTCCCCCTTGTGAAGAAGCATTTGGAAAAGCGTTATTAAAAGGCAGGGAAAAAAGCGTCAAGTTTTTGAGTGCAATCCGGCGGGGAGGATTTAGCGATGAATGACTGGAAAGTAGGTGATCGTTGGGGCATCCCGAAGGAAGTGCTAAAATGACAGCTTTAATGCTCTAGTTTTGGTCTGTATGACCAGTGCTGTGATATTACCAGTTGGCTTTAATACAAAAGCAGGAAGAATTTGGGGAGAAACATTTAGGGCTGCCAATTAAAAATATAAATCGGTATGGGAAGTTTTTGAGCTTTTAAAAGCCGTATGAGCTTCAAGGCTATTAAAGAAGAGCATGTCAAAATTCCCTTTTTGCTGTTTCTTGGTAAATAGCTTCTCCACTGGAATCGGTAAGATCCAAACTGTTTTTTTTTACAGTTTACAGGCAGCCGAGCCAGTAGAGGATTACATTTACTGACCTTTTATGCTAACAAAAATAAATGTTACTTTGTACTCTTCCACTGTTACAGTCTAATTATAGTTACTCGCATTGCAGTTCTCTTGCTCACCTAAAGTTTTTGTGCAGGTCTTGAAATTCTGATGTAGGGCTTGTATCAACGGGTCCAGCAGCACTGCTAAAAATACAACTTGCTGTAGACTAGGAAAAGGAAATTCAGGTATCTCGTTTAATCACAAGTGAATACATAGAGCAGTGCTTGGAGTTAGCTGCTTGATTCCCACTATTATGCTTTTTTCCCCTGAACATTAACAGGTTTAATATAGGGGAATCGGCGCGGGGGGGATATAATACATAAATACACACGTATATGTATTATATAAAACATTGTATATTATTATATATAAAAATACACATATGTAAGTATTTTAAAAGAACTTGTACATAGATCCATTTTTGTTCTGTCCTGCTTTGAAGTGGTTCAGAGAAATTCTGGGTTTGGATTATTGTAGCTGAGAGAGGCTCTGTTTATTTTGTCTAACTTCTTAATAGTGTGCAGTGTGATAAATACAGTATAATTTATTTTATACAGTTTGGACTGTATGGGGCATTTTTCTCAAAGATTTTGTCAGTATGAGCTATAAATACAACATATGGTCTATGTGAAAGGCTTGACAGCTATACTGCTTTTCTTTAAAAACACAAACCAATGGAACAACAAAAACACCCAAGCCCAACTTGAATATTCAAGTTGAAAACTTAATCTCGCACCTTTGCATCAACATCTTCCCTGTTAAAGATTCAGATGAGAAGTGAGCCCATTACCAGTGAGAATGATGAGTCACAGGGACAGACTGTGAAGGGAAGACTTGCTTTTATCAGGCACAAGTTATCAGAGTCTATTCAAAGGCCAAACAGGTGGTGATCTCTCACATAAGTCTTGGAGGAGGTCAGAAGATATGATCTGATGACTCTTTTTAAGGTTTTTATACATGAAGTTACTGGCATGTTCAACTATTAGTCTTGTTTAGTAACTTTATCACTAGATTTTTTTAAATAGGCCAAAATTCTGACAGACAATAAGTCCATCTTGATACAGCAAGTTCAAATCCCGTGGTTGTAGGTGGGTTGATTAATAAAAATAGATGTGAAAGATATAATAGATATGAAACCAATTGTAGACACACAAGCTGCAGTAAAGGTTTAACAACAACTTAAGCAAAATAAAATAAAATACAACATTACTTTAAGAATATCTTTAAAAGCTGCTTTTATAACTTTTTAGGGAGTAGATCTAAAAGGGAAGTAGTCTATATTCTATGACTGTAGAGTGGCAAGTCTTAGTTCTTATGGCTGTACTCATAAATGCACATTTTTGTTGTAATCTTTGGATCCACATTTGTGGAAGAAAGAATCCAATCCAAGTATTCCATTTTGGGTGCTGTGGGCTATTGTCAGGCATGAAATGGTTTTCTGTGATTTCATGGCCAAGAGGAATTTTATTCAAATCTCTGCAATGAAGATGGCAGATAAAGAAAACTATTAAATTAATTATCCCATGGAACTTGTGGCTTTCAGCAGTGATTCTAAAGGTAAATAACTTAATAACATTATAAAAATGTGAAATCCTGTTCAGAAGAGTATCAGTACTTAAAGGACTCACTTGTATTACTTTAGCTCCCTGTTTTGGGATATGAAACAATCTCTAAGTCCACAGCAATATGTACCATTGTGTTGTCTAAACCTCATTGTCTGCCAAGTTATTAAATGACATAGAGCCCAGGGCAGGAGAGGCAACTTTGAACCCAAAGATTCTCCTGGGAACTGGTGCTGCCCTTCTCCTCTCACCGTCAGAGCCCGGACGGACAGATTTCTTTTCTGATTTCTTCTCCCTCTCCCCTCCTTCGCCACCCTGCCCCCCCCCCCCCCCCCTTGGAGAACTGTAAAATGTGTTTTCTTCATCTTTCTGCCCTGAATCCAGGATAGGGCAGTAAGGAAATAAATGATTTGAATTTTCCATGTGGTCTGATAGCTATTTCTTCCTGGGGCTCATGCCCTCTTGCCTGTTGGGCAACTGTTAGGCATGGGCAACTAAGCTGCTGGTGTTTTTGCAGCTTTGTGTCTGGAGCAAGTTGGTAGAATGCATTATATGGCTGGTGTAAGCTGGTAAGCTGCAGGCTTGGCAGCAGCCTGTGTCAGCATGGCATCCCTCTAAGCCTGCCTTTGTTACGGTCTTTTTTTTTTTCCTGGAGAAAAATTTCTCTGAAATATGGTGGAATTCTAAGTGTGCAACTTTCTTCATTGCTATTAATAAATAATAATAACTAGTATTATTAATGCTATTATTAATAAATAGTATTACCTGTATCAGACTCTATAAAAATAAATTATTGCTTAATGTGAATTCATGTTGATTTTATTTATATTCAGGATAATGAGTTTCTTATTGCAGGCTATATATATTTATATATATATATATAATAATATATGTATTTTTTAGCCTAAGAGAATATATCTAATTTCTCATTTAGATTAGACAAGTTGTTTTTGTAAGAATTATTGCAAAAACAGTCTCAGCAAACTAGCCCCCTTTTTTCTAGTTAAGCCTTTCTTGCTTTTATTAATAAAAGCAAGGTCACTAAAGTAACTTTGACCAAGTACATATTCAATTGAAATGCTTTAACCAAGTGAAAAGAGTTTGAATGTTTGCATGTGAAAATATTTGAGTGGATTTTGAGATAAACCCCCCAAATATATCATACCTTTTTGCTAACTTCTTGCATATATGGTATTTTGCATGTATTTAAAGCATATTGCTTATGACCTTGCAGAATAGCGGGTCATGTCTGCACAAATACATGGAGAATGAACAGCAGTGGAAGGTCTTAACGTGTGATCATTGAAAGTATTCTGCCCAGGCTCGATCAGATCAATCAGATGTATGTGACTGGAATATAAATACAAGGTGTAAGTCAGTAGCTGGAGAAGAATCATTGAAAGTATGAGATTTGGTAATTAAAATCTCTCTTAAACATTCAGTGTCTTTTGGAAAAGACTGAGCAGAACATACTGCTCTATGAAGGTATGTAAATTCATAAAAACAGTGTTTTAGATTAACAAAGAGAACACATAGATGGGAGGCAGGTTCTTCAGATGTTAGCCTACATAGGATAAAAGATGACAGAACAGCAGAATAAAACCCACAAATGTCAAAAAGCTTAGAATTTGGCATGTAAAGCTTGATCGGGGGGCAAATATAAGGAAGAAAGAAACTGGTCTCAACCTCTTTGAGAAGTAATGTAACGGTACAGTACCAAACACTCATTGAAGGGGATGATTAATAATGAAAAAAGAACTTTGCTCTCTGTTGATCTCTATATTGATGTAAACACAAGAAACATACAAAAATGGGAAACTGTATGTTGCTGAAGGTGCACAGGAAGTGCATGAAGATGTATGAACAGAACTGGGATGGTCAAATACATAATGAGGTGTAGCTAAAAGGGATATTGGAAGAAAGGAAGAAATAAAAGATCCACTGATTGATGGATTAAGAGATAATGCTGAGGTGTTTGAAATGTTCTCTGAAATGGTTAATCCAGCCAGTGTCATTAATAGCCATGATAAAAGTGTAATTAGTACTCTCCTAGGCTAGGGGGAAAAAAACCTGTAGGTTGCTTGGATAAGCAACAGATTTTTCAATCAGGTAGGGCCTGATGAAATTCATTCTGAGGTGCTTAAAAAAACCCAAACTAGCTGAAGCAATCTCATATAGTGGATAGCAATCTGAAGATAGTGGAGGGAAGTAGTAGACTCAGAATAATGGTGCATACCTCTTCAGTATGGGCTAAGTGGGATGGGATAACGAGGAAACTTGTGGATTTTAACTTTAGGTCAAAGGAAAAATACTGGTCCAGTGATGAAACACCTTTTTAGGGCCTAGAAAAAAGTTGAGCAACAGCCAAAACAGATCTATCCAGGATAAATTATTTTAAATCCAGCATGTCTACTTCTTATGTGATGGAGTAACAGGCCTTGTGGTGCAGAGAGATGCTATAATGTTAATATGTTGATATATTGGAGTCCTCAGTATTCACATGATCCTGTCATTAACATGCTAGGGAATTATGATCTAGAAACTACTGTGCAGTGAGTAAAATTAGCTGGAAAACCATCCCCAGAAGGTAAGCAAGGTCAGGTAGCAAGTACTTGGTACAGATTCTACAAGGTCCTGTCCAGCACAGTCTTGATTAACAGAGTTTTGCACTTGTTGAATTGCAGATTACAAACTGAGAGGGAGCGTAAGAATACTGGAGAGTAGAAATAGAATTTAAAATTATGTTAATAGTTAATGGGAGCTTGTATCATGTCTTCTAGACCTGACTTTTCTGTGAAGCAAATTTGAACAAATTGGTGGTGGTATGGCCAGCTAAAAAGGAGGCTAAGACAGTATGTTCTCAAATAAATGGGGGATGGGGGGTATCAAAAGACTGCTGGAAGAAGGGAGGAAAAATGAGCTAGAATGAATGATCAGTTGATCTAAATTCCAGCAAGACTTGGGCTAGACATTTCTGGGGAAAGTTTCAAGGATTAGGACAGTAAAGCAGTGGTCTAGACTATCCAGTCATGTTCATCACTAGAACTTTGTCTAAACTGTTCTTAAACATCAGGCAGCAGTGATATGCTTATGTGATCTCTTTCTAGGAAAGGCAGAGCATTGCTACCTGGATGATTTTCCTTCCAGTCTCTTTTTCTTTGTTTGTGTTGGTAACTGCTTGGAGGGACGCACCCTCCAAGTGCTTTCCCTTTGATCTCCAAGACTGTATTTACTAGATACGTACCACTGGAACTTGTGGTCTGGAGTCTTTGTCTCTTACTGAAAAGCAGTGGTGGGTTTAGGAGGACTCTTAGTACCTTCTTCTTTTCAGAGGCCTACTGCTCTAGTGGCTAAATGTAACAGAATGCCATAGTTTTCAGAGGGCTCTATGGTGCATAACAGAAGGGTCATGTCAGCAACCAAATATGCATCCTCTTGTATTACAGCCCTTGGGCACTGCCTGTGACCTAGGCTTGCTTGGCGGGGGACATGGAATGGAATACCCTTACCTGTACAAATCCTGGCAAAATATTGAATGGATTTAAATTAAATGAGCATCCAGAAAGGATGGGAAGACTTCTAGTCACAGCCAGAGTAGGCATCCTGTCCTGGCCTCTTTCTCTGCCACAGTGTGTGGGACAAATAAAGCCTCTGCCAGGAGAGGAGGTAGTAGTTCCCCTGTGTATGTCCATAAAGGATAAAATAGGAGTTACTTTTCTGTTTCGTTGCTAGATTTTTTTTCTCACAATAGAGTTCCCTGTCTCTTTGCTTTGTGTATCTTCCATGTCTGAGCTCTGTGGTGCATGTCTGTTAATAGTAGTAAGAGTGAAACTCAAATACGCTCCTTGCTCTCAAATGATTTATCCCGATGACTCTGGTATTATAGGAGACTGGCTAACTTCCCAAATCTTTAATCTGCTTTTGGTGTAATCTGTGATAAATGACTTCACAACTTTGTTTTCAGTCTTTTTAGCCTTCCTGCGTAACAGAAGTAACTTTCTTTTGTGAACTTTGAACTGTAGCTAGGCAGATCTGCTAGGTTGTGGGATCTTTTTTTTTGTTGGAGTTAATTTGACTGTGTCCTACTGCATGATATTGATTTCTGCTGTGATGCTTACTGTTGGTCAGTCACCATGGAAAGGTGTCTCAGATGAAATTTATAGTCTTTTCAAGCCTATGAATTTAAATATAGTATTCTCAGTGGTGGTGATGAATCTGATCCATCTGGAAGCTGACTAGTCTCCTTGCACAATGCCAATACCCAAAGTCATTTCTGTTTCCCATAGTACTCTTATGTAAAGTGAATGAAAACATCCTTTTTCTGTGAGTTCACTTCAGAGCAAAAGTATGTTCTGTCTCTTCCAGCCATTAGGTGGAATGGGTTTAATTATGTATTGTAGGGTGCTCCCTTCAAAAGCCACATGTCACTCTGCCAGATTGCTAGTTCAGAAAACATTTGTCTGTTAGGGGGTTGTTTTGTGGTGTTCAGATACTCTTGCTCTTCTCAATATTGGGAGAGATACTGAGGTAATGACGTGATGCACTTGAATGATTAGTCTTATTTACAGCTTCTGCTAGCCTACAAAAAGAACTATGCCTCTGCAATATTTATTGTAAACACATTCTGATGATGGGTCTGTATCACATATGTGTGGCGAGGTTGGCTGGAGAAGTTAAGGGAGAAGACTTAATCTTGACATGTCAGGGAATGTTCTGAGCAGGGGTGTGAACAATTTTTTTTAAAACTTAAAGTGTCAATAGTCCTTAGATTGCTTTATCTGACTCCTCCCTCCTTCAGCCTACTTGTCTCCTTTCTGAAGGCTTCAGTCTGTTGAGAGAGACGAAGGGAAATTTTCTTTTGTTGAGCTTGTCAACTGCAGAATTGCCTGACCCTGAGAATGTCTTTGGTTGGAATAAAGAGCTGCTTGAAAACAGTGGAGGTTCTCAAAGTGATGTAAAGTAGGATATCTGGGTCACTCCAAATGCTGTTTCTGTGTTTGGAGCCTTTCCATAATTTTCCATGCTAGCTGTATGCCATTCTTCTTGTATGGAAATGAGCTTTGCTCAGTCAACTTTTTCTTATAATTGTTTGGGGTAACTTGACCTGTAAATTTATGCTGCATTGATTTGCAGGACATCATAACTAGAATTTTTATTTTCAAAACAAGTGAGGAGTGAAGCACACATTTGGTAATGTTGGCTTGGCTGATTTTTTTTTTTTTTTTGACTGTGCTGAAAAGCTTTAAACTGAAGAAACCGAACACAAACATTTCCTCAGCTCTTATTATTTACTAATGAGGTAAGCAACTGTAAGGTGTGCATTGGTGGCTTACATAAAAAAAGATTTGTTTCCTGATTTTTTTTTTTCATAGGAGCTAATATCTAGAGATCTGTAGAACCCAGAACATATTCAGCTTGAATGCATTTTGTAAATAACAGCATCTGTTCTTCTGATCTAGCAGTTGCTAAGTCACACAAACTCTTTTTTAGATATTTTTTCTTTTTTTTTTTTTCCTTCTGCTTCTCTTTCTAGAGGTAATTTTAGAAATTGGCTGTTCGTCTAAACTCATGGCTGGAGGTGATCCTTTCCAGTCTACATTCATGTATGCTAGTGTCAACTTAGTCCTTTATCTTATTTTTCTCACTCTCAATACTGTACGGGTAGCAGTGATCCTTCCCCTCTCTGCATTGATTTTGCTAAAAGTTCTGCTCTGCTTTTAAGTTGCCAAAAAGCGAACTTATTTCTATTTCATCTTTTTCTTAAAATCTTATGATTTGTTTTCCCCATTTAGTATATAAATAACTCTTCATTTTGGGTTGTTGGCATGCATTTGGATGCGTTTTGCTCACATACAGAGAAATTTTATGCACCCTGAGGAGATATTCAAAGTGAAAGGCACTAAGAATTTGGAAAGGTTTAGAAATTAGCAAATGATATACAAAGTATTAAGTAAAAAAAAGAAGTATGGACTCCGAGGTTATATAAAATAATACATCTTCCATTAGCTTGACCAAAATACATTGTTTAAAAGAAAATTACATTGTTTCACTGTGACAAGTGCAAAGTGAGCACTGAAGAAATACTTGCTGTTTTGTCATCTTACTCTTGACTTCAGGTTAGGGTTTCTCCTTTTAAAAGAAACATAGTGGAAAAGTACTGAATATACCATTGTGGGACAGAAAAATAGCTTTGAAAGCTTGAGTATGTTTTCCTGTGGATATTGGATACTGAGTGTTTAAATTTCCAAAAATATGGTTTGCTGTCAGTATGGTTTTCTATTCCAGTAAGTTGTTTACAGTTTGGGGGGGGGGGGGGGGGTGGCGGGAAGGGGTGAAGACTTAGGGCTCTCTCCAAAAATCAAGTGAAACATGGAAATCTTCACTTGGACCTCCACACATGAATTAAATCCAAAAAGTTAAGTGGTGGTTTTTCTCTTGTTTACCACTTTCTTGATGTTTCCAATGACTTTGACTTTTTTTTTTTCTTCTTTGTGTCTTCTTCTGGAAGGCTTAGGTTAGATTTCTGCCAAAAGTTGGGTTGGGAAGGTGAACTGGTTTAGTTCTATTTAAACGTAGTAAACAATTAACTATTTTCCTTACTCCAGCTTTATGTAGAAACCAAACTTGTTCTTTCAGGTCATTTTGGGTCAAAAGTATCACCCAGTGTTGTGTACTAGTGACTGGATATTACCCCAAAATATATTGGGCTGGTATTTTAAAAACAGAGGTGATGCTAGAATGTATACTGCTACTTATGTCATGTAATCTGATATAAATCTGCCTTCTGTGCAACTACAAGAATTTACTTTCAATCCAGGCATTGGGTTAAAGGAAAGTACAGTGCTTCTGAAAACAGGTAGTTGGTTTTTACTGTAAATTAATTAGAAACTGTAACTTTTCTTCACTTTTCTATGCTTTCTGGACCCAGTAATAAGATTTTCTCAGTTTCAGGTCTTTCCTGGCAAGTCCTTTGTCTACCTAAATATCTGACTGGCTCTGTGAACCTAAATTTTGAGACTCAAGGTGTAACAACCTCTTAGTTAAATTTTCCTCTCTGGCATATTCTTGCTTGCTATCAAATTGTTTTTAAACAGTTATTCTTCCGAAGTAGATATTTTAATTAAGGATTCCTTAACTCCTGAGAGTAAACATGGAATAATACGATATTTGTTCAAAGAAGGAACAAACTTGAAAATGGAAACTTATTTAAAGCTCTAAAGCCTTTCCTGTGTGCTGCTTTTTTTTTCTGAAGGAGGAGGGGAACCTCTTTTCTGAAAGATTTTTTTCCATTGCAGCTTGTTGGTGAGCCTCCACTGTTCCTGGTGTTTTGGTGCAACAAAACTTTTAGCTTTAAAATGCAGCTTGTTTGCCAACAGCACATTCCACTCAGATTAAACTGTTTGTTTCGATTTTCCATTTATTTAAGTTTTAGTTCTAATCTAGATTTGCACTGATTTGCCTGTAGAAGGAGGACTGAAGAGAGGAAAAAGCTTTTCTTAAACTTTCTATTTCTCTGAATTTTGAATCAATGCTGAATGCAAACTTATGTCTGTGTAACAGTAGTAAATAATTGGCAGCTGCCATGCATATAACATTTTCTGGAGCTTGTTGTGTTATGAGGATAAATCCTTATCAGGACAAGATATTTGCCCTAACTTCCTATGTGTCCATTCTGTCCTTCCCACTTGTGTTACAGAAAAGGTTTTGGAAGCATTGTATCTTTACCTAAATTAGAGTGGTTGTTTTTGGTTTTGGGTTTTTTTTGTTTTTTTTTTTTAAAAGAGGTATGTTTATAACAGTCGCTTATATTTACTTAGAAATTAACGTACAAATAGTATTCTATAAGAGAAGCTTAATTCTGACATTTTTATTCTACAGTTCTGTTTCAGGATGCAGGAAAAGAAGCCAAATTGTAACGTTTTTGTCTGGCTTTTAGAAGGCATATTGATATCTTGGCATCTAGTGTTCTGCCTTTCTGACTATTCAGAACATGGCAACTCTGCTTGGCTGATGTCTGGAATATGTCAGAAGAGTATATGTAAATTGGGAAGGTCAGATGTTGCTTCTCTTTCTTTCATTACTTGGTGTCAGGCCTTTCTGTTAAGGATTCAAGTTTTTGGGTAAGATTTCACTAGGAATGAAAGCTGTGGTTTTTAATGCAGAAGACACTGTATTGCACAATGTAAAATATCTTGAAATTTTAGATTCTAAAGGTGGTAGTTAACTTTTTATAACTTATGCATTATGTGAATACCTGATACTAAACCATAGATTGTTTGGGGTTTTTTTAGAGTCATCTAGTATGTTTGCTCACACTGATAAAGACTTGGGGGAAGTGCAGTCTTAATACAGTCTGAATTCAAGGTGCAAATCATTACTCCTAAGGGCAGTGGAAAATATGGCTGCCTCACGGTGCTTGCAGTGCAAAAATTAATTTATAGTGATAGACCTTGGTGTTCTTCCCGTGTATGTGGCTTACACATATGTTCCTCCTCTCTGAGCCAGAGGACTGCATTAGAGGTTTTAACAGCATAGTCTGTGTCACAGATTTGCATGTTTTAGGGGGAGGTAAAATTCCTGTATCTCAGATCTTTTGGGGTAGAGTAGCCACATGGGTCAAAAGTAGTTCCCAGTAGTAATAAATCTTCATGCACATGCATAAAAACATGCTAAGATGATCAGGAAGATTCTTCTGAAAATCTCACATGAAAGCTGAATGAGTTGCTGTTCCCTCAAAAAATAGTTGCTAAAAAAATACTTGGGAAGATGTCCTGAGGTTAAAAAACCCAAAACATTTTTTATAAAGAATAAATTCAGATTTTAATACCATCTTCTAAGCCAGTTCTTGATAGGTTTGGGAAACTGAGGATTTCTCTAAATGTACACTCACAAATTGTCTGTTTAAAGATGACTTCAGGAATAAATATGTCTTCTGAGATATCAGATTTTATGTAGGGGGCAGACCAGATGGAGGAATTGTTCTGTTTTAGGAAATAACTTACATATGAATAAAGTCAAGAAGCTCTTCCTTCCAGTTAGTGTGTTCAGTCAGGAAGAAAAGATTCTTGGATTTTAATTTTTAATATTGATAGACTTCCAAATAGATCTGTAGTGACAAATGTACATCGGTAACAGTGTTATTTAAATAAACAGAAATGACATTAAGGTCAAATACTGGTCAAAAATACAATTTTTTTCATCAGAAAGCTTAATAGTTAACTGCAAATAAAAAGTTTAACTGTAGACTTGCATGACTGTGGAAGAATTTGGACAAAATGAGCCTTTGGAGTGGACCATTCAATGTCCACACCCCAGAAATAAGACTTGAACTTTTTTGTGTTGGTTCAAACAGCTCATCTCAGTTCAGCTCATCAGAAGTTTTGAGAGTCCTTGTAAATGCTTACTATGCAACCTGAGAAGCTTTCTCTGAAGTAAATAGGCAAAATGTAGTCGTATCCCCAAATCCCTGTAACATTGCATCTTAATTTTAGGACTAAGTGGTGACTGTTTGGGACCTTCGGTATTCAGAGCTGGTTACCTAGATGCCTCAGTCTAATGCTGCAAATCCATCAATGCAGCAATGACAACTGACTTTTCAGTGCCACCTCCATTTAACCCCAGTTTGTAATGGCTTGTTTAAGTTGGCAGTTGTAACTGTTTGCACTTTATTCAGGGATGCTGGTGTGGGAGAGACAAAGCAGTATGTTTCAGTGAAAGTCTGCTATCTTGTGCTGAAAATATGGCTTTGGTGCAAACTTAACCCAGGTCATCCTTTGCTAATATCTGTCTGGTTCTGTCCTGTGTGATGAAGTCTGGTCTGTATGTGGAGATTCTGCAGTAGTAATACTTTGCATCTCTTATTTCCTATTTGCACACAGAAGTTGGCAGAAAGATGCTTTGGTTGGGAGATCAAGTGCGTTAGATGCCTGAGTGCTAATCAGATAGTGACCTTTGCTGTGTTTCCCCCAGTCTCTCATGCAGTAGCAGTCCAGCCAAAGCAGAAATCCGTCTGGCCATGCTGGTACTTGGCACAGTCTGGAATGGCTTAAAACTTGTTGTTGGGGAGGGATGGGCTAGAGAGAAAGATATTCTTTCTTCTGGGTCACCACAAAATGGTTTCTAGATTTGCCAAGTAAATACGCTGTGAGTTAGCCCCTTGGATGTAACAGTCTCTCCTTGGTTGCACTAGTGCTGAACTGAATGGAATTATATAGGGTCGAGCATAGGATTTCATAGTGGGCATAGTGCCTTGCTGTCTAGAGCTGGGGAAATCTGGAACCAAGACAGGTCCTCTATCACTTGCTGAAGGTGAAAGTAGTTCATTTGATGTCAGTTCTGTTAGGACGCTAACTGGGTATGCTATCATTTTTCCAAAAGGCTATATACTTGTATTACAAAAAAACTCAGAATTTTTTTTATTTATATGTAGTTGCTTTAGGCAGCTATAAGGAGATAACTTCTTGATTCGATAACAGAAACAAACATACAAATCTGTATCATCATGTGAGTGTTTTTATAACTTCAGCAGAAAAATTAATACTAATCTTTAAATATTTCCTCTATATAATATTTGAATATTTGGTTACAAATAACAGAGTAGACAATCCAACTAGGTAGGACTTGTAAAAAGCATCGAGTTCCTCTGTTGTCCAAAACTTCCAAGAAATGTAAATGGAAATCAAATTGGAGAGAGCATGTGCTGTAAATTGTTATTAAGTATATACTATATGGTAAGAGGCAGGCAGTCTAACAAAGAACTAATTCTAAATTCTTAAGCCAAGCATTATTTCATTTTGAAATAGCATGGAGGGATTTTACTAGGGGTAAAATAATGCAAAATTTCTTCTCCTTCTGTAAGTAACAGAGCCAGGGATAATATAATTTAATAGCCTCATTTGAGACACAATTCCTTTATCTGGTGCAACGGTAGATTCTGATGGTCACTGAAATCAAGCACTCCATCTCTTGGAGGTTAAGACAGTTTTAATCTGGATAATAGAATCTGTAAACTATTTTCTCTTCAAAATGAGTGAGACCTCTTATGTAGTTTGTGCTTCTGAATATTGAGCTCTGCTTGGGAAGTACTGAACCTTGAGACTTTGAGATGGCAGGGAGAAGCTTGATTCTAAGAAATTTCTGGAATTCTTAATTCTGAAGGTTTGAATGAATAAAGAATTGAATCAGCATGCTGTATAATATTCTGCCGCAACAATCTGATTATTATAAGCAAACACAGAAGAGAAACAGCTATTCTCTACTTGTGGTGGTTGCTTTCCTTCACTTAATTAGATGGGATTATGACTCTTCAGAGAGTACGCTCTGAGTTGGAAATCCAGAGTCATCTGCAGGAGAGTATCCTAAAGGGGATACTGTCATTATTGAAGCAAATTATAAAGCTCTAGAAATGCCTTACAATAATCTTTTTTATTTCTCTCTTGTAGGGGAAATAAGTCTAGGACATGTGTGGGGCAGGTTATTAAATAATGAGTGGATTTTTTGTTTTTCCCCCTTGGCTCTTATTTGTATTGGGTTTGTGTGTAAGGTTTGCATGGTAGCAGGGGAGCTACAGGGGTGGGGTGGCTTCTGTGAGAAGCTGCTAGAAGCTTCCCTTATGTCTGATGGAGTCAATGCCAGCTGGCTCTAAGTCGGACCTGCTGCTGGCCAAGGCCGAGCCAATCGACAACGGTGGTAGCACCTCTGGGATAACGTATTTAAGGATGGGGAAGAAAAACCTGTGCAACTGCAGCTGGAGAGAGGAGTGAGAATATGTGAGAGGAACTATTCTGCAGACACCAAGGTCAGTGAAGGAGAGGCAGGAGGTGCTCCAGGCACTGGAGCAGAGATTCCCCTGCAGCTCATGATGAAGACCATGGTGAGGCAGGCTGTGCCCTGCAGCCCATGGAGGTCCACGGTGAAGCAGAGATCTACCTGCAGGCCAGGGAGGACCCCATGCCAGAGCAGGGGGATGTGCCTGAAGGAGGCTGTGACCCCATGGAGAGGAGCCCACACTGGAGGAGGCTCCTAGCAGGACTTGTGACCCCATGGGGTACCCACACTGGAGCAGTCTGTTCCTGAAGGCTTGCACCCCATGGAAGGGACCCACACTGGAGCAGGCAAAAAGCGTGAGGAGTTCTCCCCCTGAGTCGGAAGGAGGAGTGACAGAGACAGGGTGTGATGAACTGACCGGAACCCCAACTACTCTCCTGCAGCAGCACAGGGTGACGGGGAGGTAGAGAAAACTGGGAGTAAAGTTGAGCCCAGGAAGAAGGGAGGAGTGGGGGTAAAGTGTTTTTAAGATTTGGTTTTATTTCTCATTATCCTACTCTGATTTGATTGGTAATGAATTAAACTAATCTTCCCCAGTCAAGTCTGTTTTGTCTGTGACAGAAATTGGTGAGTGATCTCTCCTTGTCCTTATTTTGACCCATGAACCTTTTGTTATATTCTCTCCCCTGTCCAGCTGAGGAGGGGAAGTGATAGAGAGGATTTGGTGGGCACCCACTGTCCAGCCAAAGTCAACCCACCATAGTATTTCACCTAGTTCTTTGGTGTGTTTTTAGAGAGGGAAGTTTAGAATTTGCTGGGATATCAGTGTTTGCTTGGTTGTTTCAAAGATGATTGGCGTATCAAAATAAAAACTTTTTGTGAAAATGTACTGCTTTTGTCAAAGTGTTTGCAGGGCAAGCCTTCCTCAGCAACATGTGAAAGTCCCATGAAGACTAGAAAGAAAAATAGGCTTAGAATAGCCAAAAACATGAGCATGAAGGTCTCACATTCCACTCTGTGCTTTGCCCCTCTCAGATCAGTGACTTGAGAGGGCAGTTGAATAGACAAAGTAGATCTTCTCAAGCAGTAGAAATTGCATGTTTTTCTTTAAAGTAGTAAATATCTTAGAGCATTTGCCTTGGGTTTATGAGTATCCCATTCAAGCATGAGTGGGAGCTGGACTGAACTGGAATTTGAAACCTGTTGTCTCGCTGCTGTGAAATTCATATGCCTTAGTGCAAAAGTGCTTTATATTAAAGCCAAAGTGGTGAGAAAGTTTCTAAGGCCCTCTGAGGTGGGGTGAAGGATTTTACCCAACTAAGTAGCTGTAGTACAGTTTTCAGATTGAGGTGAGCTGAACAAGGATTTTTGGTGAAAACTGAAACATGCTAAAATAATTTTGCCAATCACAGTGTTCAGTATTTATCCTGTTTCTTTTTTACAACACTTATAAATATGTTAACATCAGAAAACTAGGATGAAATACGTATTTTTGTGGCTTGTTTAAAGTTCAACTACTGGGATTTTTTTTTTGGAGAGGGAAGAGAAAAATTATGTTGTGCTACAGAAATAGGTCAGAATTTTCTTGTACCACAAGGGCAAAGCATTTTTTTCTTCAGGTGAAAGGTTTGTATCCCTATGTCCCTTATTATGATATTAAACAAATATGTTTAATTAGAAAATTGTTGTGGATGGCTTTTTCTTTTTTGTTTTGTTCTGAAGATTTTAATTTTGAACTGGAGTATTTGTTGTCTTAGCAGTAGCATTTTGGCCACCTACTGTCACATTTGCAGTGGGAACTGTTTACTGAGGTAGTTACATTATTACTACCTGATGATCAAAGAATTATGAAAAATAAACCAGCAGGTACTTCATTAAAAATGCTGTGTACAACAGACAATTTTGACATTATCCTGAAAAAATTCACAACTGCGTAATGTTATTACTGGGAGCAGCCCTGAATTAACAGGACTGCTCATGTGTGGTAAAGTGAAGCATACATGTGTTTGAAGGAGTGAGGCTGTGTGCTGGTTGGTTTGTCCAAAAGCATCTTGATACCTTGCTGCAGGATTCCATTTCAAAACATTATTAGTACTTCCTTCTATTATGAACAATTGTGTGTTTCCTCTTACAGGTTTCAGTTTCCTGGACCTTTTGTGGCCATAAGGTTTGTGATCACTGTGCCAAGCTGACAGTCGTGGTTGTCTCTTTAATCTGAGAAGTTACATTGTGAGTAGAGATAAGAGGTAGGTTTTGGATGTGCCACATTGAGCCTGGAAACACAGTATCTCTATTTGTGTGGTGGTGTACCTTTTAGCAGGGACTAGGAGGTTAAATGTAATGTCATACCGTGCAGCTGCAGCGTTTTCAGGACCAAATTGCCTCACTGATTGTGGGCTACCAGGTGTGCCAGTTACCATAGCAGTAAATAAAGTCCCTGCCAGTGCTTAGAGTTAAATTAGCTTAAGCAAACTCTTGCTCCCTTGAGCATGCTTTATAGAATTCCACAGGGAAAGGGTTTGGTAGCAATCTTGAGTTGACAACCTGCTACAGTTCAGCCCTGCCAGGCCTCTTGGAGACAGGAATAGCAGTTTTTTAGATCCCTAGCTGTACTAGTGGAGACAGGAATAGCAGTTTTTTAGATCCCTAGCTGTACTAGAGCAACCCATTTTCTTTGGATCGTATCCATATCCTTTTGTTTCTTACCCAGGTTTGTTTTAATGTGTACATGATCTAAATGAACTGAAGCTGATGCACTCGCTGCAGAAAGTTGTAATGAATTTGAAGGAACACTTGGGGGAGACTTCATGTCTCATGTTTTATTTCCAGTTTTTGATTTGTTTGAAGTACCATAACTGTGAATTGAGATCTGTTATTCTAAAACTTGAAAAATGAAACTTCTGTCCTTAACTTACTGTCCTGTGCTATTTCTGGTTATAGAATAGTAACCTGAAAGCTGCTTGAGATGGGGCATATTTTTAGGTGTTTTTCATTGGTGATATCTTACTAGTTTTCTTTAAAAATGATATAATTGTAAGTGACTGACTTCTCTACCTAGATATGAAAGTAATGATGAGTGATATAGTTGTGGGGAAGGGAAAAGAGGAGCACACGTAATAAGTTTATGATAGTATGTGAACTAGATCATTATATCACTTCATTTATTAGTTATGAATGCCCATCACTATATTAAAGTTGCATGCCTATTTCTATTTTAATTCCTGATTTTCAGTATCTCAGTTTTATAAGGAGTTTATCTTCAACTGAAGCTTCCCAAATTTGATCTCTGTAGTGTTAATCAAGTCTTTGCAACAATATGTCTTTAAAAAACAAAAACAACAGAATGCACATACAGCAAGAATTCACTTCTTCTAAACACAGGAGACATGCATTTCCCACATATGTAAAAAAACCAACAGCAAAAAACCCTACCCAACTATAGTTACATTTTAATAGTTGAAACAGTTGGGGTCAAAAAGCCAAGGTTGTGAAGGAAATCGGTCTTCTGAGTATGTATGATGGTGCCTTCTGTTGCTGGCCATGGTGTAGACTTTCTCTGATCTAATCAGAAAATACTAGCATAGGTACTAGGAGAAAATAATAGCCATAATCAGTCTGTTTTATTTTTTCTGAAGGATCTAGCAAGAGAGGGAAATGAAATTGTCAAGAGAACTTAGGTGAATAATTCCTAACTTTAATTACGAGCTTACCCATGAAGAATTTTAAATTAGGATGTGGCAGTTAACTAATTTTCTAATTTGAGAGATCACAAAAGAGTAGATTCTAGTTGAGGGGAGATGGCTGACTAAATGTTCTGGGACTTTTTAGCTTGTATTAAACAAAACTTAACCAATGAGTGTGCTTATGCTATCTCTAAATAAAATCAATTTTTCTGCTGAACTGTATTACCTGTAAAGTGAAGTCATATGTTGTGTGGTAGTGTTGCTGTTTGCTACCTTTTTTTTTTTCTAGCAGAGTAAAGCTACTGCATGGTTCAGGATGAGTTTTTGAAAAATCTATTTAAATACTGTTAATTGTCCACTATTATAAAGAAAGATAGTGGAAAAGATAATTCTTTGTCATTGGCAGTCCACACTTGCTAGAAGAAACTAGATTATTTGCTCTGTGGCTGTGGTTCACTACAAAGGACTTGCTCAGGCATGCTAAAAGGGACCCTGCATGGTGAAACTTCCTGGCTGCTGTGCTGCATTTTAGCTTCTCTCCTGCTGTATGACAGGATGGCAGGGCCTCCTCCAGCTGGAAGGGTGCTCGACTTAGTTCAAACCTGGTTGTAGTAATGACCCAACAGACTGCATGTATCCCCAGAGTTTTACTACCAGGCTTTAATGCATCTACATAGGTGGTTATTCCAATTAAAGAAGGGGAAAAAGAAGTGTTGGAGCTTGCGGCCTCTTAGTCAGATGAAAATACTCTTGAAATTCTTTCAACTCCCTTACTATATGTATGCAACTGTGAGAGAGTTACACAGCTTGTATCTTTGAGGTGTTTTCATATGCAAGACTGTACTGCCTCTTACAGCTCTGGGTATGCATTGGATAGCCTCTTACAGATGATTTGAATGGTAGTTCAGACACTTCGTGTACATTTAGATCACGATTGTAACAGAGCTTACTATGCAGTATTTTCATTGACCAGTTTGTCCTGCTTAGTTTGTGATACATAGCTCACAGTAACAACAAAAGAGGTGAGGTTCTGGAACAGATGGCTCTGTAGAAAGAGGTAAGCCTAACAGAAGTTTTCGCTATACTAGAATGTAAACTTAAAAGTTGAAAGTTGGAATCATCTAGATAGACTCAAATGCTGGTAGTTCCTAGCATCAGAATGCTTTGCTTTTCAAACTTGATGTTTTTATAGTATAGTGGTGCTTTTTTTAAGACCAGTGGCACTTATGGTCAGCAACATGGGGATTCCTCTGTTCTGTATGATAATTATTCAGCAAGACAAAGGTCCTCGTTTTCACTAACTCACTGAAGGACAATTCTGCAGCCCAAAGACCACAGCTGAGTTCAGAAAGCTTATGTTTATGCCCCAAATCAGAGCTTCAAAATGCAGGATCCTTCTAATGCTGTGGGTAAAGTCAGTGAGCAACTAGGCAGAACATCATCAGATGTTCAGCCATGTGTAAGAGTGTTTCAGTTTTGAGAGTGGGTAATAGTTCCACGCCTATGCTTAAAACTCACTCTGGATCCAGAGATTAAATGTTTCCCTCTCTGCTCTCAGAGCTCACAGAACGTGGTGTTCTAGGAGCATGTTTATTGCACATCTATCAGATGGGCTTTGCACAAAACAAACCCGGGCTACCCCTCCCACTCCTGAGTAATAGCTTAGTGGTTAGAGCATTCCCAAAGAGTGAGGACTCTAGGTTCAGCACCTTTTCTGCCTGAGGTGATTCACAGTCATGCCTCTTACATGCCTAGGCTCCCAAGATGAGAGAATTAGACTAGCTTTTGCTCTCATTTCTGGACCAATGAACACCTTAAGAATTGCATGTAAAGCAGACCTAGCACAGTTGAAAGTGCTGACAGTGTTGCCATCATTAAATAGCTTAACTTTGTTGTTTAGGGAGGAGAAGCTGAAATTGCCTCAAGGTTATTAATGACTTGAACCTGGCCTCTATCTTATTTAAGTGATCTAACAGCTGAGGTGAGAGAGTCAGTCTCTGGGCTTGAGATTGTGGTCTTGAATAGATGCAGGTGCCTTTTGGTGGTGGGTAGAAAGCTCTAGTGCAGTGACAGATGAGACTGAAGATGCAGTCCTGTCTTCAGTGCTTCCTGTGGGCTAATTTAGGTGGCTTCTAACTTGACTTGCAGGTTTTTGTGAATGCTAGTTAAGGTGTATTGCCCTCCTAAATTTTTTATATAACTATAATAAATATAACTTTTGTGTTCCTTGGTGATAGACTGAAGTGTGATCTTCGCCAAGAGATTCAGGTGCTGAGGACATGTTGTCTTGAGCATCATTGGACTTGTGTCTACAGTGTAAAATTTGACCTTCCACTAAGATACCTCTTCCTTTAAATACCATTTAAGGGCTTCTACACTGGGTAACTAAACTGCCTTTGTTGTGTTCCTGTGGTGAGAATGAACATGAAACTTCCCGCTCACAAGCGTTTGTAAAGGTAGTTGAAAATGGAGATGTTTTGTCATTTGTTTCTTCCACCTGTTTATAGTACGTAGTCTGTCCATAACGCATATGAACAGGTTGGTTGGTTGGTTTTTTGTTCCCCCCCACAAGTAAGCAAGTTTTTCTTCAGTGAGGGTTCTTTCTGAAGACTTGAGAGCATTTCTTTTCCCAGTAGATCTTCAGACTTCTACTTCACATCCCCTCACACTTGAGGGCACTGTAGGTTCATTCTTCCTTTATACTTCAGTGGTTCTACAACCTCTTAGTGGAGGTTTGAACAAGAACTTGGGTGTGTCTTGAATATTTTTTCTGAGTTTTCTCTTTATGTATTTATAATTTTGAAGAAAAATGTTCTAATCTAGAAGTATTCCAAGAAGAATAGTTCTTTAAAATATCAGTGTTGTTTGTATAAGACTTCATAGTAGAGTTTGGCACCTGGAAAGGAAATAATTTGTCTCAGGTGGACTTGCAACTTGCTTTCAAAACCCAAGTGCAACAAGATGTGTAACCTGCATTACTGCAGCTAAGTGGCTGAAATAGGGTTACAGAACCAGCAGGACAATCTGGAGGAAGAGCAAAACAGTGTCAAAAGGTACTGTACACTGTGCTGACTTTAATACAGGGTGAAGCTTGAATTCTTCTTGAAGAGAAATGTGTACTCTTGTTGCTATTTAAGTTTTCCCATGCCAAGCTTTTTCACTTGACTGTACTATACAGGAACTAGATCATTACCATTAAAGAACCTGAAGTTCTTCCAAGTTTATATTCAGGCCAAATGAAGTAAGCCTCTAGCAAACATACAACTAGATGACATAAGAGCATATACTAAATGTGCAGAGGCCTTTTTGTTTCCCCATCCCCTAATTATATCAAACAATGGGAGATGAAATACATGCCTTGTTAGTGACACTGTGCTTCAACTCTGTTTAATAGAACTTCCTTCAAACATTGATCTGTGTGCAGTTGAGTCTTGTTCATAGTGGATGGCCACAAGCATCCTGAAATGCCAGAGGTTCCATGAACAGTACTGTGAAAATCTGCAGCCTGAAGAGCAACCGAGTCTTTCTCTGTGAGTGAACTCACAGGGTATGCTGCAACACTTCCCTTCATACTCAGACCTTCTGATTTTACGGTAACTTCATGTGACTGCATGTGAACTAAATTACCATGAACTTCTGAGTAGCTCATCTGTAAAAACTGACTTCTCTGATTTGCTGTGTAAAACATGTCAAGCAAGGAGTGTACTGTCATTTTCTGTGGCTGAAGTGACAAGATTCAACTCCCAAGACTGTGGTAAATTGATTGTTTGCAGTTGTGTGAACTTACTCTGGTAACAGTTCTTCTTAATGTTTACTTTGCTTTCTGTGTTAAAGCACGCCTGCATGCTAAGGCATATACTCCATCATCTTCAAAACTTTTTCTTAAAAGATTTTGGAAAGGAAGGAAATGTAGCAAATGCCAAACATCAAATGGTGCTGTAGACAATTATTGGTTTAATCTATTGGCAGTAGATTAAAGAGGAGGGCAGATGATGGCCACTTCTTTCCCTGTTTTCCCACAAGACTGGGCTAATAGTTTTCCCCCCCACCTCCCCCAAGTGACATGAATTAGTTACACAATTCCTGGGGAATGTCAGAAGCTTGGAGTTATAAATATGGAACTTCAAAATGGTGTGGGTTTTTCGTTTGTTTTTTGTTTCTGGAATAGCTAGCATAAAACTGAAGGTTGGCCCATTGTCAGGTTAGCAGGCTTCCTTTGTGGTGATTCCTTCCCTCTTCTGTGAAGTTTTAATCTTCAAAATATCAAATGGAGAAACAAGCAACAAAACCAAAGGGGAAAAAAAAATGGTAGCTTTTCTTTTAAGATCATCAGTGTCCTTGAAAGGGGGGACAGACTCCATTCAGTGCTTTACTGTGGATTATTACACCTAGTGTGTGGAAGCAGGGAAAGAGCAGTTTGTGCTAAGTGGAATCTAGTGAGACCACTTGTGTAATGATCCGCTGCTAGTGTTTGATTTCTCCCTGCTGGAAATCTGGGAATCTCCCCAGCCTAAACAACGTACATTTATTAAATTAATGTATCCCACAATGGCTTGTTCCTTTGTAGGCCTAAGATCTTCCTCAGCCAGGCCTTGTGGGTTATTAGACCCAGTTGGTTGGGAAGGGTGTGATTTATAGAGACTTGAGGGAGTATAGTTAGACCTGTGCCTAGACCAAACAGAGTCCAGGAATAGCAGAGATGTAAAGAAAGAGTAACGAGCTCTTTGGGCTCCTACAGTTTACACTGTCCAAGTGCTGGCTTGTGAGCTTTAACTTTTAGAAGAATTATGTTACAAGCTGAAGGGGAAAACAGACACTTAACTCTACCATTAAGCTTTCATGGAATGAGGAGCTGCTTTAACAATACCAGTGCTTCTAGTCATTTATTCCTTCTTAGGGTAGAAAAATTTGAGATGTAGTTTTCAGTTAATAATAGTCTGGCAGTTTGTACCTCTGGCTCAAGATCCAGCCTCTTGGAGGACAGAAGCTTTTGGGCTTGCTCCTTGAGGTGAGTTTGGAGCCAGGCAGAGCCTTATCCAGCAGTGCTGGTGTAGCAGTGCTTAGAACTGAGCAGGGGTTGTAATGCATGCTACTTGCTTTCTTCTGTGAAGATAGAGCTAAAGCAAGAGATGAAGTCTAGTTACTGTCTCTGGAGTGGGAAAGAGGGGTATAGGTTGGTGAGGGGGATCAACACAGTGGCTTGTGAAGTTAGGAAGATTTTTCTGAAGCTTGTTCAGTGTTATCTCCCCTGCACTGGTACACTTAAGGAAAGGAAAATTCCATACTCTGTAAAGGTTGTGAGAACATAAAGCTTTGAGAATGTATTCAAAACTAAGTGGTATTTTTCAGTAAGTTAGAGCTTTGGGTGGGTGTTTATATGGAGCAGCAGGGAAAGGTATGAGGAAAAAGTGTTGCTAATAGTAACATAATAAATATATTCCTTTAGAATTTAGCACCTCTAGCTGGTTGTTTGGTGTTCTTGCCCTTGAAAAGTGCTCCCTGGAATATGCAGATTTCTGTAGAAAAAGTTTTTGAAACCTTTTTGCATGTTTTAGCCTTTTAGTAGTCTGATTACCAAATGACAGGGAGAAAGTAGTTCATTCAGTGTTAAATTGTTGAGACAGCGAAGTAGTGAATCATAACCCTAATGCCTATTTTGTGCCAACTGCCAAATAAAATCATATTATTGGAATGAGGTAGCATATATCCTGCTAAGGCACAAGAATACTTGGCTGTTAGCAATTGATCATTTCACTAAGCTCTACAGCCAGCGATCGTAAGGGAAGAGTGGAACCTGCAGATGTTAGACTGGCAGAATCTGGAAATGAAAGCAATGTGAATGGTAAAAAACATTCAATAAATGTCTTTATGCCTAGACTAACTACAGATTTTTAACTAGTGGTTTGTACAAAATCTCTATGTCCATGTTAATTAAACTTGCAGGGTACTGGTGTAGCCTTTTTCACACTTACTCTACACCGTTGAACTCATCAATGTTTTCCCTATTAATTTTCATTGAGGTGGACCATCTGTGGTGTCTGATTTGCAGATTCCATTTTGTCTCTGCTGTCTGTGCATAGATCAAATTCATGTCATGACTACCATAGTTAGCATATCCTAAAATGAAGTACAAAGGCCTTTCCCTTCCCTAGTCTCTCATCAAGTCTTCTCATTGCTCTTGCTTAAAACTTTGCCATCATCTTACTATTTTCATACAGTATCTCATGCTGCCGACTGATGGGTCATAAAATCAACACACTGGTTTTTAAATATCTATTTGGTTCCCCTGGTACTTACTGCATGAAGTTATTGATTTCTGTATTGACTGTACAGACAGGATCTGCCTAACTTGTGTGCCTATGAAGCACATGTCATACTGGGCCTATATCAATAACAGTCCTTCCAGAGTGCACATACTTGCATCATGCAGGATGCGGGGCTGCAGTAGCACATCCCTCTGATGCACGACAGCATAATAGAAGAAGGTACTGCTGAGGCAAGACATGGGGGTGGGGGGGCTGAGGAAATAAAGCAAACAATGTTTAACTGTCTGAAATCCCAAATGAAAGGAAAACTGTCAGCCTGTGGGAGGTCACAGTTTAGTGTTGCAGCTCCTTGACAGACTATGACAACTTAGTAGCATCTGCATAAAATCTAAGATACAGCTTTAAGAGCTGAAAGCAGGTAAGTGTAGTAGTACGGGTGTTTTGTTTTGTTTGTTTTTTTCTTCTAGGTTACTTAGACATGTGTTTTTCAAGATGCTTGTGTGGAGGCTTTTTGCACTATTTTTCCAGTGCTTACTGGTGAACCAAAAGAAAACCCCTTGGTGCATGACTTAACTGTGTATTGTGCTACCATTAGAATATTATTCAAAATTTCCACTTTGGGTCTGTCTGAACGCAGATGATGACAATCCCTGTCCTGGAATTCTTTTTAAAGGTGCTAAGTTTCACTAACAGTCTTAAAACTGATTTAAAGATTAAAATTTTCTCTAAAATGAAACTTATGAAGTAATATAAACTGTACAAATAGACAATTCTCTAATAAAATAATCTTGATTTCTTCCTAAAAGATTAACACTGGGACTGTGGTTATTTTGTTGTTCAGTCATTATATTTGCAAAGTTTTACAGTGAATCTATGAACTTGTCAGCTTCAAATTCTGCTAATCAAAGCTATTGTAGGTAGCCTTTAAGATCATATCTTAACATGTAGAGCCTTTGCCAACTTTGGTGTTAAATTCTCATTCATGTGTCCTTCTGTTGAAAGGTACTTTATATATTGGTTTGTGGTAAGGAGGGGACGGAAGTATAATCGATCTCTGAAGGACTTGGCATGTGAGTTTTCTCTCTGACTTTTCAACGCTCCTTACTAAGAAATCTTCCTCTGGCATTTCTCTCCAAAATGTACCTTCTGCTTCTTTAGTAATATTGAAACAGGCATAACAGTTCTGCGACTGGCCTGGGAGTACAGATGAGTTTTGTTCCTGGCCCTGACAGTCTCTGATTTACTGTGTGATCTTGGATGAGTCACAACCCCATTTCAGTTTGCTTATCTGTAAAATGGGAATAATGCTCATGGAACTTTACAGTAATTTTAAGTTATGTGAAAAGCTATTAGGATGAAGTTAGAGATATGTTTAGTTCATATGAAGAAAATTATAATATATAGCCGGAACATGGTAGATACTGTGAACAGGCAACCTACAGTGCTGCTATTTGCCTTCTCATTTAATTCTATTGCCATTTCATTTCACTTTTAATTTGCTTTAATTCAGAAGCGGGTAAACATGTTCAAACTTTCAAAGAAACTGAATTTAAGTTGGGGGAGAGAAATAGAGCATAAGTAATAAAAGGAGGTGAAAATAACAATTTTACAGTACTTGCATCCACAAGTGCTTCCATTTTCCTTCCTTAGAATCCTAAAACATTTGAATTTGGGGGTAGGGTAGATAGTCTCATCAAGACATTGAGCTTTTCTTGCTGGCCATTGAAATGTAGCTAGCTTTGAGAAGTGAGGAAGCTGTTTAGCAGAACACAGCAGTGCTGCACAGTATGTCAGGATACAAAGAACAGCTTACTGGAAGTATAAGGGAAAGCAGGATTTGGCCAAACTGGGATCTGGCCAGAAAGCTTGGGCTTAAGTCAAGAACGGTGTTCGAAAACAAAACAAGCCCATTGCTTGTCTTGGTATGTTTGTTAGTCTCTTCAGCTTAGAAATTGATAATGGGCTTTATTGTAAAGCATTCCTTTAAAACAGTGATCTTTGGAGCCAGGCTTAATTGGCATACCTTATGCTAGCCCAGCCTCAGCACAATTGCAAGGTAAGACTTGTATATTAGGCCTTTGTATATTTGAAGGGCATATTCTAATAAACATTCTCTGTTTGCATATTACTTCTGCCTTCTTACAAGTCGTACTGCAAAGTGGGGCTAGCAGGAGGAAGAAAGGTGGAGAATGCCATTATCTTGCCATCTGCTGCGACTGCAGAGCTGTACGACTTATAAAACCTGTAAGATCAAGCTATGTTATGGCATACTTTTTCTGGAAGGTAGGTACAAAATAACAGTACATTTCCACAGCTGCTTGCAGAAGTTCCAGTGTTCAGTTTGAGAATGAGAGGACAAATCTAAGCCATGTTTTCGCTTACATAAACGTTTTCTATTATGAAATTCACATGTACTTAATATAGGGTGCCAGGCTGATCACTGCAGCTGTTTAAAATAGAAAAGCAGATGGAACAAATAGAAAGATTTACCACACAGCTTGATCTCTTCCCCTGGAGCAGCCATTCATCATCAGCACCGCGGAGACAAACAGCAAAACGAGTTTCCCTTCGGAGCTGCGATTGGGCTTGGAGAGGTGGCAGAGCTGCACGACAGCCTCGGGATTGGCTGGGCAGGAACACACCTCTGGAATCTGTTTATTTCCTAAAAATAAGATACAATCTTTTACATTTCATTTAGAGATCTTTTATCTTGAATTTAATATCCAAATAAAATTGAGCAAACACAGTTAACCTCTTTGGAATGGCTGTAATACTTGAGCTAAAGGAGTGGAATGAATTCAGGGGTGGTTTTGGTTTTTTTGGTGGTGTGGGGTTGGTTTTTTTTTTTTCTCCTGAGTACAATGAGGCCTGTGTGGGTTGTCCAGATCTGTTGTTTGTATTTTTCTGGGTGGGTATATATGATACTGAAGAACTTGCATCTTAACTAGAGCTGAAAGTTGTTTTTCAGATTTTATAATGTACTGACTTCAGCTTATACTGAAAACAGTTATTCTTTTAAAGCTGTTTTTATGTCTGTTTTGTAAAATTTTGTTTACACTTGCAGTAAGGTCTTTCATTGTTTTTGTAAATATCAAGTTACTATTCCTGACTGTGTCTTAGTGAGCTCTGGCTTCCTTTTTTCATTTAGATCCATTTAAATAGATCTGGAATTTTCTTGGATTTTTTTTTTTTTAAACTTAAGG
Organism: Strix uralensis; assembly: GCF_047716275.1. NCBI lineage: Eukaryota > Metazoa > Chordata > Aves > Strigiformes > Strigidae > Strix > Strix uralensis. The sequence continues at coordinate 51,948,859 of NC_133974.1, read as the reverse complement.
ACTTAAAATGTTGTGAAGTCCAATGTAAAATAACTTCAGACCATAACTGAATGAGAGATTTGATCTGCTGTAGTGAATATTCCAGCTGAGTAAGTATCTGGCATAACTGAATACATCAGAACTCATTAACCTACTTCCTCTCAAAAAAAAAAAAATTCAAGGGAAGAAAATATTATGAAAAATACATATGACTTTTATTGTGGTTCAGATGGGATGCATACAGAACCAGAAGGCTGTGAAAAGCTAGTTTGTGAAGCAGGAACTTGTGGTTTTTATCAAGTAAATAGGGTTTGGATAAACAGTAAATACAGGAATATTGACTATAGGGGTTATTGCCGTCAGGAAGAAGAGGCAAAGATACATAGGAGAATGCGAATAGAAATGGATCAGAGGGAGGATTAAAGGCAAGAGAAGCTGACTACCATAAAGCTCTTTAAACCAACCCAAGTTCAGGTCATCTCCCCACCCCCTGAATAATTGTTTTTGCTTCTGTTATATTTAAATATGGTTAAAGGCACTAGTTGGTAATGCTTAAGTTGCCAATCAGCTTTTGAATAAGCACCTATATTTTCCCTATCTATATGAATTAACATTTCAAGATTTTCAAAAGACTAACCTTGCTACATTATTGGAGTTGCTTAATCAATACTAAAAATTCCATTCTTAAATCTTTGTGCCCTCAGTGATGGTTTTATAAGCTTTCACATTATCCTATTAAAATTCCTTGCTCTTTAGAGTGATGAGCAAATAACACCTGGACTTATGGAGGGAATTACTGGCAAAAGATATTTTAAATTCTCTGATGCATAAGTCTCTATTTTGTTTCTTTAAATTCTTAACCCAGAAAAGTGACTGAGAAAAGCCTTCCTCAGAAGCTTAAAAAAATTTAAATAAATATGTAATTAAACAGCTGCAAATAGAGGAGTGAAATGGGAATGGTATTGTTGATTTCTAATGTTTTTTGTTGTATATCACTTTTGTTATAAGTGATATAACAAGCAGAAGTGACTTTTGCCATAAAGAAAACCTTTTTCCTATTGGATAGGAATGGGAGAGCTAGCAACCTCATTTCTTTTATGTTCACTTTAATAACCGGTGACTGGAATATTTTTAAATTCATGTAATTAAGGGTAGCTATGTGAAGGAGGGAAGCTTGTTCGCTGACGAAGAGATTTCTGAAGACCCACTTAAAGAAAGGGGTTTCTCTGGCTGCTTCCTCCACCCCTAGTCTTGTTTTTGTAAGCTGTAGGAGGTCTCAGAAGAACCTTTTATATCTATGCCTTAGGGCTGATATAACAATTTAGGGCTTCCAGGGTTTACCAACATTATATTTGCATAACCTGAGACTTAGTAAGCCTGAAGTGTGAATCTAGGCTTTAAGATCTAAATTTGAAAGGTAGCTTTAGCTGTCTTCTAAATTGTCCATGAAAATGTCCAGGCCTTAGCACAAACCTCTCCCCTTTACATAAATTTTCTTGCTGTTTAGCCCCTTTTATGGAACAAAGGATGCATCTCTTCCCTTTTTCCAGGGGAGAAAAAGCTAGTGAGGAAATTCTGAGAGTTCTTATTTTGTTATCTTTAGTGACACTCTCTTAACCTCCTAAAATATTTGCTGATATTAAGGTGGTTAGTAAAACTGGTAGCTGGTAGCAGAGAGCTTCAAAAAGTGTGATTGGATTAGCATTCCATACTGACAAGTGCAAGACATGCATGTAAGGGGAAACAAATTCTTGGTTTATATACTGTGGTGGGCTGTGCTCTATGTGTTTACTATTCAGAAAACAGTGACATTGCAATAGGTCTGTCTGTTCTATTCATGGTCAAATAGCAGACAAAGAATTAAATAAAGAAATATCATAACAATTAATCCAAGGTATATTCTAGTTTAAAAAAAAAAGTATAGAAGGAGAAGTGGGGCAGAAAGGATGGAAAATATTTAAATTAAACAGACTGAGAGTCAGGTTGGAATAGAACTGTGAAGGAGTGGTATGGCACAGTATTAACATCAGTAGTGTAGAGAATGGGAGCAGTATTTCTGTTTTCTCCTTATATGAAAGAATAAAGAGCTTTCAATGTCATTATTGGGTGGTAGGTTGCAAGCAAAATAAATGAGATGGCTACTTTTTTTAATAAGGCACAGCTAAACTTTGAAGCTTTATTTCTGTAGGCTAGTATGGCTGCCAGTAGTTTATACTGGTTCAGACAACTAGATACAAATTGGGAGAGGTTTTTAGAAGGGTGTTAAATGCGCTGCCCCATCTCTGGCTCAGTCTGAGTTGCAGGTTGCTGGAGGCAAGGAAGGAGTGCATGAACAAGGGCGGTGGGCTGTGAAACAACCTTATGCTGTTCTCTGAACCTTTGGTATTGGTTGCTGCTTCTGTTAGCACTAACCAAGGGATGACTGTGCCTTTGTCCCAAACATATGAGTAGCCCTCCTTCAAAAACACACAAAAACTTTAGTGAGCCACACAGCTGGAGAAGGGGGAGGCTTGCAGTTGCAAGTAGAAGGAATAAGGGCAAGGGTCAAAAATGTAAATGAGGGGACACTGAGCAAAGCACCTGTTAACAGGATTTACCTTGTTGAAAGTGTCCCATGGAGGGTTGTTAGTGGCCAAATACTTTTTCTCAGCTTACATACAGGAAATGAGTAGTGGGGGAAAAAAGCAAACCCCTTAGTTACTGGGATACTTGTATAGCTGTGACTGTTCAGCTGAATCATTTTCCCCAATGTTTTGGGTCCTTGGTGGGGAAGGATATAAATTAAAAAAAAGAGGGGAGAAGTGCAACCAAAATCTCAAAATTTTATTTTAAGGAGCTGATGCTTCTGACATGAATGAGAGACTGTGTCCTTCTTCCTACAAAAGGACCCAGTGAACAGCCATGTACTTGCCTGTATCCACAGCCCCAAGGAGGACTTCCCAGCTCAAATGGCTCGCATGCTGTGTATTAGCTCTCAGTAAAAGCAACCACCACTGTTAAAGCCTTAATTCTACTATGTAGCTTAAAATAACTTAACTTAAAATATTACTGTTTCTCATGGAGAAAGTAGATCAGTCTTGTATACTTGATTAAACGCTGTATGTCCTTGTTTGCTGCACTAGCTGCTGTAGTGACAAGGTATATGCAAAAGGAACAGGGCAAGAAAATATTAACAGATAATGCTTTAGTTTGAAACTTACTTCCTTTAGTGAATCTTATCATCCACTAGGAAGTAGTGCTTGTTGGAGAGTTTGTTGATTCTTATCTCTTCACAGTTGTGGTTTTACTGTTTGAAGATGCTGCTGTTGCCCTAAATTTGACCTAAGTGCAACATTGTCCCACAAAACTCCAGCTAACTCAAATTCGTTACTTTGATATCAGAGAAATTATGCCATTTTTAAAGCTAAAAGTGGAAGACACTGTTAAATTACTTGGTTTTGTTTACTTTTGGTAATATTTTCAGAAATTTAATTGCTAGGAGATTTGGTTTCTGTTCCCAGCTCAACCTCAAAAAGCCTGGACCAGTTTTCATCTTCAGAGGTGAATATGTTACTAAAATAATATTATACAATTCTTGGAAGAATTGGTAAAAGAAGAGGTTAGTTTTAGTAATTGTGGGTGATAGGTATCTAGAGATGCTGATAGGAAAGAGCTTAGTGTTGGTTTAGGTGTTGGTTTTTTTTTCCTTAGGGTGGCTGTCACCTCACATCTGACCTAAACAGTGTAACATCTGTCTCTCTTGAACAACTGAACTTCGTCATTTTTTTCTTTTTGATTTGTCAAGCACTCCTGGATTTTGTCAGACCATCAGTTATTTCCAATGCTTAAAAGATGTACAAGGCTTAGCATTGCAGAAGGAGTCCTTAGACTGCAAAAGGCTCAAAACCCAAGACTCTGATTGAAAACTGTATTCCTGAGACATAGGGGGGACTTCAGAAGCAGAGAGTTAATCATTTTGCAGGTGGGTGTTTCTAGATTATGAATTAAATGCTCTGGGGAAACAAGTATGTTCAGGGATATTTCCACCTGTTTTTTTTCCCCCCATAAGTGTAAAAAGAACACATCAAGCTTGCTACTTCTAATTTAGAAAATAACTCAGAATTTATATGTGAAGAAAATACTACACATACGGTCCTCTTCCTGGGAGAAGGGTTAGAGGGGAATATGGACTACTAGTAGCTAAATTTCATAATGCTTCACAGACTGCTGTAAGGCACTGGATGTGCTGGTAATGGCAAAAAAGAATCCTACACAAAGCAGAACTGAAAGTCTGTGTAAAAATGGTTTAATACCCTTGTTTGCGTTAGGTCAATCTGGAATTAAACGCTGGTATGAGTTTTATAGTTCCATTTGCATACACACCATTCAAGTAATAATAAAAACTTACCAAGAAATACACTTCAGATTTTGGCCATGTCCATTAGATGCAGGGAAACCGGGAATTACTTAAACTTGTTTTACTGTCATCTAAGAAAATTCTTTTAAGTCTTACATTTTAATGTAGATCAAGGGAGAGCGGTTTGGTTTTGAAGCTGTTGAGGCTGCTGTAGGGAAAGTTCTGTTCCTCAGTCTGATCTGCTAGTCCATTCTTGGCTCCCAGCAACCCCCCTAAATAGAGACACTTACTGTAGGTTTTATTTATTGCCTTCTGGTTCTTCAGCCTGTAGGATTCATGTACTACAGATTCATTATTTCATTTAAGGTTCTTACATTTACAGGTTTTTATAACCTGGGCAATACATATGTGACTAAAATGTGTCATGAATTGACAACATTGGGTACTGTAGCATCTCATCACATTTACTTTATTCAATAAAATGAAAACAGTCAATTGGGTAACACTGCACAGAGGCAAAACCAAGTAAATGTTTAACTATGGTTACAGTGGTTTGTAGGAATGTATTCGTGTTGCTTATAAATGGCCTTCTCCCTAGTCTGCCTTAGAGCAAACGTAGCGTGTTGTTTTGGGGTTTTTTTAAACGTTTTTATATATGTATAAGAGTCCTTGCTCTTGGCTTGTCTTTGCATTTGGCTTAGTATTTTTTTAAATATCTTAGTTTTAATATTGGAAAAACTAGCATGTATGAGTTACCCAGAATTAAACAAGAGATTTCTCTTTTTAAGTGGAGGAGGCGAGCCTCTGCGTGTTGTGTTTCATCTTATCACCTCAGTTTAGTGAAGGGGAAAAGATGGAGTGCTAGAAAAGACGGAAGACATCCTCATTCAGGAAAGCACCAATCTATTGTCTAGTAAAACTGAAAAGGAAGTTTCAGCGATTGAGATGGTAAACTAACTCAACAACAAGAACAGCAGATGGGGGAGGGCAAGTACAGATGTTTGGCTGGGAAAATGGAAAGTGGATTGGTTGGGTAGCTCAGAGAATAAGTGATTAATTCCTTATGCTGAGAGGATGCAGTAGTTGACAAATAATAAAGATAAATTGAAGAGGAGAAAAAACTCAAAAGTTCTCTTGCGTGTAAATTTCTTCTTTTAAATCTTAAGGAAAAGGTGTTGTTTTTTAAAAAAAGTTTGGATTTCTTTTAGAAGATAGACACCAAAATTTTATCCTTGAATGAGGGAAGTGGTTAGCTTCAATTATGCTTACTTGTCCAGGATCTTTCATCATGCAGTCCAGGGAATAGGCGGAGCACAAATGTTTAATGAAATCTGGAATTTAATTACGTGTCCTGGAGGAAGTAGGAACAAATTTGTTGTGTCAGCAACTAGAAACTAAATACAGAAATAGATTTTATCAAATCTGTAGTGACTTCAAAATTAACGTGAACTTAATACCAATTTTAAAGCTCAACCAAAGTATTAGCTTCATCAGCAGGTCCTGTTTCTTACAATGAAGAATCTTAATTGGAAGGCATATACAGCTAATGTCTTCAGACTAGTTTTTGGAACAGCATGTACACACCTGTTAGAAGGTGGGACTTGACAGAAGAAATCCAGAGTTTTAGTAACATGGTGTGGAGTGTTTGTGTGTGCATATATGTGTGTGTGTATATATATATATAAACCGAACAGCTCTGTGGGGTTAGATGTCACTTGTTCATAATACTATGAACAGTTTAATTGGGGGGAATGGGGAGGGGGCAGTAATTCCTCAATATACTAGCAGTCTGTACAGTGCTGTGGCTAAACATGCATTAACAGTGCTTGCTTTGGTAGGAGAATATTCAGAGTTGGAACCCTGTCTTGGTGGCTATTAGAATTATATTCCCTGTACTGTGGGGCATTACACTTTCTGTGATATCCTTTTTATCTTGTTTCTTGTTAAAATAAATCATAAGCCTGCTGTGATAAATGGCTGAGCAGGAAACACCTTAGTACCCTCAGTGCCTTAAAATAAGAGGTGAAAGAAATCTTTGCCAAAAGGAAGCTGATAAATAATTGCCTCCTACACAGAGGGATTGGACTGAGTTATACTGTTCTGCTTCAAGTGGAAACCAAGGCAAAAATATGTAAACTGTTCAGTCATTGTAAAAACTCGAGATACTGTAGCTTAAACCCCCTCTTCTCTGTCTTTACTTATGCAGACAGGTGGCTGTCACTTCTCCATGCTGAAAAACTGAAGGAAAAGAATTAAATCCCCCAAAGTAAATGTACTTAAGAGTAAAGAAAGATTTGAAACAAAGAGATAGATTATAAGTGACTAATCAAATGTTTGAGGTCACTAAATCAGAGCTGGAGAAAACACTGAATGTGGTTTGATTGGGGAGGAAGAAGTGCATGATTCAGTAATTTGGGTTGGTTGACTGGATTATAGATCAAATAGAACATGGAAATAACCATGCATCAAGATAAGTTTTGGTGCTTTTACACCTTCTAGGCCTTTTTTTCTGTTTTATAATGCTTCTGCTCAGAAATGTTTGTCTGTCTAAAATTTCCACACTACATATTCTTCTCCATTTTATCCACAGCTATAAACTGTAGCAGTAGAAGTACTTTTGTCTTGTCATTGCTATGTCTTCATTTAGGAGTTTTATAGCTATACCCATATTTCTTTCTAAATTAGTATTGTTTTGTATTAGTGAGGCAACATTATATGCAAAACCTGCATAGATATGCCCTAACTCTTCCTTGGAAAGTATTGTTATGACCTTTTCTTTGAGAGAGTCTATCAATTTTTTTTCAGCAGATCTTTTGATATTTGGCAGGAGCAGTTGAACTACGCAAGAAGCCTTTTCTTTTTTCCATGACTACCATTCAGATTTGTCGGGGTATAAGTATTAAAAAGGATTTCCCTTTGTGCAGTTGCATGCTTCTGAAACTTCACAGCAGTTGTGGGCATTGCCTAGGAATAGGACGGGAGCTGTCAGATCAGTTGTGAGAGTGGAGGTTTAAGAGAGTAAAACTGGGATCTGTCTAAAAATCTGCGGTCTAGTCACATAGTTATGGTAGATGTTCCTTTCCTCTGGAGCTGAAATGGGGGGAAATACATTACAGTTGGAAAATGGGTATAAATGTTGCTGTTCACTAGAATTTCTGGAGTCTAACAGCCTGTGATGTGTAAAGAAACTTCTACTTGGGAGTAAAGTTATCCCTGTATTGTAAGGCACCAGCAGCAGAATTGTGCCACAGTGCCAAACTTTCCAGGATTGAAGCTTAGTGGGAGTTTGTGCAGGGTGCTGTTTGTGTTTGAAATCATGCATACAACCTAACTTCTGTCCCCTTGAGTGCTGACATTCTCTCCAATTACATAGAAAATGTGATCCTCACCACAGTCACTCTCCCAACTAAATTCTGAGAATATAAACTAAAATTTCAGTTAAGGGCAAGTTTAGCATTTTCCCTTGTACAACTTATATCTTCTAAACTTCTTGTTGTAGGATATTATATAGATCAGGGACTATCAAGAGTTGAAAAAGGGAAGTTCCTGTATTTGCGTACATTGTCTTGGATCTCTGGTGGAGCTCTGTTTCATTGTTGTAGTCTATTTATGCCTTCCTGCAAGTTCTGGAAATGCTGAAACCGCAGAAAACAAGATTGTGGTTCTGAGCAACTGTACAGCAAGTTCTATTTTAATCACTTTCATCAGCTTTGTCCTACAGTGAAAGCTCTGTACTGTATCTCTTCATCATGGGGGGAGGAAGGGGAATGTAAGTTGTAATTAAGCCCTATTTTAATATATGATTTACATATGAAAATCATAAATATAGATGTTCTTTCCTAGGACTGTCAAAGCATTATGAATCAATAGATGGTAGGCTGAACAGTTTTGCACCAGCAATTAAAATACAGTACTGCTTCTTTGTTCATGATTACAAATTAGGAAAAAAGATAGCAAATGTTAGTTTGCTTCCCAGAATAACAGCATTGCAACATGAATTTGATGTTAAGTAGAAAATTCAAACCTGCTCTGGATTCTGAAGGACTGAGTATTTGATGTCCCAGAAATTTTATATTGGCTAGTTGAGGTAGTTTGACTAGGAAACAGTTATACACTGTTGGTCTTGGTACAGGTACTGGGGTGAAAAATAAACTGGTAGCCTGACTGTTTTGCAAAGTTTAGAGTTGTTCTTCTTGGGTAGGTTGCATATGTCCTTAGCTTCCATGTGAAAATTAAGTGTTGACTGAAGCAGATAACTCCTGGTTGTCCTGTTCAGCTGACAAATACTTTCTGGTAATATGGATATGTTCTAGCTCAGTAAGGAGATATTGCTACTAATGTATCCCTGGGGTAATAAATTAGCAAGAATTTTAAATTTCACTTTCAACTTGGGAAGAAAAAAATGTCTACAACATTTGATTGAAGCTCAATAAATATGAGCCTAATGTTAAATATCTACATTAAAAGCAATTCTCAAAAATACTTCAGAAAGTGATGCTTCTATTTTAATGTCATTGGCTGTACTGTCACTCTGGCTTCTGCTTTAGTGATACCACACTGTTATTCTGCGTAGGAAGCACTGTTTATAATATGACTGAAGTTCAATTCAGGTGTTACGAACATTTAAAATCAGGATTTTAGAGGTTTTGATAATCTTAGCAGTTTTAGAAGCTCATAATATTAAATTGCCAGTTAAGTGGCTGTAAAGTAACCAAAACATTGAAAAGAGGAGCAGAACCTACCTTACAATACTGCGAAAAACCCCTCATTTCCTAAGCAAGCACTTTGTCTCAATATGCTTTGTGGAGCATTTTATCCCTCGGAATGTTTTCCGTGTTTGTTAGATGGCTCAGCTCCAGAAGTGCTTTAACATAGTCAGCTTGTTCTTTTCTTGTGTGCCTTGCTGATGACATTTTCCTTCTCTTCATTATTCAGGTCTGTAACGTGTGCCATATTATAATTTCTTCTTCCCTGCATGTCCTTGATATATATTTCTTCACATATCTGAACTCCTCCACATTCTGTTGTTTCCATATCACATATAGAACAAGGTTTTATCTTTCTGTCCCATGAACTCAAAATTTCATTCAGGCAGAATGGGACTTCAGGATTGAGCTGCTCTAGACTGTTTTTTAAAGGGTACCTTTCCATATCACCCTCTGCTCCGTGGGTGCCTGGACATACAACACTCTTATAGAAACAAGTGGTAGATACACATAGGATTCCAAATCCTAATTATTTTATTACTGAGATTAATGTAAGAAAACCATAGGCCTAGCTGCTGTTATGAAATCACATTTTCACTCTGAAGAAATTCAGGATCTCCAGTTATTTTCCTGCATGTGACTTTGGCTCCAAATTACAAAGTTCTTTCCATAGCCAGTTTCTTGTCTAACATGTACCACACTTAACCCTGTCTGTGGCTGCTTTTCTTCACATGTCCCTCCTGTGTTCCCATGCATCTCTTAGCAGTCTCCGAAAGCTTGGTAACCCTGTAATGTAACATGCTTTCATTCTTCTGTTTGGGGACTTTCCAATCCCCAGGTCATCATCCCTTAGGACTCCTTTCTAAGTGTTTCTGTCCAAGCTCCAGTACATGTCTAATCTAACTAATTTAATCTAAGTATATATTTCTTCTAATGTCACTAATAAATATATTCAAGAATATAGACTATGAGTGTATTCTGTATCTCTTTTAACTTAACTTACTCTGACGTCTTCCAAAACAGCAAAAAAGTCCTAAGGTTCCCCCTGTTCTATTATGAGTAAATATCTTGTCTTGGCTACTCTGGAGTCATAGATGGGTTCACATCATAAAAAAATCTTTCTCGTTATTAGATTTTTAGGACTCCTTTCTACAGTAATTTCTTAATTTAAAAAACTAGTTATACATAAGTTCTGTTTTCCAACCACTTTATAATTTATTTTGACATATGAAATTTCATTATTACTAATTTTTTGTGATGACATTGTCACAAAAGTACTGAGAGCTTAAGCCTGGGAGCTGTAAGTTATAAGCATGTCAAATACGCTATTTTGCTTTCACATAAAAGGTCCACCTGTACTAACAATCTTAAATTTTCTTTAGCAGACAGGTAGCATGAATTAGTTACATTGCTGAAGTGTTCTGCTGAGCATCCAGTAGCAGCCTTGACAGTATTTTGGAATGCAACTTGATGCATTGCTGGTCAAAGGGAGAATTTGTTCTAGCAGTAGTTGTTAGGATGGGCTGAAGGTTAAATTGTTATGACAATAACCACATTTGGAAACATAATCTATTATTGTTGAAAATTTCTTCCTGGTTGTTACCATAGGGAAGGGAAAGATTCCTTTGGAACGGCTCGTACAGTAATTAAAATGTAAACACTGACTATATGTAATGTACAGGGTAGGTTTAGAAATGGATTAATCAGTACAGCAATAACAGTAAAACGCATGCTTGCTTTTTGTGATGTTCCTGAAAGCAAAGTGACTTTGGAACTGCTTTGTCAGGCAAGTCTGAGCCTACACAGAGATAACAGAAAGCCTCAGGTACAATTAACATGAAACATGTCAGGCAGCCTTTATGGAAAGTAGAATGTCTTTTTCTCTTCCCTGTCTTCAGGAGCAGATGGGTTTAATTTCTCTTTGCATGTATTTCATGCCCAGAGCCTTTTCAAGAGGCAACTCACCATTTCTTCCCTGATGGATAGTGGACATCTTCCTCCTGCTATGTTCACTTTTCTCCTTGCATCTTTCCTCTCCCTATGGCCCTTTGAGTTTTCTACTTGCCAAGTCTTAAAGCTCCTTTCTTACTTTGTGGAATTTAAGGAATGATTTTTATATGGCTGTTGCCTTTGAGGTACCTGAAACAGTATTATTTCTGCCCATTTCTGCATCAGGTCACTTTTGTATTCAGTCTCTTTGGCTCTGTTCTGCTGCAAAATGCAGAGACTAGGAAGCATCCAATAGAATAGCTGGGGGAAGGAAGTGTTCAGGCTGCTAGGCCAGGTTAGAGAATTGTGATAATCTGATTCGATCTCTTATATATGTAGGTCATGGGGTTTTGTTTTTCTCCCAGAAGCTGAATGTATCTCTCTGAAAGATCTCTGATCTTGCTTAAGAAAGTGAAGCAGTGATGTCCATTTCCTGTAGTAAGAGCTGTCAGAGTTTAATTGTTCTTGCTGCTAGGAAATGGTATCTCTGCAAGATAGATTTGTGTAATGTCAATTTCCATTCACTGCAGTTTTCTGAGAGTTGATTTATGAATCTGAAAAATCTTGATTTTTTTTTTTTTTCAATCTTTGTCTCTTTTTCAGACATCTTAACAAGTCTTAGGGGTGTGTATGTATACAAATATATATATATATGTATGTATATATGCAAAAAATCAAGTAATCTCTTAACTTCTGCTTTTGTAATTTCCCTAGACTGAGGTTTTTAAGCTGTGTACTAAGAGACCCCTCCTCTTTATCAAGTCAAACAGGAGCCATAAAAATACTTCCAGTATTTTCAAGTAATTTTTGACACCAGGAAAGTCATCACATTCTTAAACAGATCAGTATAGTGTGTACAGGAAAGGTTGTTGCTTGTTCTACCTGATAGTCCTACTTTTATACATTTTAGATCAAATTAGCCTTCTAGGCAGCTGAACCACACTACAAATGCACAGTGGAGCCTGATCTGCAGTTCCCAGTGTTCTTTTTGGAGACAGTGCTTTCCAAATTACTTTCCCACGTGTACATGTTGATTATTTTCTTTGTCCTTATGTGTGGGATAGCTAGCTGTATTGAAATGTGTTTTCATAGAACCACAGAATAGGGAAGGACCTGAAGAGATCTGTTAGATCTATCAAGATGCCCCAGGAAAGAACCAATTATTGTATCTAGGCTGTGCATGAGAAGTTTATCTGCCCGTTTTAAAGACTACCAGCAGTCCAAACTCAACAGAATCTCCTTTCTCTTCTCAGTCTCCTCCTCCTTAGGTCAAATGTCTTTGTGGTGTTTTGGCTTTACTCCCTGTTCCCAGTCTTTCTTTCTCAGTCATCTTTTCTAGGCATCTGATCACTTTTGTTGGTGAGAATACAGAGGAGAGCATTCAGTTCCCATCTTTGATATGCGTTGACCAAAACGACGGGGTATTCCTGCTGAGTAGAACAGAGAGGTTTGCTTCCTCTGTCTTGCAAGCTAAATTACTGTGTATGAATCACATTAAGGTTTTGTTGTTTTTTCATGTTGACCTCATGATGCTATAATCCTTTATAACCTTAACTCTTTTGAAGCAGAGTGTCTCTAGCATCTTGTTTCCCTTTCCTGTCTTTGTATAGTTGATGATTTCTATCAGAGGGTAATAATTTAAATCTCTTTCCTAAGAACTGTATTCCCTTTTTTAGGTGATTCCAGAACATTTCTCCAATTTGTCAGGAGCCTTTAGAAGTTTAAGTTTGTCCTCAGGTTCCCACAGTCCTTACAAGCTTTGTGTTATTGGTTTGTTAATGTAAACATTATTGTGATTCCATAATTCAGGTCGCCATTTTGTGTAGAACCAGATTTAGGGGGCATTTGCTCTGAAATCCCACGTGCCATGTCTTTTCATGCTGGCAGTGAGCCATTGATGGCTGCTCTTTCAGCATGACAGTTTTGCGTTCATATTGCTGTAATCTCATCAAGAAAAAGTTTCTTTAGCTTAAAGTCATAATTATAGCATGTACTAGCATCTTCCCTTCTTCGACCCTACTATGCTGTTGTGGAAGGCAAGTTAGAAAGATCTGTTGAGAATCTGTCCTCGTCATGCATGTCAAACTGATTTTTGGCTTTCCCTCAGTCACATATTATTGTCTAGGCACTTACAAACTGTTTTGCTGAATTTTGTTTGTTGTTTTTTGTTCTGTTCCAGTTTTTTTCAGGAATTGAAATTCAGATGGCTGAACTGGTTCCTTTTTGATTTCCTTCTTTAAGTAAAAGCACTGTGTTTTCTGTTTCTCTGGTTTTTGATGCTTTGCTCATCCTCCATAAGTTCTTGAAAATAATACTAGCCAATTCAGTCTGTTCTTTATATATTTCAAGTGAGGTTAAAGAAGCCCAGCCAATTTAAAAAATAACTTAAACCCTCTCTAGCCTGCCTTTCTGTCTTCTAGTCTCACAATTTGTGTTGATGCTGAGCTATGAGGGTTAAAAAAGGAAATTTAGATGGTTTTATATAAGTAATGTTACCTTTTTGTTATTTTCTGTTCCACTTATTATCTCATCTCCGAATTTCAAAATTTTTGCTTTTAATTCCAGGTTAGGAGGACAATAGATGCTGAAATACTGGACCTTCTGAATTTCTGAGTTTTTGGCAGTCTTTTCACCTTTCAGGGCTATGTAAGTGTGTGTTCCATGATACAGCCATATGTCTATGTGTTGCCTATGTCACAACGTGTTGTTAGGTCCTAACTGCATATGTTAGTGGAAATAGCAGCTGTACCAAATAATTCAAGTTATATTGTTTCTAATTGGAGTATGGACAGAAGATCCAGACAAGGATTTTTATTAAGATAATATCAGTTTAGCTTGACTTTGATACTTGAACTCTTAAACTGAACGTTAGATTGCTTGTACCAATGATTTCCTGGAGAAGTAGCAATGTGCACTCTTTTTTATTTGCCTTGACTTCTTATTTAGGTCTAATGAAAGAGCAGGAAGTCAGCTATGGCTTTTGTAGCTGAGACCAGTTTCCTTGTCAGGAAAATGCTTTTATTTAAAAAATACATATTGTGTACATGCATACGCATAATATTACGGCTAACACAAAAAGTTTAAAGCCAGAGCTCTGAAATACAAGCTTTTTAGCTATGTTTATGGAAGAAAGTCTTCTCAATTTATGAATAGCATTTAAACAGTGCAGTAGTCCCTGTGTTTATCAAATAGCTGTGAATTGTTTACCAAAGTTCCAGTAATTTACAATCAGATGATTTATAGGAATCTTTCAAGATCTTTAAAGATTTAGATTTTTTGGTTTATGCAGTCATATTTGAAAAGGTGTGTCTTTGTTTCAGAATTTGAAAACCAGCTAAATTTTCTTGGTAACAGACTTTGACAATTTTTGTCTGATTAAGTTGAAAATGAAAAGAGAAACATCCTGTTCAAAGTGAGTATAAAAGTTCCCTTATAAAGGAATGGTTGCATCATGTTAATTTAAACTCTCAATAAAACTGTAAACACATTTAATTTTTTGAGATATAACCATATATTTTGCCTCTAATCTTTGTAATATTTCTATTTATTAAATAAAATGAAAAAGGTCTTTTTTTAACAGAAGATGAGTGCAGCCTACCAATGATTCTTTCCTCCTTCATTTTCTGTAAATGCCCTTTTCATCCAGAATGAAATCCTTTTGTATCCATTCTTTATTGCAAGTTTCTCCTTGTGCTTACCCAGATAAGGAGAATTCTCTAGCAGTCAAGTCATGTGGTGTAAGACTGGACCAGAGGACCAAAGAGTCTAGAGGAAAGTGCCTTGTCAACAAGGCACTTAAGCTGGAGACAGTCGTGCTTGTATGACTGTGTCACAGCTGGATGGAGCTGGTCTCGGGAGGCAGGACCTGTGCTAGAACTCGGGCTTCCCTCGTCAGAAACAAAAGCCTGAAATTCTGCTTGTAAACCATTAGGCAGGTGTGCAAAAAAGATGGTATTCCTGGAAACAGACTGATTGGCAGGACCTTTTAGATATTTAAGCACAGTTGCAAAATGAATGAGTCATGCCAGGCTTGACTATACACACTGTAATTTATGACCAGAGTTTTGCTTGCTTAAAATTGCAGTGCAGCTGTACTAGTTCTTTAGTGGCTCAGGTAAACAAGACCTGAGTTTCCAAGCTTAGCAAATAAAACTTCCTTTAGGTCTCCCTTTTTTTTTTTTGAAGGGGAAAGAAGAGCATATCACATGGGCTTTCTCAACTAGTTAGAGATGATTGCAGATCCATTTAAACTACAGTGCTATGCTCATTGAGCAATGCAGCGTATGTTTTTGGAGTAATATAACCGATGTCTGTCTGCCAATTTGTGTTTTGAAAAATTAGATGCATTAAAGTATTCATATTATACAAGTGTTTATCATAGACAGCATTTCAAAAGATTAATTACAGAATATACCAAAATTTATTGTATAATTTCGAGCTGTTATCACACAGGCTATATAGCAAGCAGGTTTCTTTGTTTTTGAGGTTTATTTGTCAATTCTAGAACATCCTCATTGTACCTGAAGACATACAGCAGAGAGCCATTTTACCTTCATGCTTTGCTTATGCATCTCTGAAACCATATTATTACAGTTCAGGTAATTTGTTTTTTGTTTTAGACGATGTATCACCATATTTGAAAGATATGGTAAAGAAAGGCTGTTTCTTCAGCATACAAACTTTGTGGTGCCCAGGTAGTGGCTGAGTCAGTGGTTCTTGAATTTCTTTTCTGTCCTCCCCCATTCACACTCATTGTATGAAATCAGCATTTCACCAATAAATTGACATCAGTAATCCAGCAGAATTTTTTGAACACGGTTAGAGAACTGTATGCTAAATCTGAATTACAAGTAATCAATATAAAGATATTTAGATTATGCATATTTAAATTTGCTAATTTGGAAGCTAAGCTTTTCATAAATACCTTGTTTGAAGCTGGAAAGGGCCAAAATTTGGAATCTTGCTTGGCTCATCCAGTATTGATAGGCAGTGTCAAGTTTAAATACTTAAGCTTCAGACTTTCAGTTTTCATGTTTAAAGCCTAGAATTACTTGAATGTATGTCACACAGAGCTTTTGTTGTCCTGGTGAATTTATGAGGATGAAGATTTGAAACTGAATTTCTGTCTTTATTATAATATACTCCTACAGTGTCTCTTCCTAGATCTTAAAGTGCTTACACTTTCACAAGGAAACCACAGCAGTAGCTGTTCCCAAGCTGACTTGACAATACTGCAAGAACAGCAGCATACATTTACATAGTTTTGTGAGTAGTCTGTTTTGCAAGTGCTGCTCTGTATATAACCCAGGTCATCAGTAAAATATAAGCTGTTTTGAGTCCTGATGTAAATAAATGTACACTGGCTTATAAAAGCTTCTTATTGATTTGGTTTTATCTCTTTCTTGTTTAAGCCATTTGTAAACAGTGGTTAAAAAGGTACACACATAGTTTGTGACAGTTTAACCAAAGCCATTTTAAATAGTCAGTAGCAGTTTAACTACGAATACTGCATATAGCTAAGGCTATAAAAAGACTGCTTTCTCAACAGATCTTGTCTCTCACAATATAGTTATCCGCTGAGCATAGCAACTTGCATGAATGTTCCCTGCTTTTGACTCCTGTTAGTTGGGTGAACTCTCTAGTAAAGTAAGAATGAATCCAGTGGTTGTCCAGGATTGAGCAGCATCAGCAAAGCCATTTTAGCTGCCTGAAATCTGATACTATTTCCAGTTTTGTATGGTTATTAATGATCTGAACAGAGTGATACTGCAAGTATGTATCTGGAATCTAACTTGTCCTTCATTATGGTTGTGTGTCTTCCAGGAGATGTAGACCTGTTTCTCACATTAAGAGGCAGGGTTTATTAGCTCTGAAATGGTGAAAACGGTGTGACGGTTATACAGTTTCTGCTCTGAAGCTGGCTTGCATTCAGACACCTTCTTGCACTGGCACAGTAAATGTAGGACTGTACTCAGTAGATGTGCACTTTAGACTTTTGGACCTGGATGAATTTGCAAGCCCAGCTGTATGACTCTATAAAAGTTTTTGTTTATGGGCTAAGTATATTTCATACAGAGTCACTGAGATATAGTGCAAGGGCAACCAAATAATGCTGCTTAAACAAAACTACTTTTTAAAGCAGATGTAAAAGAACTCTTTCAGACATAAACTGTGGAAAAACACTTGCCTCTCTTGATAAAGTAAGCTTTCCGTTTCAGGTAAATACAGTGCTTGGATAAATAAGATCAACATATTTGAAGAGGATAATAATAATAATAAATCTCTATCAGATATTTGTAGAGTGGGATTTCACATTGAATTTGATTACATATGTAGGTTTTATTCCTTCATGGATTAGTATACTAATTCATATTATAGTTTGACAAACAACAGGTTTCAGTCTTTTTTCCCAGGTATTCATTTATTGTTGTTATGTTACAGCAGCTCCTAGAAGTTGCAGCCATTGACTGGGTTCCCACTGTGGTAACTACTCTAGCATGGTATTTTCTTTCTGCTGGCCTCCAATGAGATTATAAGCTTGTAAGTAGGGGGGGGAAAAAAGTGTCTCTAAGACTTTGCATGGGAATTACTCTGTGTAGATCGAAGTGCCTGATCACTGCCTCAAACTGAGCCATAATGATGAATGCGCAGCCAGTTTAACAGAGAAGAAAACCTAGCGCTGATTGACAAATAAAGGTAGAAAATAGAGCTTATGACTACAGCAGCACAGGCAGAGTGTTTTTATTTAAGGAGTTCTTAAAAGGAGGCAGGGAGTCCTAGGGTGAGAGGAAAGGACGAGTAACATTGGGTGTTAAGAGATCTCTAGTTTTCAAACAATCTTCTTTTCCCCATCTTTGTTGTGCTATCACACAAACATCCTCTCTCTGGCACAAATGTTCACAAATTAGTCCGAGGCTCCAGTGGAGGGAAAGATATTCATCTCAGCTACACCACTGTCAGAGCTGCACTCAGCATTGTTTCATCCTGTTTTTTCTATGGGATTGATTTTTGTTGCTACGTGCATTCAACGGCAAGCAACTAACAGTGTCCTTGAGCTACCATAGGCAGGTGGAGAGATTGCCAGGTATAGCTGTTCTATGGCTGGACATGCTAAATGTCATCCTACTTGATTTCCTCAGGCAGCCACGGAATTTTGGAATATCCATGTAAATGAGCACACACACTGTGGTATGTGTCAAGTTTCTGCCAGTCTGTATTCCTTCCTTGGGAATAGACTGGAGGTAACAGCTAAAACAAATTGAACTTATCACAGGACATTTAAAAAGGTCTTTCCTTAGTGTCACAACTGAATGTTCTGTAGAGCCACATGTTGAAACAAACTGCAGGAAAGAAAGCTAGTGGCCTTTCTGGGAACTTGGTGTGCATCTCTTATTTTCCTTTGGATCAGACTGTGCCCGATGGTCTCTGTTTAAGGCAGCACTGTCTGTCTGTCTTGATTGACAAGAAGTGCTGCTTCTGTCAAATCAAATCACCTTCGGTTTTCTTTCCTTAGGTGGCTGTCTTGTCTCTTTCCCTTTGTTGCCTACCTTGGCTTTCATAAATTTAAGTGCTTGGAATCTTTTATAGATGCTTATATCTAACCACCTGGTCATCTCTAACTAGAGACCTTTTTTTCCTTTCCCATCTCATTCTCTTCTTTGTCTTTTCATCTAGAAGCTGGTTGGGATCCCCTTCAATTTCCTGTCCATTCAGGTCTGATGGAAGCTCCTTCCCTTCTACCCTGCATTTCCTCCGTAATAAAGTTAGAAATATCCTTTCACATTGACTCTGTAAGACTCCTGCAAAAACCTACTGTTATCCATCCATCACCTGCATCTCACCCTAGCTGAAGTCTGTACTTCCACGCTTCTGTTTCACCTCTACTCATGAAAACTTGAAAAGAGTTTCCATGCATTTCTTCCCTTAATCAAGTGTGACAGGTTTT
The DNA here is from genome assembly GCF_047716275.1 of Strix uralensis. Taxonomy (NCBI): domain Eukaryota; kingdom Metazoa; phylum Chordata; class Aves; order Strigiformes; family Strigidae; genus Strix; species Strix uralensis. The sequence goes on along the minus strand of NC_133974.1, from coordinate 51,929,904 downwards.
TTTGGAATCTGAACATCATGCACTTGGGTCAATTCTTGCTTGGGGACTCATTGGTCCTGTTTTCTGTGAATTTTCATAAGTATGTTGAGGGTCCTCAACAAGACTTTTATTAAATGGCTGTGTATTTTTGTTTCCCTTTGTGTGTGCATTGAGAGGCTTGCTGATAATCATCTCTGTTCTTTGATGCGATGACAGGATTCTCACTACTGCTCTGTGGGAGGGGAAGAAAAATATGCGCCTTCCAGGATGTATGACAGGATTGCTTTCTGTTTGCAGAGTTCATGTGAGCAGCGAATAGGAATATAACTGTAGCAAATTGCCAGCAAAAGACACAATGGAAGAGACCATAGGTGAAAAGTTCCTTCTGAACTTCAGCTACCGTTAGGAATGGACCTCTCGCTAGGGTTTTCTTTCTTCTGCTCTTCAGTGTGGAAAGGTCTAGTCTCTGGCTTGAGAATGGATAATAAGATACGAAATGTTAGGAGTGATTCTCCAGTGGATAACCTGTGGATTTGCTGGATCAGCTAGAACTGGACATCCAGAAAAATTACTTGGAGAAGACTTTCTGCCTCCAGTTATGCCAGGGTGAGGGGAATGTAATTCCTCCCTCTTAAAGAGTATTCACTGCAGCAGTAGTTTTCAGCAGTACATTAGCCATTACTTGTTTTCTTCTTTGGTAGCAGAGGGATGCACAGAACAAGAACATTTTGTCCCCATCTTCGGAGGCAAAGTTGAAGTACTTAACTTGCTGTCCAAGGCTATTACCAATCTGTCTCTGAAGAAGTAACCTCTCTCCCTGTTACAGTAACTGATAGTGGGGCTGCTGGAGAAGAACAAGAAAGGCTCAAAAATTAGCAAGAGCTGGTGCTAAAGTGGGAATGAATAGAGACAGCATCTAAGCCTTTTGAAGCATCCTTCCCAGTGGTGTATCGCGACTGATTTTATTAGGGAGTAGGAAGAGTGCGCTGCTCTTAATTTATTTTTCTTTCCCCCCTTTAACCTCTGCAAAGCATTGTTCTCAGGAGCAGTGAGATTGTGTGCTGCTGCTTTTCCTAGTAGCTTTTTTCCCTTGCTCTGAAGCAATTGTTCTTTAGAAATTTTAAATCACCCTTTACTTTGTCCTTGTCCCCCTGCATCTCAGTCACAAATCCACTGTGACCATAAAAGAATTGAAAACAATAATGCTTTGAGCCACACTGAAGTTGAAATACCTGCTGTCAGCTGTACTCTGCCATGCCTTATATTTGATGCCATTTGCTTCTAGTCTTGTGTTTATTTCACTTTATATCTGGATGAAAAAATAGTTGTAGACACACAGCAACAGCATACTAAAAGTCTTTCTTAGCAATATATTCTGTGAGAACTGGTGGTGTGTTAAATTCTTCAGCAGTTAGAAAAACATAATTTTTTTTGTATAACACCAAAGAGTCATTCTGTGTTCACAGATTAATTCAGATAATGGTACCAGATAAAATTTGATCTTAATAAGGATACTTGAGCACTCTTTACCTTGGGAGTCATGGCATGTCTGTCATTAGAGGCCTTTGAACAGGTTAGGCAAACATCTGTCAGGATGACAAAGCTGTAGTTGATTCTGCTGAAGCAGGAGGTTAGTCTTGAACATGCTTTCAAGGGTCCCATCTGTCCTTTTTCTACATCTGGGATAATTTTGTAATTTCCTTGTGACTGTTTCCTAAGTATTCTGCATGATGTACTGTACAAATTTTTCAGATTTATTTCTCTTAGTGGTCATGGAGGTTTAAATCACTGAAGAATATGTAATAATTTTCTGTCACTTTCCATTAGACTTTCTGTACCCACCAGGTAAGCCAGGCAGAGTTCAATAACTATATATTGAAACTAAACAGCTGCTCACTTCACAAAGTTACCTCAAAAATAGCAAAGCTGTTGGCTAAACCTCTTTATCTCTTGGCTAGCACAGAGTTTTTCTCTGAAATCCCACTTAATCCAGAGTATGTATCTCTAAGTTGTCTGACCAGTATTTCTTCTCCTGCTCTGGTATTTGTAGCAGTGGAGCCTTTAAGGAAAGAATTAATTGTAATTTTGATGGGGAGAAAAAACAACTAAAAACTTTTAGCAAATGTTCTAAGCTTGTTCTTTCTTTTTTGAATTAAAATAGTGCTGTAGCTGTGATAACAGCAAATCAGACTTGTGGGGAGAGGTAGTGCCTTTTCTTAGACAAACTCATATGACTGATAAAAGTAGTAAGCTTTTAAGCCTGATCTGAAGTAGAGCTTGCCCCTTGTAGTTTTTCAGCTGCATTAGTTGATCTGATGAAATATATTATTTAAAAATAAACCATATTTTCTTACAGGATTCTTTAGTAAATATTTTGCAAACCATAAATTTCATAGTCAGTGATCTTCATGTTTACTCCTGTGGGATTTCTGTTCTATAACACTGCTCCATGTGAAATAGTTTTCTGCTCTAAGTATTATTAATGGAAGACATAGTATGGGGGAGACTAAATGCAGGGAAATAGCATTTAACCTCTTCTAATTTGGGCAGAACTGGGGTTTAGCCGTTTCTTTGTGAGACCACTAGACAGTTGGATCTACGCATTCTTGGTTTTTAGTGACTTTCTGGTAGACCTTGTGAATAACCAGACTTAATTATTCTGTCAGTTTGCCAAGAAGTAAGTAACATCTATTGGTTTAAGGAAGAAGGTGCACAAATATTAATAAAGTCTTTCCAAGGGTTTGAATTTTTTTTTTCTTTCAGAATTTAAATTCAGTTTCACTGTCCTTTCCAGGGAGCTTTAAATAGTACTTCTGCAAAATGCGTTCATGGGGCAAATATGTCCTGTTTCAGCAGCGTACGTTTGTTCCAATAGGGCACTCTGAAGTGCTGTCAGTTCTTGCTTATAGGAGCAAAATACTTCCTAACGGAAACAGGTATTCAGAAAGGAATATTGCCATGTTTGGAATTACTGTTTAGAAAAGTTATTCTTCAGAGTATGGTATGCTAAATTACCACAATAGCAAACCCCTTCTTTGAGGGAATTCTCATTCTTTCCATAAATATTCTTTATGGAAAACTGAGGGGGCAGAAGGGGGAGAAAACCCCCAAAAGCCCCTATTTATGTGTTTCCAGGCAACACAGTGAATATTCTTCATAGATTAAGTACACTCAGAAGCTTGTTGTATTTGTGTGACTTTGCTGTGTTTACACAAGCTGCCTTGGTGAGATCACTTGCTTTGCAGTATGATTGGTACATGCCATGCTATTAGCAGCTCTGCTGCATGGAGATCTGGCTATTCATAAATGCCCAAATAACATCATGAGGTTACAGTGAGGGAGCCAAACTGCACTTTTTTAGATCATAATCCTCTAACTACGTGCACTGAAGCAGGGGACCTGTGACTAATACTCTTAAGGAGTTTCAATGAGGCAGCTGCCTGAGTTCGTTCAGATGCAAGGTGGTTTTTCAGTTTTTAAGGTTCACCTCATCTTTCATAGCCCTTATAGAATGGCAACCCAGTCCTTTTTGCTGTCATATAAACAGGTAGGGGCAATAATAAATAGGAAGACCCAGCTATCTTATCTGTACTGACTTTGCTGCCCAAACAGAAATAAGTACTTCTCCATAGTAGGAACTGCATAAAAGAGTAATGAGCTTTAAGGAGGGATCATTTTTGCTATGTTTATTTCCATCTCCTTGATGTGGATTCCTTGAGTATGTCATCCATGACACAAAATGAATAGTCACAAATGTGTTTTGAATGACAATATCCTTCTTATTCTGCAGGACATAAAACCATACTTACAAAATGCAAGGAATAATACTCATGAATACAGAGACTATACAGTAACCAGATAAAAACTGTGTGATGAAATCTGTTGAAGGAGGCGTTCATCAAACAATATTTGTACTAGGGCTTTAGCTTCCTCACCTACCTGAAGGTAAGGGAGAGTGAGCAGATTGCTGTTATCATGGTAGCTTCGCGCTCTAGCAGGCTAGTGGAAATGGGCTTGTGTTGGCTTACAGTAAAACTGCATTTAAATGATTAACTTTGCAGCCCTAAGAGTTAGAAAACTATATTTCCTACAGAATGTGAGTGTTTTCTGTGCTTTATACAAATACAGCAAGTTAGCTGATTAGCTATTTGAATCTCCCTGGGGCTATTGTGTATTGATGTTCTTTACTTCTACCCTAAATTTGCATGGAGGCAATATATTCCCAAATATATGTGGCTGGCTTGTTTGTTTCTTAAGTATAACTCCACTTCCCAGTGGAATAGCTGTCCCTTTCTGCAAGTAATATTCTGGTTATGTTTATGTAATGGTTTGTGCAATCACTTGGAAAAAGTGTAGGCTAATAAATATCCCAGATAAGTAATCAGAATATGTTTACAACATGTTTTGTGGTGCTGTGTTGGATGCACCTGAACTAGCTCTGACAGGCTGGTACAGCGCGGTGAAGGACTGCACCAAGAGATAACCTCAGGTCCCTCAGAAGCTGCCTATCACTGTGCTGCTGTTAGAGCCCTCCGCTGAAACAGCAATACTGCTTCCAGAGCTGGCTTGTTAGCAGTTCTCTTTGGTGCTGTGTGTCATGGCTAAACAGTCCTTGTTCAAATCAATGGCCCAGATTCTTACAGAGCTTTTTCATAAAGCTGTTATTGTGTCCTGGAAGAGACCAAAGGAAGCAAATCAAATGTTAGGCTATGTTACAGGCTAGGGAAACCAAGACAAGACGTGGTATTGTACATTTTCACCTTGAATGCTCTTTAGCTTTGGCTGTCTTATAAAAGGCACAGCAGAAATAGGCAACTTAGGTTACCAGAACAGGCTGGATTTTGGATGAGAAGATGAGAAAGGATAGGGGAGGGATTATGAATGAAAAGATCTAGTTGTGTGTTCTGGTCTGTCATCTTATTCTAAGTGATGCATAAATTAAAAGCCATAATAACTTTTGTGTAAAGCAGAATGTTACAGGATACTTTAGAGGCAAGAGGAAAAAAACCTTAAAGCCTAGTTTTCATCTCCTACCCACTCCTCCTCCTCTTCCCAGAAATCCCCGCTTGCTTCCCCATTGTCAATATTTACACTAGTTATATTGAAGGTGTACAGTTATAAAAGTCTAACAGAGAATAGCAAGACCATCAGTTACATAAAGGAGGGAAAACACCTAATCATTATAGCATGCCTGGACAGACTCTTGCAATTTATGTCTCTGGTATTTGCTAGCTGTACCTGGTGGGGATGGTAAATGATTTTTAGTATACAGCTTTGAGGGAGAGGGGGGAGTGAAGGGACAGTACAGCTTAAAGCACTGTACAAGCATTAAATAGCCCTAATACAGAGCCCACCTCACCAGCTATGTATAAGGCAGCCTGTTTTACCCCTGCTGTGTGCCAGGAGGCTGAAACAGAGATAAGGTTAAACAGTATGTACAGAATTCAAGGGCACAGTTTCTTTTTGCTTTCTTATCTGTACAGACTTTTCAATTGACTTTTAATCCTTCTTACAAAAGCTGTTTAAAATCCCATCAACACTGTTTATAAATGGAGATTTTTTTTTTAATAATTCAGCCTTACTCAAGCAGACCATTTTCAAATTGCTACTGAATGCTGCTGTATTCATTAAATCTTAGTGTTGCCAGCTGTCCACCGTTTCTTGCTTACTGAAAGCTTTTGAGTCCCTCTTTACTTTGGGACTTAACTGTTTTTGTTAAATTGTGTTAACAGGTGCTCCTACATCTTTTGTTGCTGGCATGTAGTGTTAATTGCAAAGTCAATGATAGTTCGATGTCTCTGAAAATGTTGTCTTGATAATTAGATACTCTTTGTAACTGTAATTTATTGTATTTGTTCTGAAGATGCGAAATAAAGGCAGGCATCTGGATTTTCTTTCTAAGATGCTATAGATTTAATAACATAAGGTTGTCTCTAGATAATGCTGCTGATTTTAGAAGGAAATTGTAATCAAGTCCATAGAGTTGCACCGAAGACTAGTTTTCATATGTAACCTGTATGAACCACTGACATAACCAGCTGGAATTGTCCCAAGCTTGGGTAAGTGTTTGTCCAAAGAGTAAACAAATAGAGTAGCTGCAGTGGAAGGAATAGATAGGGTACCATTTTATTTTCACACTGCATTTGTGTGTTTGTTTGCTAGCAGCTCTGCTTAATAATAAAACTTGGAGGTTCAATTTTAAGAATTGAACCCATCTGCAGAGGTTATACAGCAAAGCTCTCAGACCCTTGGGAAGGATTTAGTTGCAGTTTGGTCACAGACTTGAGTAAATCCATGTTTGCTGTGAAGTGCCTGTCCTACCTTAAACTTTCACTGTTTGAAACTTCAGTGAAGTTGAATCACATACCAAACCTCACCCCCCAAAAACTGCTTTTAGTCTGAGAGATGTGGTTTCCACTCATTGCTGTTGTACTACACAGCAGTTTATAAAGCTGCTGTCCTGGGGGAGTCCCTATACTAAGGGGGGGCTGTCCTCAAGCCAGACAAGTAAAGGGATGCTTTGCCCTAAGGAGTCCTTGGCGTCAAATGCTTGCTCTTACTCTCCCTACCAAAGTCTCTGGTTTGCCATCCTTCATTTTCAGAAACTGGCTTTTCACTTTCCCCTGTCCTTAATGACCAGTGGATCCAGCTGTCAGGCACTGAGAAGGAGTGCAGCCTGTTTTCTTCTACTTCTACATGTATATGATGTACAGGGAGAGTTTTCGACAATGTTGTGGTGTGACACTAGCTGAAACTCAGCCTGAATTTAGTGAAGTCTTGCAAGTTTCAGGTTCATAACATCAAACTCAAACCCAGTCTGCCAGACTGTCTTTCCTGGTGTGGTTCAGACATTTTCAGTCTGCAAGTGGCTTTGATAATGAGCCATCACCAAAGTAATAACCTGCTCTTGCAGAGCTAGAGGTCTTCTGGAAATAGCAGCAACCTGTAGCAGAGCAGAGATCACTCTTGCATACCTTGAAAGAAAGTCTTTGCAGGCGAGGGTTTAGAGGAGTTCTGGGGGCCTGCTTTGCTTGCAGGGCATTGTCCTGAAGCTTTAGTACATGACTCTAACCCCTTTTACAGTTGTAGTTCTCACGTCATGGAAGAGCCGAGCTGTCCTAGTTCAGGAAGCGGTGGGGGCAAGAGAAACTGAAAACAATGAAACAGTAGAAAAATGTCATCCTAATTTCTGTCTGTATTACCCAGTTTTGTATGATCCAGGTCATAGTGACTTTTCATATCGGTGCTTGCTGGAACTAGCAGGTGCTCTGAAGGGAGAACATCCTCTGTTCTGCACATGGCACCTCTAAGTAATCACCGGTGCTCATAGTAGTAGTGTCCAGAGCCAGGCAAGCAGGCGGGGCTGCTGCACAGATCCAGAGCACGTTTCAGTTAATTGCAGCCCAACCAGGCTAATAATAAGCAATTCAAGGCAGGGTAGTAAGAAGAGGAAAATCAGATTCATTCTACAGTAATTTCTGATTCTTTGAAGTTAAGTAGAGAAGTAATGGTGGGGAAGGTGGAACAGTGAGAGAAAGGAAGGAGGGATGATGTAGGGAGGAGGGAGCCCAGGCTGAGAAGAGGCAAGTCAGCTTGTGACTGAACTGTGATTAGTGTGCACTGATCTGGATCTAAAACTAGCTGTTCCCTGTATGTTCTCATCTTTTAGGTGTCTTCTTCAGTAACTGGCTTTTGTGTTCTGAATTTTGTGACTATTTGCTGAAGGTGCTTTCTACCAGGAAGGAACTTGGTGTACAAGCCTTACCAGTACATGTGCATTGAGGGATACAACGTAGGTCGATATCATCTAAATGTAAAGAGTTCCAGTATCTACATTTGATTCATAT